>NC_053163.1:35660853-35975853 GCF_016835505.1 Polypterus senegalus
CCTAACATTCTGTTTGCCTTTTTAATGGCATCTGAACACTTTCGGGAAGTTGATAGCGTAGAGTCCACTGTGACTCCTAAATTCTTCTCATAAGGCGTACTCTCGATTTTTCAACATCCCATTGTGTATTCAAACCTAAATTTTTACTACCTGCTGCCCTTCCACCCTAAACTGCCATGCGCACATTTTCCCTGAAGCACTTGTACTTGTTTATTTAGTGTCAATGAATCAAATTATAAAAACTAGCAGTGAGTCTATCCATAATTTTTAGAGTCTGTAGTCATACTCAAGAATAATAGTAATAATAATAATGAAATAATATGATATTTTCCAGCACATTCTAGGTTGTTTTTATTTTCTCTTCATTATCAATTATCCCTCATCTAGGATATCTGCCTTTGTCATGACCCTTGTCTTATTTGACTCAATTAACTGTGACCTTCAGCATGCACTCGAGAGAAGGCAGGGAAGAGGATTAGCACCTCCTGGTCTAAAGTCATGCTTTTCTTTCAGGGAAGAGTATATTGCTCTCTTCAGATAAGGGAGGGTCAACTGCCTTTAGTAAAGGAGTACAAGTTTCTTGGGATCTTGTTTAAAAGAAGAGCATGTCAGATCAACAAGAAGACTGAAATGAAGGCAGCTGTTCTGTGGTTGCTGTACCAGTCCATGATGGTGAAGCAGGAGCCAAGTCTTAAGACAAAACTTTCAGTTTACCAGTCAATTTACATCCATGTCCTTAACTGTGATCCAGAGTTGTGGGTAATGACAGAAAGAATGAGTTTGCAAACACTAGAAGCAGAAATTAGTTGTTTTTTTTTGTGGGATTGATGAGCTGACCTTCTGTGATAGTCAGCAATTCAGGAGAGCCTCAGAGTAGAGTTGCTACTCCTCCAGATTGCGAGGAGCATGTTGAGATGGTTTAGGTTTGTTGTAAGGATGCCCCCAGACAGCTCTTTGCAGAAATCCTCTGTACACATCCCACTGGGCAGAGGTTTTGTGATAGAACCAAGACACGCTGGAGAGATTACAGTTTAGGTCATAATTATTAGCCCCCTCTCCAAAATTGAACAAAACCATATTTTTTTTAAGAAAATTTATTTGTATTTAAAGAGTTTATAAGAATTTCTTCCAAGTTTGATGAAAACATTTTACCAATGCACTTAATTGAACAAGGAAAACACAAAAATAACATGGCCAAAATGACTAGCCCTCTGAGAGTTAATCGTCAATAGTGTATCACTTCTCAATTACAACTGATAGCAACCTCTTACTGTAGTTTCTCACAAGGTTTGCACACGTCTCCTGAGGGATCTTAGAACATTCCTCCATTGCAAATTGCTCCTACTCATGAAAATTAGATGGTTTTCAAGCTTAATCTTGAGGTCTCACCAAAGATTCTTAATGACTCGGAGTCCTGCCACATGCAAAAGTTCGCTGATGACACTGCTATTGGGGGCTGCATCAGGAGTGGGCAGGAGGAGGAGTACAGGAAGTTGATCAAAGACTTTGTTAAATGGTGCGACTCAAACCACTTACACCTTAACACCACCAAGACCAAGGAGATTACTGAGATGAGATGACCAAGGAGGTGGTGACTGTGTGCAGAGGGTGCAAATCTATAAATATCTGGGAGTGCAGCTAGATGACAAATTGGACTGGACTGCCAATACTGATGCTCTATGTAAGAAAGGTCAGAGCAGACTATACTTTCTGAGAAGGTTGGCATCCTTCAACATCTGCAATAAGATGCTGAAGATGTTCTACCAGACGGTTGTTGCAAGTGCCCTCTTCTAAGCGGTGGTGTGCTGGGGAGGCAGCATAAAGATGAAAGACGCCTCACGCCTGGACAAACTTGTTAAGAAGGTAGGCTCCATTGTAGGATTAAAGTTGGACAGTTTAACATCTGTGGCAGAGCGACGGGCATTAAGCAAACTCCTGTCAATCATGAATAATCCACTGCATCCACTGAACAGTGTCATTTCCAGACAGAGGAGTAGCTTCAGTGACAGACTTTTGTCACTGTCCTGCTCCACTGACAGACTGAGGAGATCGTTCCTCCCCCACACTATGCGACTCTTCAATTCCACCCGGGGGAGTAAATTGCTAACATTACTCAAAGTTATTGTCTGCTTTTACATGCATTTTTATTATTATTTAATATAATATGGGTTTTTGTATCAGTATACTGCTGCTGGATTTTGTGAATTTCCCCTTGCGATTAATGAAGTATCTATCTATCTATCTATCTATCTATCTATCTATCTATCTATCTATCTATCTATCTATCTATCTATCTAATGGTATTGAAATCTGGCCTTTGAGATGGCCATTCCAAGAAATGGATGTTGGTGTTCCTCAAAAAGTTCTGGACCATCTGTGATGTGTGCTTTGGCTCAATATCTTGCAGAAAGACCCAGCAACAACCCCAAGCCAGACTAGCAGCAGATTTCTTCATATCATTCTGTGTCTAAATATAATCTTCTTTCTTCATTATGTCATGTACCCGAAAAAGGTTTCCTGTGCTAAAAGCATCAAAACAGCCCCACAGCATTATGCTCCCATCACCATGTTTAACTGCAGGAACTGTGATTTTAGAGTTGAAGGCCTCTCGTTTTTTTTTTGGCCAACCAATAGTGATATCTATGTGCCTAAACAGCTCCAGTTTTATCACATCAGACCAAAGGACAGACTTCCTAAATGCATGCCCATGTTTTAAGTGACGCTTGGTAAACATCAGTCTAGCTTTGATTTGACACTATATGAGCAATGGAGTTTTCCTTGGCCACTGGCCTTAAAGCTTCCCATGATGAAGAGCCCTCACAACAATTTTTCTTTGAGACTTCAACTTCAGAACAAGAGAGTTTGGTGACAGTGGCCTTTGCAGTGATCTGGGGGTTCTTCTTGGCGTCTCTGGTTATTTTCCTCTCCAAAGTCTTGTGCTTGTGACCATCCCCAGGTTTATTTCTGACAGAATGGGTCACTTTGTATTTTGCAATTAGGCAATGTACAGCTGTTCTGGATATAGTGAAACTTTTTGAAATGGCTGTATAGCCATCCCCCTTAAGAAGAGCATTCACTGCCTTTTCTCTGAGGTCCATACTTATTTCATATTTCATATTTCATTTTGGTATCATGAAATTACTTTTTACCAAGAACGTAAGTGTGATGCTTCTCAATCTTGCTTTTAAGTGTCACTAGCTGTGGTCATTTCAGTCAATTTATTAGGGTGTGGTGCTAATTGATTGAGACAATCAAGTCATATGGGGTTCAGATATTGTTTGACACCAGAACATTTAACTTACAATGCTTCCTGACAAATTCACATATGGCTAATGATTTTAATCACCTCATTTATCAATAAAATTTGAAAATTTATGTTAAAATTGGACATACTGTAAATGTAGGAAAATGTCCCATTTCTCACAAGGAGTTAATAATTATGATCTTAACTGTATATCTCTTGACTGCCTGTGAATTCTCCAGGAAGAGCTAGAATCTGGGGCTCGGGACAGGGAAGTCTGGGCTGAGATGATGTGATGATAAAGATATAATATTCCTTTGCAGATTTAACCATATGGGACTGCAATACATATTTTTTCTATATGTTTTTTCTTTATCCTGATATGTATAATTATAAATATGCCTACTCACGTATTGACATTACAGAATGAAGGAATTTCTTTAGCCTCACCTAAAAGCTGTCATACGTTGGTCCATGTGGTAAGCTATCTATTTTTATATTTCTGTCTTTCCTAGTGACGTTCCACAGTCTGTATGATGATTTACTACATTTTTGCTGATTTTCTGATCTTTGTCTATTTAAGATTAGGAATGTCTTTGCCTAGACCCAGGTTCGCTTCCCGAGTCCTCCCTGCGTGGAGTTTGCATGTTCTCCCCGTGTCTGCGTGGGTTTCCTCCGGGCGCTCTGGTTTCCTCCCACAATCCAAAGACATGCAGGTTAGGTGGGTTGGCGATTCTAAATTGGCCCTAGTGTGTGCTTGGTGTGTGGGTGTGTTTGTGTGTGTCCTGCGGTGGGTTGGCACCCTGCCCAGGATTGGTTCCTGCCTTGTGCCCTGTGTTGGCTGGGATTGGCTCCAGCAGACCCCCGTGACCCTATTCGCATTCAGCGGGTTAGACAATGGATGGATGGATGGATGTCTTTGCCTAGACAGATCTGCTCAAATAGAATGGAGATTCCACATGCCACTATCCAAAAGATTTAATGATTTAAAATAAATACTGTATATATAATATATATACACACTATACTGTATGCTTTGCAGAGTGACTTTGGAACATTTATTTAAACAAAAAAAAAAATGACAAGGACTTTGTACAGGAATGGGTGCTTAAGAGTACTGCATGTTTTGAAATTTATAAAGAGGTGTTTAGGGAATTGTCCATAATAATAATAATGGCCCTAATTCTACAATTACTGATGATTAAAGTATAAATCAAGATCCAACCAGGGTCCAGAAAGATGCTCTATTTCTAAATAGGAGAAATCAAACATAAAAAATAATCATTGAAAGAAGAAAAAAAGGTAAACCACAGATTCATGGAATGCAGCAGCATACAGCTTAGTGTGGATTCACACTTCCCTTCTTTTGATAGCATAGTATATGAAAAGAAATATTCTGGTATCAAAATTTCAGAAGCCCTTGGTGGGTTCATACCATTTCTGGGCTTTGTCACTTTAACTATGAAAAGCAACATTTCCTCTAATCAATATTATTAATAATATTTAACAGTATCTTAAAAACAATTTTACGTACAATTTGAATGATAAAGTGCACATTTATGAAGCATGCCACCAAATCCATTTAGTGTAGCTTGAGAAGAGTCAAGCTGGACAACAGAATATAATTGTTAGCACGGTCTGTAAAACTCCCAAACACTTCCTTATGTGAACTGCAGGGGTCCAAGCCTGCTCTTCCCCAGTGCATTATGACTCTCTTCAGCTCCTGCAGTGGTATACCATTGCCGAGGAGTTTGCAAGCTAAAGGCGGGAGCTGCGAAAGACAGCAAGGGAGAGTGTTAAGGAATGAATCATTCTAATCCCTTCTGTGCTGACGGAGCTTCTGCCCCCCTCCAGGGACCTGCTTCCTTTCAGGAAGATAAAAGCTCCATTATGGATTGCTGTTGGTTGGCCCTCAATATACAGACCACCCTCCCCCAACCCCCACCATCTTCATATTTTCCAGCTGCAGACTTCCCTCTTAACTGGAACCATTTTCAAATCTGTCTTTATGACAAATGGAGGGTTTTAAGGTGGGCTCACAACTGGGGCATTTCAAATCCCCAACAGGGAGGACCCTGTCCAATTCCAAGCACATCAAGATGATGCAGTGCATCCCTGCTGCTGTCAGTCAAAGAAAAACATTTCACTACCACAAGTATGGCAGTAGGGGTCCTGTGTGCCTGGATTGTGAGGGATCATGCCAATTTCCCAGGGGCATAGTAACCAAGAAGATTCTAATATCCAAAGAGTTGCCCAGCGGCAAAGGGGTTGGAAGAGATTACAGGGAGAAATGAAAGTACAACAGGAATATGATCAGGCACGCTTTGTAAACTGAATTTCTTTAAAAATGGCATTAAAGCTTGTTGGAATTCTATTAGCAGCATCAAACAGTTAGGCTGCAATGCCAGATAAGCGAGGATAATTAATGCAGCTAATTAACACAGATCTTGTCAGTATGTGTGAAGCACTTCAACTGTAAACAAATATATATCATCCTGAAAATATTATTGCAGTCTCTCATTGCCCACTTTAATTCAATATAAGCACACAAGCCTACTCATAAACATAGTCAGTATAGTAGAGATTTGAAGACATCTATGCACCCTGGATGCCGCGTAGCCACTGTACGTATTTAGCACAATATGAGACCAGTAGCTGCCTTTAAGCTGTATGGTGCTTCTGAGTAAGTGCCTTACCATTTGAGAAAAGAGAGAGTGTTTCATAACTCTTGTCGTTCCTAGTGATTAAATTCTCAGCTGGTTGCCTCTCTCTCCTATTTATATATAAAACACACACTGTGAGGGGGAGTTCCCAGCTGGCAAGAGGTTGCCAGGGGCAAGGGCATTACCAAGATGGCAGAGAGCAAGATAGAATCTAGCAGACAGCCTTCAGTAAAAATGGGGGGGGGTCACATTGGTAGCATTCAAGGCCCTAAGTATGCCAGTTTAGGACAACAGGGGATGCTAAATGGTGGTAAGGCCTCTTCATGTTCTGAATATCCTGGAAGTAAAACATTCAGGGGCAAAGGAATTCATAAAAGAGAAACCTGGGTAGATCTGCATGCCATTTCCCTGAATTCTAATGGCAAGGTAAACCAGAAGTTGCAATGGTGGCCCGTCTGTCAGAAAGAAAGACTGAGACAAGGGAAGGGAGTGTGATACCCCACGTAGTTGAAATGGCACCTGCTATACTTGGGGTACTTGCAGTTCATGGACTGAACTTACCAATGGTGAGAGCACCAAGACACAGATAAATAATGTTAACGTGAATAAACAAGTGTTCTTCATTTACAGGTGCTCTAAACAAAAGTAATAAGCAATATCGAAATACCAAAACCAAATTAGTGTGGTGTCATTAATAAAAACACTGTTCCTAATGACACCCCCACAAAAAATGCAAAAACAACAAAACAATAAATATTTACAAAAAAAAATTAATCTCCTCCTCCCTTTCACCTGCTCAAAACAAAAAACTAAAAGGTAAAAAACACCTGTACAAAAAATATGATTTACAAAATTACATTTTCATTTTCCTTCTTAAAAGAAAAATGGTCAGGGAAAAAGAAAAATATTTTTTCCTTCAAAGAAAAAAAAAACTATTTACAAAAAACATACAGAAATAAAACCTGCTGTTACATTCCTCTCTCCAACACTTTGAACTCCTGCTCACCACCCTACCTTTTCTCTCTATATCAGGGGTGGGCAAAGTCATTCCTGGAGGGCCGCAGTGGCTGCAGGTTTAAGTTTCAACCCAGTTGCTTAATAAGAAGCACTTATTGCTAAAGTAACACTTCTGCTTCACTTTAGTTGTCTCGCTCGTTAAGATTTCGAACCCTTATTGCTTATTTTGGACTTAAACAGCTGTAGTGCTGTTTTTTTAATTGCTCCCTATTAGCAATAAGATACAAATGACAAAAGAGAGCAGCATTTCTCCATTTAGCTCATTTCCATTTACACCTGTGTGTGTTCACCGTGCACTATTGGGTTTTTATTAAATACTTGGAAGGAAAGTGAAGAGAAAAAGGTGAAGCACTGAGAATTACACATCTGTTTTAGACTTCAAATCATTCGGATGATATCCTTAGAAAGGGGAAGAAAATCTAGGACATGAGAATGACTGGACATGGCAGAGTTAAAACAATAACAAGCCATGAAATTAAATTATTGGCAAGGATTGTTATTTAATTAAGCAACTGGGTTGGAACAAAAACCCTACAGCCACTGCGGCCCTTCAGGACTGACTTTGCCCACATGTGCTCTATATGCTTCGTTCAAAAGGATTGCTAGACACCCAATGCAGTCAAAAAGATGATGCATAGTGTTTGTCTGCTGGTTTTAAATGCTGGGTGAGATTGTGCCACCCAATCCCCACCGCTGCATCCTTTGTCCACCTATCACATGGTGGCAAATGCTAATACTGCTGCAAAAATCTCAGAGTAACAAAAATGTTTTTTTCCATATTTCCTAATTTTGAAAACTAATTATAACTTCATTAGGATTTAGGAGAGCTGTCCTGTCTCTCAGAAACTGTCAGAAGATGGTATTCAGGTAGAGATTATCATGTACTTTCCAGGTAAAGCATATTGGTTTGACAGAGATGAAATAATATTTGTAACAAATCTTGTAATTCCTCAATCTATGTGAAGAAGCCATGTGCTGTCAACCGAAATGAAAGTGTTTGCAGCAGTATGCTTTTGGCCACAGCATTTTGCAATAGTGATGATTTCAGTATGTTACAACCAATCATTTCTCAAATTTTTCACCAAACTTCATCAAAACCTTTAGAACTCGCGAGGTAATACACAGATGTATGCATTTCCCCACAACTCCACCTGAGTTAATATTAAAGGAAGCGGCATTCACTCAAATCAACAAACACATGACGATCATTAGTGATCACTAGTGAGTGAGCATGCATATGTGAACTGCAAATGATATCACAGTCTCAACATACAGGTGGTCATGGTTGTAAACTGTACTGTAGTAGCCAAAATGGTACCCTGACTATAAGTGGGACTGGATGGGTGATTGACAGCTAAATGTCACACAGGTACACAGAGCTTTGCATTCCAAAAATCCTGGCACATTCGTTTACAAGCCCAGGACAGTTCAAAAAGGCAGGCTGAGACTCCTGGGGCATTACATTAACCCTTACATAGTGTTCATATTTCATGCCTTCACAGTATGGACCAGGGGCCTCATGTATAACGGCGTGCGTAGAACTCGCACTATAACATGGCGTAAGCACAAAAGCCGAAATGTGCTTACGCACAGAAAAATCCAGATGCAGGCATCTGTGCGTACTCCAACTTCCACGTTCTTCCGCTATATAAATCCCGATCAGCGTGAAAACTAACGCTCGTGCACGCGCTTTATGTAATGCCCCAACTCCTAACAGAATTACGCCTCTTTGAATATGCAAATCAATATAAATCACCCTTAAGCTCAGCCTTCTGTGAAAAGACAATGGGAAAAGCACGGGGGAAAATATAACGATTTCAGCGAATACCAAGTGGAGGCAAAGGAAAAATATACTATTTGTTTAATTAAACCATGGTATAATCAACAAAAGGAAGTTGATCGAGTGACATAGCGTGTTGGAGAAACTTGAAAGCTCAGATATCAGTTGCCGTGAAAAGGCGAGTCGTAGCCTACCGTCTGAGTGTCATAGGAAAGCTTTTTAGGGTACAGAGAAAAAAAAGGCACAGTGGGGAAAAAAAGCACGAAATGTCAACTTCAATCTCGAAATTTCCACTTTAATCACGTAGTTTATTTTGTCATTAAAGTAGAACATCATAAACGTCATCTTAAAATCATTTACTTAACCAGTTTCTCAAATCACATCGTAATTAAAGTAGCACGTTAAATGCTTTGTTTTGTATTTGATCTTCTATGTGATCTATGTGTGTGAATCACTACTTGCTTCCTAAACCGGCTCTCTTCCTCCGACTGTACACATAATCCATTACATTCGTGATATTACAGCTCTCTGAATAACTAAAATACTGAGATGTATACGTGATATCATTAAGAGTTAAAGCACGTTATTAAACATTGGTTTTACAGCGCAGCGATTGTGCACGACCATCGATGAAATTATTTATTGCAGCAGTATCAGGCGCGGCTCTAGGTTTGTGGTGGCACTGGGCAGAAAAAAAAATCGGTGGCTCCTTCGCCCGCCAATGTCAGTGAGGTAGCTTATGCACGGCGGATGGCCACGTCCGTTGCAGACAATAGCCGCCTCGTGCTCATGACACAAGCATTTTGTCGAAATTTGCCGCTGCATTTTTAGCTGTGTCGTTATTTTCTCTTTCTGTTTTATATTCAATATGTATTGACGTGGCCGCCCATGCAGTTCTTGCTTTTCTTTCTCCAAGTAACCGATTGCCACACAATCAGCTCTGTAATAGATGTTAAGCCATCTGTAAACTTAAGAGCACTGATTCTTTAAAAAGTTTAAGGAACATTGAAATATCTTCGTAGTACATGTTTAATTATTCTATCCTTCATGCCAGTCCCAGTGAAGAATATAGATTATTTAAATGAAGTTAAAGTTTTATCTGTATAATATAATAAACATATTTTGCTGCATTTCATCTTAAAAATGATATTGTCATCATATGTAAATACGCACTTTATAAAGTGGCTCAGGTTGTGCAATATTATAACTGTAGTACAAGTTTACAGTGAGGTAATTGTACTTATAAGTACAAACAGTTCCACAAGGAGCAGTGATTGAGTGCGTTTATAGTTCCTGGGATGAAACTGTTTCTGAACCGTGAGGTCCGTACAGGAAAGGCTTTAAAACGTTTTGCCGTGGCTGAGGTAGCGTGTGCCTGATTCTGTATACCGATAATTCTCTTTCCGAACAGCTGCTGCTGTGATTCACACTCAGATACAGTGATATAAATACTCCGAGTGCTGCAGTGAGAGTAATATGGAAAAAGATGATCCGCTGTGGCAACTCCTAACGGGAGCAGCTGAAAGAAGAAGGTGCAGTGAGAGTAACAACGCTAAAGCAGTTATGGTATTTGGAATACTATGGCTGTTCCCTCTACCATTATATTGTTACAAGTTAATTACAATCAGATGCGTTACAATAATATACAATATGCGGTTAGTTTCAATGTATTTATAAAGCCGCGTCAGGAAAATAATGAGTAACCACACAGGAACAGTAGCACTGCTTTGACGCTGGGTGCCGCCAGTCTGCAAAACCGAGGTACTGTGGAAAAGTGCGTGGCTTTACGCCAAGTGTAGGTTTTATACATCGCGATTTGAACGTGGAAAAGTTCTTACGCAACATTTCTGTGCGTACGCACCGTTTATACATGAGGCCCCAGGTCAGTTTTGACTTGGGCCAAGAGTTCCCTTATAATATGTGAATATACCGAATTTTGATGTACATATCTATTTAGAATGTATAAATAGTTTATCTGACATTGATAAATAGATGATTAATCCTTAATTAAAGTTTCAGAGAGCAGAGAGAGTGTATTTTTTAAGTTTTACAGCACTTATTTTTGGAGTAAAACACCTACTCTCTAACAATATCATGTCATGTTTTACCTATGATATGAAAACAAAACAACCATAATGATTCAATAACCCTGTATAACAATTACAACCATCAAACACTGTCCTCACAGCTATATCATAATAAAATCGTCATAACTACCATTTACAATTATCAGCTGTAGCTGCGTTTATCCAAAACTACCAAAGTTCTTCAGCTCCAGCTTGTAAATGGGATTCAGCAAAAGCCTGACGCATTTCTCTAAATAAAGCAGAGAACAAGCAATTACTGCCTGCTGCCCACTATTGCCCTGGAGGATATAACCAGTCCTATTCCGTTCTATGAAGGAAGTCAGAGTGGTCTCCTGTTCTGTAATGCCCTTCTACACTGCAGCTACTGGCCCTAGAAACCACTTGGTGCTGTTTTAAAGGTAAAATATTACACTTTTTGAACGAGACCTTTGTTTACTCAAACTGTCTATATCTGTAAAAGAGACAGTTTAATTGAAATTTCTGCAGGTAGTAAAAAAAAAAAAGCCATTGTTTACTTAACATATTATTGGATGTATAAGTGAAGCTTAAAAAAATCACTCACTTCATAATTGTACTTTATGCCAAGCAGGGTAGATGCAATGCATCTGGTTACATTTACATTAACATTTATTTGCTTAGCAGATGTTTTTAACCAAAGAGACTTACTGAAGAAGTAAACAATCAAGTAACATTAGGCGGGGACCTTTTTTGTTCTGCAAATGTAATGGGATGGGTAAACAAAAGTGGAAAGATGTAATAACTCATCCATGTACAATCATAGATTGCAATCAATACAGCAATTAAACTCATACAAATTAACCAAGAATATAAAGTATTGCAGTGCAAAGTTTTGTTTTCTTTCCTTCATCAATTTGACAGATATTCCTATTACAGATGGGTCTTCAATTGCTTCTTTAATAACATTTAGGGAGTCATCAGTACGAAAGGAGGTGGGCAGCCCATTCCACCAACTAGAAACTATACAGGAAAAGAGTCTGGATTGAGACTTGATGCCTTGTAGAGGTTGCATCACCAGAAGCTTATCATCAGCATACCTGAGTGGGCGAGAAGGAGTACAGTATAGCACTTCATCAGTGTCTCCATACACTCAGGTGCTGACCCATTGACTACTCTGTAGGCCAGCATCAGGGATTTGAACTTAATGTGTGCTGCTACAGGGAGCCAATGTTGCGCCCTAAAGAGAGAACTGACATGTGCCCGTCATGGCTGGTTAAATGTAAGATTTGTGGCTGCATTCTGGACCATATGCAGTTGCTTGATAGCACATGTGGGTACTTCTGCCAGAAGTGAGTTGCGGTAGTCCAGACACAACAAGACCAAAGCCTGGACCAGAAGTTGTGCTGCCAGCTCTGTCAGATAAGGTACGATCTTGTGGATGTTGTACAGTGTGAACCTGCATGAATGAGAAACAGTAGAAATGTGGTCATAAAAAGATAGCTGCTCATTAATTGTCACCCCAAGGTTGCATACTTACTTGGCAGGCGTTAGCAACAGTGAGCTAAGATGTACAGAGATGGGGATGAGCAGACTGGCTGGGATCACAAAAAAACTTGGTTTTTGACAGGTTGAGCTGTAGATGGTGGTCCTTCATCCAGGTTGAAATATCAGTAAGACAGGCAAAGACTAGCAGATACCGTATTGTCCTCTGGAGGGAAAGACAAGTATAGCTGTGCATCATCAGCATTTTTGGATGACGGAGCCCAGGGAGGTGGCACAGAGATTAGAGTAGAGAAACCAACACTGATCCTTGGAGTACATCAATGCAAGTCTGGTGTGCCTTTAACAACTCCCCTCGCCAGGACACACAGTCGGATCTGCCTGAGATGCAGGACTCAAACCATCTGAGAGCAGTTCCAGTGATGCCAATGTCAGAGAGGGTGGCAAGAAGGATGTCATTGTTGACCGTGTCAAAGGCAGAAGTGAGATCTAGCAGAATTAGGACAGATGACATGTTGGTAGCTCTATCACGGTGTAACTGGTCAAACACAGTTAGTAGAGCTGTCTCAGTCGAGTGGTTTCTCTTGAAACCAGGCTGGTTGGTTGCAAGCAACTCATTCTGTACAAGGAAGGAAGAGATCTGGTTAAAAACAGCATGTTCTAGTGTTTAAGAAAGAAAGGTAAAGAGAGAGACAGGCATGTAGTTGTTTACTTGGTATGGATCGAGCATTAAGATCACAAGGTGACAGTTACTGGAGCAATAGATTATAATTCAAGTTTTAAGGACAATACTGCCTTCAATAGTGTGCTGACATACATGTGTTCTGGGGATGTATACCCCATTTTCATTTCCTAATCTTGCTTTCTGTTTTAATCTGTTATCCATCTACTGTTTCTCAAATTTAGAGTTTTTTCTTCTTTTTAAGGAAAAAAATTGATTTTTTTTGTTTCCATGGTAACAAATAAGAAAAAAAGCACAATCAAGTCAATGCAAACGTATTATTCTGTACTACACAATACATATTAACAGTATACAATGAGATGTATGAGTCACATGGTGCAGTGAAAAGCATAATATTCAATGGTAGCCAGTTTAGCAGGATTCATGACAATCACCATAAGAGGTTCTGAACCTTGTGGTCAGAGCTTAGAAGCTGCAGCACCACCTTGGCGGACAATAAGGATGAAAGCAGTTTGTGATCATGGTTGTTGAAACCTTGTTAGAGTATATTTTGTGGCCCATAAGGGGTGAATCTGAACCTCAAACACAGTCTCAGGCTCAAAAGGCTTACTTATTTAAAGAAATTATTTTTCACTGAGGGCAGCACTGTGGTAGAGCTAAGGAGACCAAGGTCTGTGTTCTAGGACATAGCTGTGTGAAGATTCCATGTTCTCCCAGTCTCTGTGCTAGCTTCCTCCTACTGTCTAAAGACAGGGTGAAGTGGTGATGCTAAATTGGCCCTGGTGTATATGTGTTCACCCTGAGATGGACTGGCACCCTGTCCAGGATTTGTTCTTGCCCTGTGCCCCATGCTAGCTGGGATAGACTTCTGCAACCATGGTCAGGATTAAGTGGGTTATAAAATGACATGACATTTTTTGTTGACTTTTACCTTTAATACAATCACAAGCACAAATGTAATACTTTCTCCTTTCACTTCCTGATCCACTCCTCCCAGGAGATCTTTGCCCTAACGACTCTGACTCACCTATGTAAGATGGGCTTCTGTTTTACCTGGACCTTTGGCACATCAGCACTATAACCAGGAATGATTACAGATCAGGTGTAACAGCCTTATAACAGTTGGGTCTGCTCCCAGCAGCTCCCTGTACATTAGATATTTAGAAAAAATGTGACAAATTCAGTTCAACAAGTGCATCCATCTTTTTCACCTATGGTTTCCAAAACAGCATCAATTTGTGATTTGAAGGTCCATAAAGTTCGGCTCTCCACCGCACTACTTGGTAGTTTATTCCAAGTGTCTGTGGTTCTTTGAAAAATGTTGTAATATTTGAACTAAATCTCCACTTAACATGTTTCAGACCTTTTCCCTGTGTCCTTTTTACATAATTTATTTTAAAGTAACAACTAGGATCTACTGTACTAATTTCGTTTATAATTTTAAACACTTCAGTCATGTCTTCTCTTAATCTTTCATTTACTTAAACTAAAAAGGTTAAACTGTTATAATATCTCCTCATACCCCTTCCTCATAGTCCCGATCAGCCTAGTCTGTCTAGTTTGGATTTTCTTTAGTGCTGCTATGTCTTTTTTTGTAGAATGGAGACCAAAACTGAACAGAGTACTGCACCCAAGGACCCCAACATTGCTTCCACCTAGAACTACAAATCCCAGGCAGCACTTGGGGTATCCAAACTGGAATCTTACCAGAGGGATGCTACCACCCAGCATACTGAGGAAACACATGGCCCCAGTAGGTGGTCTCCCTCTGCATTTCCACTATAAATGACCACCTGACCAGGATTCCCAATCCATCCACAAATTCATTAGAGGTAAGCACTACCATGCCAGGATATAAGGGGGTGCTGTTTTTGATGGTACTGTGTTTTTTTCCAACTATACCTCTGAAAAGATGTTCAATGATAGCAGCTGACTCTGCCCCTTCTGGTCCCAAGACTGCAAGACTAATGATGCTCTCACCTTAGTAACCTGTTGTTAACTGTTCGTAGTTTGTTCCAATGCAATAAATGGGCTATTGATCATCTTCATTTACCCAACTTTAGTGGTCCATTACAATAATTTCTATGTAAGAGAAAATTATAATAAAAATAGGACATTAATCTCCATGGCTTCATAATAGATTTCAAGCAGTTCATGAAGAAATTACAAGTTGAGATTTGACGCTTTCCAAGAGTCTGCTACTTTTTGATTTTGAGGATTGTATTACAATTAATAAATTACATTTTAGTAAGATATAAAATAGTATATCTTATTCAGATCTCATACAGTAACCCTTCCCCTACTCACCTAGATAACTAAGAAGGAAAGAAAGCCTAATTTGAAGTTATTACTACAAAAACCTGTGGTTTCTGCAGTAACTTATTTTTGCTGAACTGAATTAAATTAAATTAAAATAATCAGATCTTTTTGAAAAAAAAAAAATTCCCTTCCCAGTTGAAGCATGATGTAATTAATATTTTGAAATCAACATATATCTCTTGAAATGCATGTAGATATTGAAGCTGCCATGCAAGATGCTAAATCTTCCATGAGAGAAGAATCTCAACAACAACAACAACAACATTTATTTATATAGCACATTTTCATACAAATAATGCAGCTCAAAGTGCTTAAAGTGCTTAAAGTGCACTCAAGGTGGTGAACCTCTCTTTTTTGCCTAATGTGCAGCTGTATTTTCATATTAGGTTGAGACTGGGAATAGATTGTGGCTTGTTACTGCACACATGGCTTTTTTGCTACCATGTTAACCATGCACACTATAGCTGCTATATAAACAATATTTTCCCAGGCATTAGCCTCTTCTATCATGCAGAGAAATTATAATCTTGGCTCTATCACTTCTTCTGCTTTCGGCTGCTCCCGTTAGGGGTTGCCACAGCATTTCATCTTTTTCCATATCTTTCTGTCCTCTGTTGTTCTGCTATCCCCATCAGCTGCATGTCCTCTCTCACCACATCCATAAACCTTCTCTTAGGCCTTCCTCTTTTCCTCTTACCTGGCAGCTCTATCCTTAGCATCCTTCTCCCAATATACCCCTCATCTCTCCTCTGCACATATCCAAACCAACGCAATGTAAAAATCAAATAATTCAAAGTAAGTTCAAAGGGGTTACTCTAACAGTGGAAAGATTTAGGTGAAAGTAATGTATGAGTATGTAGTTACTCAAACAGATTTAACTGTGAATGTTAATTTTTTTGTTAAACTAAATTGTTGAATGCTAACTATATTAAAGTAGCTTGATCGGCCTACATTTCAGTAGAACTATTGCTCATCTAAGGAAACTTTTGCTTATGAAAACATTACTTTTATATTTTAATTAAACTGGCAAGTCATCTGATTACTAGCCACAACCACATCATTATAAAATAATATTGCCATAAGACAGTTACACCAGCATAATTAACAGTTGTTATAAAGAGGAGAAAAGCCTGCTCATATGATGTAAGGTGTTTAAAAAGTTTGCCAGATTATGAAAGACAAACACATCTAAACCAACCTTAATAACTACTCGATTTTTTTTCACTTAAGTACTATTATGTCCACTTTTTCTCTCTCTTTAACATTAGATAAATGACTGAAGACTACTAAAACTCTGCAGTATCTTTACAAAAAGGGTACTGTCTTAATGCACATTAATTAAACTTATGTTAACATGGTTGTTTTGCCTCCAAAAATAACTTCTCAATCATTCTTGAAAATATTCACAAAAGTAGAAGTTTATTCAATCCTTTTTCCCTCACTAGAACATTTTTTAAAAAGCCTGATTTGGAAACATTACTATATGGCATTCTGGCATGTATAGTGATTCCATGACAGATGTCTACAAATTCAGTCCTGGAAGGCTGCAGTGGCTGCAGATTTTTCTTCTAACCTAGTTATTTTTTTTAATCAGAAGCCAGTTATTTCTGTTGAAGCACTTATCGGTCACACATTTTGATGCTTCATTTTAGTTTTCTAACTTTCCCCACCCTTAATTGCTTAGTGCAGCCTTGAACAGCTGCATTCACTGTTTTGAATTGCTCCTTATTAGCACTAAAGATGCAAATGACATTTTTTTGTGATGAAATTACAAAACAAATGCTTAAAGTGGAACTTAAACCATTCTGACTGGAATTGCAATAAGGTAAAATCTCCTGCTCGGTGTCCGTCCGCTACCACCCCATAATTCAACTCAACCCAACCCAACCCAAGAAAAGACTAAATGAACCCATGAGGACCAGCAAGTAAGGGAACAGTGCAGCACTAACCTCATTAAGAAGTAGAAGAGCTAAGGATTAGGGTTGTAGCCAGAACCTGGATGCATCCGTGCTTGGACCAGCGATACCATGTCCATCCATTCATCAGTATAAGACCAAGTTCCACATTGATACTCACCATTGACACCAATTAAAAAGGACCACATTAAGAAAGGATGACTCCCAAACAGAAAGGGAAAATGAATCAATAGATTTCCAGTGAGAGGCAAGACCAATTTTATCAGAAATGTTCCCTAGTGCAAATAGTCTCTGCCGCATAATAGATGAGCAAAGTGAGGAAAAGCCAAGAAGTAGGAAAATGTGGGAAGGCATAAGAATGCTAATAGAGAGTATGAAAGTAGAGAAAACCAGACACCCCAGACCAAAAGTTAAACACAGAAGGACAGTCCCAAAACATTTGTATAAATATACCTGGAGTGTTCAGAGAACAAAAGTGACAATTTGGGCCACAAATGACAATACCCAAGTAGAATCATTATGGGGTGGGGTAATGTATATTTAAATGGACAACTTTAAATTAAGTTTGTTGATGATTAGGATTCCTTGATACAAATGAGATACAGTATTTTTAAGAACTAAATTCCAACCCACAGTTTGTTTTTTAAGAGTATATTTTATTTATGGCAATTATGTAAATATAAAGAAGAAATAAAAAGTTTGTATACACAATCTTTGAACTGCCTTCTTCTCTCTATAATATTTAAAACGTTTTCTGTTCTGTCCACGATATTCAGCCTTGACCACTCCCCTCCACACCGCATGCCTAATCATTACTCCTACTGCACACATCCTCTCTCCATACCACCCATGACACTCTCGGTGCTAACTCACCTTTCAATGCAGTCGATTATAATGGCAAGGGAGAAAAGCAAATTATCTATTCAAGAACATCGAATTTTAGATCATGATAGTGTGGTCCTTGTGCCTCCTCCAGACCGTGAGGGGGCGTCCGTCCTGGTTCTGTTGGGAGCCACGGGTCGAGGGCATGGAAGCCCTACCCTGTAGGGGCCCGTGGTCACCGCCAGGCGGCGCCCCGATGCCGGTTCATCCCGTGTGGCCCTCGGCCGGGGATGGAGCCCGGCCGGGACGCCTTAGAGGACCAGAGGAGGGCGTGTGCCTCCTCCAGACTGAGTGGAGGCGTCCGTCCTGGTTATACAGGGGGCCTCGGGTACAGGGCTTGGAAGCCCAGGTGGCGCCCCAGTGCCTGTTTATCCCAGGAGCCCGGCACTTCCGCCACACCAGGAAGTGCCGGGGGGAAGACGACCGGGGAGACACAGACGGCTTCCGGGTGCACGGCCGGCACTTCCGCCACACAGGGGTGTGGCCGCCGTTAAGTGCCGGGAAGCTGCTGGAGCCCATCCGGCTCCCCATAAAAGGAGCCGCCTCCCTCCAGTCAGCGGTGGAAGTCGGGAGGCAGAAAGACTGAACTGGAGAGAGAGGACGGGAGGCAGCCAGAAAGGCACAAGGACTGTGGGCCCTGGACTTGGGGGAATCAGTGCTGGAGGCACTGGGGTTCGTGAGTGCACGAGACTTTTATAGTTGTGTAAATAGTATTGTAAATAAACAGTGTGTGGGTGCAAAATATGTCGTCGGTCTGTCTGTGCCAGGGCCAGCGTTCACAATAGAAAAAGAGTGGCAAGAGCTAAAAATGAACGTTGAAAAAAAAGAACCAAACACAGCTGCATATAAAAAAAAACAACAACAAAAAGAATTGTCCAATAAACGAAATAGACGAAAATATCCCGAACAATGTCTGAAAAGAAATACAAAAAAGCAACATTTCTAAAATTTAAGTTAGAGAATAAAGTAATTCATCATATTGTTTTTGACGAAGCATTAATGTAATTTAATCTTTATTTACTTCTTATTATGTTTTATTACATTTTACTTTTTAACTTCTACTTTTTTACTTTTTACTACATTTTATTATTCATTGGTATTTAAAATAGATAGTTATATTGAGATATTCATCCATCCATCCATTATCTAACCCGCTCATCCTAACTACAGGATCACGGGGTTCTGCTGGAGCCAATCCCAGCCAACACAGGTGACAGCCCACCGCAGGTAATTGATTTTCTATCTATAATAACTAAGGACCAAAGTGTCTTCCTTTCACGCCCTGCATACTCTTCTATATATCATCTCTGTAAACAGAATCTTATTCACTAATGGAGGAGCTCCCCAATGCCCTTTGAGTGGCTCAGCCATGCGATAGTAAGTGCCGGTGAATGAAGCGAGCAGGGGGCACAGCCCCTAGTCTTCAAAACCAGAACATCAATGAAAACAAGCACTGTAGCTCTTTCATACTCCAAAAAAGTTCATAGTAACGCATGCTTCTACTGTAGTGTTCCCTGGCACATCTAAACCCAAAGCCATGTCACCAGTACCTCCAGCTGCAGGAAATTACTGAAAAGAAATGAACACATTAAACACATTAAAGATAGCATTCTCAAACACAAGTAAAACGGCAAGTTGAACAAAGCCACTCATTGGTAATCTATAAAACAGATTGCTCATTTTGTTTAAAAGATGCAGTCATAACTCAGCCAAGCAAGCTAAAGAAAAAATGTTTTGTGTTGCTTTGTGAAGGAGACGTAAAAAACATTTAAGATATTTGAAGGGTTTTACACTGTTTAGGCCTACAGAAAGACTGTTCTAGCTTTTAAAGAGGATTTAGTAGCCAATTAGAGGAGATGCATGGAAAGATTAAGTTAAAACATTGGTAAAGTGACCGAGTAGTAAGTGTTGTGGAAATAATGAGGGCAAGAAAATAGAAAAAGGTTTGGGGTAGCCACCCTGTATTCTTGAAATAAGTAGTTTGAAGAAATTACGTCTTTACACACTGAAGCCCAAAACAGAACTGAGTAACAAAATGAAAATGGCACTTATATAGGCGAATGGGAGGAAGTGATGTAGAAGGGGCCGGAATCAGAAGTGATGTCAGCATCACTAGAACCGGAAGTGACATCCTTAGACTCAAGCAAGATTTCCCTCTGCTGGTCTGTACAGGAAATAGAGAAAGGATCAGTGAACACTGCCATCGCCTGGTCTGGAATTCAATTATATCCATTCAAGCCCTTTAGCTGCCTTCCATGCGCACATGTATGACAGTGTATATTTAGAGTAGTTTAAATAAAAACTGTAAAAGAGAATGAAGGCTTGAGTAAAAGAGCATAGACAGAAATGAGTGAGTGTTATGAAAGACAATAAGTGGCAAATTTAACTCTTCAAAAATTGAGCAACCTGCTTATTACACCACAGATTCAATTAGGTTCAGTTTATTATTGTATGGCGCTCTTTAGAGTGTGCAGACTCAGAACATACTAACGTTTTGAATTACTATTAACATATAAAGTAAGACAAAGCAGTTCCAAAATGATTAGTATAAGTGGAACCTAACGATATCTGTTCGTTAATATTATTGTTGAAGTATAGTCAATTGGCAAGGGAGAAGAGGAAAACAAAAATTATAGTCAATAGGATCTCTAGGGAAATTCAAACCTTTCTCTATTGTCAGTTATGAAAGAGAAAATGAAAAACAAAATAAACACAGAGTCCTGGAGACTTCAACCTACTGGTCAGTCATTTCCTCCTGTGCTTTGTACAGTAAAGTCTATGCAGAGTCTTTCCATCTGCTGATTCCAAAGCTTCCAGGATTACAAAGGAAAGGAAAATGGCTTGGAAGTAAAGCTGTGGCACCAAGAAGAGAAACAGAATAGAAGAGGGTTAGTAACAGTTCATAAATATTGCATTACTTATATATTTATACAAATGATGAACAGAGATGCACTATACACATCAGGATGGATTTCAAAACCAAGACCAAACAGACATCTCCCAAATCAGGCAGCAGATCGATCCACAGCCTAAAAGTTCAACAGTCCCTTGTTATTTTGTTAATCCTTGGAATCTTTAATAGGCCGACATCTTGAGATTGTAAAGCCCCCTCTGGTCTGTAAGTAACGATAAGTTCAGATAGATAAACAAAGTCTTGCTTCTTTAAGGCTGTAAATGTAAGAAGAAGGATTTTGAGATCTGCTCTGAACATACCTGGAAGCCAGTGCAAGGACTTAAGCACTGTGGTTATGTGGACATACTTTGTACTTCCCATAATGATTCTTTCGGAAGCATTTGGAACTAACTGGAAGTCACATATGCAATGGTTTGAACAGCCTTAGAATAATGCATAAATTAATTCCATGTACTGTATCCTCTATAGTCAAAAACCATCATAATTTTCCATTATTGTTAGTCTGAGAAAAACAGGTTTTCGATAGTTTTGTGTGTTTTAAAAAGCATACTGATGTTAGAGAAACTTTACTTCCACAACTGTAAAGGTCAGAGTAGTGAGCTCTATGGGACACCATACTTCTGAACAGAATGATGGAGTACAGTTAGAATATTTAAGTCCATACTGAAACTGATTTGATAAATATGAACTAAACCACAAAAGCACTCTGCCTGAGAGCCAAACATAATTCTCCAGCCTATGTAATAAATTAGAGTTGTCAAAAAATTCAATAGGTGATCGTAAATTTAACAACATAATTACTGTGAAATTATCTTCGATGGAAGATATTACAATTTAGGTTTCTAGAACTGGGCCTGGAGGGATACTCAGGTTATCTTGCTCTATTTCCCAGGCTAAGGGGTGAGAGATGTGGAGGCAATGGTGACCTTAGCACCCTTTAAGGTTAACCCTGCGGTTTCAGATCTCTGGTCCTTGAAATATTAACAAGTCTGGTTACCTGTTGCAGGCCATTGTCCCACAGTTAACATTCCTAACCCTGCTTAGCCCTTCAATTAAAACCCTAAGGTGACTCCTTCCAGCCCCCTGAACCTATGAGACCAGAAAGATATAAGAATCTAGACCAAATTAATATTAAAAGTGTTTATTTATTAAAGCACAAGAATGAAATACAAAATTAGAAGATTAAATGCAAATAAATAAATAAATAATATATTCCTAAGGCATTTTAGCAGTGATGACACAGATTTACAGTTTCTTCTCTGTCTTCAAGATGATTCTGCCCTATTACAAATCTTATTCTACTTATAAGAGGTGAGACACAAAAATAACCGGATTGGTAAAAAAGTATATATTTATTGATGAATTACATCATAAATATTGTCACCTTTTATATACTACCCTTCCCGATCTCTACACCGCTCCATACATATGAAACATTGCTGGAAGTCTTCTTGCTTGAGGCTCTTCAGCATGCTTGCCTTTTTTGTCTTCACTTAATCCATTGAAGAAAAATGTGTTCACTTCAAGTGAAAAATCACATGGAGCTAAATCAGGTGAATAAGGAGGATGATCGAGGACAGGAATGTTTTTATCAGTCAAAAACTGCTTTACGGAAAAAGCAGTACAATCCTTTCAAACAATCTGATTCACTGTTTTGATGTATTCATCCGTCCAAGATGAGCGTGGGTGACCTGGGTTTTGAATGTTTTCCACATTTTCTTGTCCTTCCTTGAAACGTTTGTGCCACTCAAAAACTTGTGTGTGAGACAAACTGTTAACACCATACATTGTTTTTATGATTTCATAAGTTTCTGTGACTGTTTTGTTCAATTTCATTTTGATCTGAATTTTTTCACCTGACATTACAGTGGCAACTCGTGTAGCGATTGTCGTGCAAATACTGACTGGGCTATTCACAAAATATACCTAGCTGGTTGTCAGTTTGAGAGGATTTGTAGGAGGGGATTTAGTTCTATGATTCACGTTCTGCCAACTTCCAGACGTTTTTCCTGGAAAGCCCCAAGCCCAGTCCGGTTATTTCTGTGTCTCACCTCGTATGAGAAATATTTTTTGCCATAGTGCCCAGATCTTCCCATTCATTGATTAATTTTTTTCCCACCCTGGTATTTTCATTCTGTGGTCATGTACCACCTTCCTTTGGCTTGTTACCCAAAAATATAATGGATCATCAGTTGAGTTCCTTGTGCCTTTGTTCACAAGGAGAAGTGGTCTTTGACTGACACTGAAACCCTTATATTCAGAAAATTACATTTGTAAATTTCCCAAATTGACAGTGTTGCCTGAAGGGTGTATACAGCTTCCCATACCCAATACAAGCAGTTGCAGAATACAAGTTCAGCACACACCTTTTAATTTTTTTTCATGTGGGAAACACTTTCCCTCATTTCCCACCTGCTCAGCAAAGTACAGCAAGCACAATAAACAAAGCACACAACACACTTCTATTCTTTTTCTTTCTTTTCTTCTCTTTCCGCTTCCACTCCCCTCAGGCAAGCTTTATGTTATTCCACCCGACTCAGGCTCCTTGAATGGAGTGAAGCGACTCTTTTTATAGAGCACCTGGAAGTGCTCCAGGTGTCTTACGATGTTCTTCCAGCAGTACTTCTGGCCAAAGTGGCCTCCAAAAATAGTTGGAGAAGCAAGATAGAATTCTCACATACCTGCCCAGACAGAGTGCACGCTCAATGGACTTAGACAAGTGGCATTTATTTTTGAGGAACCATCCATAAAACACAAGGAATACGGCAGAGCAAGTATCCTCAAATAAAAAATGAACAATTAACAAAACTGAAGACCAATATGTTTCTGCAAATATTAAACATGTGACCCAAAGGCAATGATACTTACTTTATAAATGTAAAAGAAATTTATTTATTAACAAAACTCAAAAGAACATGCTTTTGTTTTTAATTGTTGTACATATCTTGGCATTCCATTTTTCATGCCCACACACTAATACTGGCAAACCATTAGCTTTTTATGCCATTGAGACTTTTGTTATCCATAGAATCTTTGAATTTTTTTTTTACCATGTTGGCTTATTGTTTTCCTAGAAAGAGCCCTCTCTGTTGACCCCAGGAGTAGAGTGAAAATGCCCTGACCTAACAATACCTGATTCACCCAGAAAACTCTCTTACTGGTAACTAAAAGAAAGAACTGCAGTACTTTGTACATAAATAGTTTCTTTTTCACTGCAGTCAATTTAGATTAATCTCTGACTCGGTCTCTTCCCAATCTTCCCATCCCAACCAAATATTTTTTCCTTTATAATGATTTAGGACTTGTCTGTCAAGTGCCATTGTGCTAAGCTGATGAAGATGCTTATTTCTGAAATTTACTTTACAATCGCTGTAGTAACTTAAGCGAGTTTTTTGTAAAAAGCACATCGGATCATATGAAACATCGAACCAATGATGATCATGTTTTTTGACATTAACGGACTTGTAAATAAAGATTTTGCCTTTGGACAGAGTGGTCTGTTAATCAGCAGCATTAAACTCAATCACTGAGGCGTCTGCAGGAAAGCAGGAAAAAAATAAATTCCTGACAAGAGGCGAAGCAAAGTTGCATTTTGCACAAGGACAGCACATCTGAACACTATGAAGGGCCAAACAAACCATAAATCATTTATTTCTATGTGTAATCTATTAGTTTTCATGTGAACACTATTAGTTTAAGAGTATTTACTAACTGTTTGGCCCCTCTTGGCACACAACACATTGTTAGTCGAAGTGCTTGTGACCAAAAACAATGCAGTTTTTGCTGTACACCTCCTGCATTCGCCAGATCTCATTCCCTGTGCCTTTATTTTGTTTTCAAAATTAAAATTGAATGGAAGACAATTTGCTACCATGTTAAAAGTCCAGAAGAAAAATCGCAGAAGGTGCTTGATACAGAAACAAAAGATGAGAACAGAAAATGTTTCTAGGAATGGTAGAATCACTGGGACAAATGTATTACATCTCAAGGGGAGTATTTTGACGGTGACTAAAGAGGATTTGCTGTAAGTTGTATAATGAAGGGATTTTGTTTAACAGTTCTGGGAAAATTTGTGTCCCACCAGAATATTTAGTTCCTCTAAAGAAGAGAGACCAAATAATAAATGAGGAATGCATTTAGTCAGTAGCAAAGCTAAAGATAAGAATCACATTCTGTTTTCAATTGATTGCAGAAAAAAACTGTAGCCCCTGTGATATATCTGAAATACAAGCAACTCAACAGAACAGCAGTGTTGCCATTCAGTACGTTTTTACTGAGTGCGTGCATAACAATCCCCATTATGTCTTGGGGCAGAATTTTCTATTTTGTTATATCATAACATAAAATATAACATCCAAAATTTCTTATCTTAATTAAATGTTCATTTGATTTTCCATCAACTTCTGTTTACATCTTTGGTGAGTCAAAGATTGGGTTAAGGATCTCCAGGAAAAAAATATATATTACAGTTCTTTCTACACTCTTAAGAATAACGATGCCAGAGTGGTCCTTTATGGCGATACCTAAAAGAACCTTTATTCAATAAGACCTGTGACAGGCTCCATACAGTGAATAACCACAAATAGATTGTTAGAAATTTATAAAATACCAATGTCTCATAATTTCAAAAGGACTCTTGCTGCATACAGTAATGCAGGAAAGTCCAGGCTTTCTTAATCTGTTATTGTCCTGCTATGTACCCTACCATGCATTAAATATTTTTAGGGTTTTTTTCTACGTTTTAGGAAGTTTTTCAAAGCATGAAGAACCATCTCCATATGCAAAGAACCACCAGCCAGAATGAAATGGTGCTTTGTCAAGACATAGTTCTATGATGACCCACACAACCCAGTAAAGAACTTGAAAGTGTCATTAAAGATCCAGTGTTTTAAGAGTGTAGCTAAAAATGAAAAAAATTATAACAAATAATAAGTTAAGACCCGAATGTGTCTGTAGACATTTCTCATTGCCGATTTTCCTCAAAATTTGGGAAAAACACTATGACCAAAAATATTAATCATTCCTAAAAGAAACCCGATGCACAGAACAATGAAAAAAAAATCCTGTTTGTCATATTATAATGTAACTCGAAGGGTGTGCCCCCTTAGCTGCCTATGGTGGCCCAAACAGCTCACTTTGCTCACTTTCTGGTCCTGAGATTTATTTATAGTTATAACAAATGCTAAAACTATTGGAAATTGTTGTCTATGCATGCTCCAAACCTCCTTCAAGATAAATGGTAATCTACTTGCTGAGGTATCACCAGTATATAACTTAATATATGGAAGGAATCAGACATCTCCTGCATGATCCCCAGTCATGATTTTGACACAATTGAATGTTTATGAAGTTTTACAGTTTGTAAGCGTGTGCCATTACATAGGCTTTATTTGTCGACCACTAACACAGCTGAACTACTACTGTTCTTGGAGGAGCGGATGTATGTAAGGTATTGTATTTGACGTATGAAAGCTAAATAAATTTTATTGACATGAGAGTATTGTTGTATTCTCTTAATAAAGATGAAAAAAATGATATATAGATGCATACTATATAACATATGGTGTCGAAGAAAAATGAGCATTGCATGAAAAGATCAAATGAAAACGTTGCATGATTTTGCTGATCTTTTCACATATATAGAATAGATATTCTCAAGATTGGCTAATCCAATTCAGGGTCAGAGCAGCATCAAATGCAAGAAGGATCCAACCCTGAACATGCCGTCAGCCCATCACACACTCAAATCACACATGCCAATGCAAGACCAATTTGGAAATCTAACCTAAATGTTTTTAGGGATCTGAGGGGAAAGCAAGGATACTTGAAGGAATAATGACGGGGCAAGTGATTAAAAGCTAAGATGTTGGATCCATGAATCAGTAGCCTGAGCTGCTATACACTACATGCATTTATTATCTCAATTTGTAAAGTCATTTGTAAAAATTACTTACTTACTTAACTCGTATTTGTTAATAAATAACTTCTGGCACACCTAAAGCTAAGCCATTAATGCTATTCTCATCTACATCACTGTCATTGTCAGTCATTACTCTGCCCTCTTAGCTACTGCACATCATACAACAGAAAAGGAAGATGTTGCATTCAGGTACCATATGAGTCTTTTGATTTTTTTTTTTCATAAAAAGACACATTTTCAGTATTTTTTTGATATTCAAGCTTTAGCTGTCTCACACAATGTTTGGATGTATCCTTTTACGAGTTGTGTGCATAAAGATGCACTCAGGGCACTTGGGCTTTAAAGATTTATTGGACTACTGTCCCATGAGAGAGTTAGACTGTACATCTACATCAGATAAATATATTACAATTCTGCTTGACTATTTATTTTTGTATGATATATTTGTATAATGCATTAAAGTAAGAATGCAAATATTTACATATTTTTACATGGCTCCCTTTTGTCAATGCTGGCAAAATGTAAGTGTCTCATCTGTCATCTATACTACCTTTGTATCAATTTTTCTGCTCTAATGAGTCAAGAATTGTCCGTTTTGTCTAAGATTGGATTCCATAATTGCCATCAATCCTTGCTGGGTTAGAACCACAAATTATTCTTTTTTGCATTTCCTGGTTTAGTATGGTTTGACAAATAGATGTTTAATCCAATGTTAATAAACTGATGTCTTATTGGATAATTGAATCTATATTATTACGGGAGGCAGCACCAGTGGTAGTATGTCATAATACAAAGGTGAACTGAATTTTATTAATTTAACATTGATTTAAAATTGCTACAAATCATGATGCTATATTGACATCAAAGCCTAATACTAAAGGTGCCTCATCATGAATTGCACTTGAATAAATGTCTGCCATCAAAAACAGTAATAGATACTAATACCTTTCTCAGTCATTTTCTTTCAGTCATATTCTATGCAGTGCACTCACATGGGCTAAGAAAGTACATTACATTGTTTCATCATGGCCTTTCTCTATAGTACTTAGTAGCAATATGCAGGTGTATGATAGCAATGTCTTTTTAAAAAATGTAACATTTTGCTTTGATAAAACCTGTAGAGTCATAAATTTATTTTAGAGTTATTGACACATGACAACAAAGCATTAAAACTCCAGTTTGCATGTTTGACCAACATGGAGCAAGCCACTATTGCCCCTGTGCAGCAGCCCAATTTTTACTTTGTTGATTATATAAAATATGTCACAACAAAATAGGTAGTGGTGAGCAAAACAGCCTGTGTGACTGGTGGACAGACTGTGAAAGAAAGCTAGTAGTAAAAGTTGTAGCACAAGCTGGACTACCCACTGTGGAATATGACCCGGATACAGACAGGCGGATGTCATTGGTTCACCCACAACATGTTTATTATACTGTACATTTAAGCTATTTACAAAAGTGCACACAAACCCCACAAGTCCAGGCTACCCAAATGCCTTTTCTTCTTCGGGCCGCCTCCTTGCCTCCTCCAAGACATCGTCTCCTTCTCTCCCGACTCAAGCCAACAAATGGGGGGAGGCGGCCCCTTTTATAATCACCCGGAGGTGCCTCCAGACAATCTTCCACCGGCACTCCCCAGTGTGGCGGAAGTGCCGGCTGCGCACCTGGAAGCACTTCAGGTGTTCCTGCTCCTCTTCCCCAAGCACTTCCAGGTGTGGCAGAAGTGCTGAGGTCCAGGGCTCCCAAGGCATTGGGGCACCCCCGGCAGTGATCGCGGGCCCCTACAGGGTTGAGCTTCAAAGCTCTGTACCCATGGCCCCCAAAGCCACCAGTGCAGTCGCGCCCTCATGGTCTGGAGGAGGCGCAAGCCCACCTCCAGTCCTCCTAGGCATCACAGCTGAGTAGCATCCCACCATTTAATTGCTGGCATTGCCAAAAAGAAAAAAATAAAATAAAAGTGTTCCAGCGCTTCTGTGCTCACAATGGCCCATATTGAAATGATTCAATCCAAATACACTCAAGCTGTGTTATAGGGAGTTCTTTCTCCTTCACCATTTGGTCCCAGTATGAGATACCATCTTTCAGGGCGGCCCATTTTTATTGTGCTTTGACCTGGAAGGGGCGGAGCCATATAGGAGCTGAAGGTGAGCGCTAGGCCTCATCCTGGGGCTTTCTATCTGAACTGCACAAGGGAAATAAGACAGAATTCCCTCTCATTGTGGGGTGGTATTGCTTGCCTTGTCAGAGCCTTTAGAATGAGCCCCTGGCACACATGTCGGGTTTCCTTTAGCATGCAAGTTTGTGAAACTGATGTTAAATATCATTTTGCATGCAATGTTGCAATTGTGAAACTCACTAAAAAGGGTGTTTTAAAGTTTGAAAAGGTTTTAGGGGAGTCGAAAGGAAGAAATTTCACTCCTTAAGGGTGTGGCAACAGCGCACACTTCTTTTGGGTCCAAACATTTCTCAAAAAAGGGTGTAGATAAAAATAAATGTAATAAAACTTTTTTTGAAAATTCAACATGGCTAAATACAGCTCAATGATAAGATAAGTGACATACTCGTCAGAAAGATACAGAATTTGTTGTCCAGATTAGCTGAAAAGGTCTTAGATAAGATCCCGCATTGGCCCATACAAAACTTTGCGTACTGTACTGTCTTCCCATCAGCCCCAGTGCTCTTCTGCTGTCAGTTGCACTAGATTTTGGGTTACCACCCTCCATTATAACCCTTCTTTCTGATATTCCTGTATTCTAAGTTGGATCAATGATAATGCACATGCAAAATTTTGTGAAAATCGGTTCAGCCATTTTTACGGAATTGATGAAGAAACAGACAAACAAACAAACTGTGAACAAACAGATTACAATTTTATGAAAACAAGTGTATATATGTGCTTATTTTTCATGCATATTTTTATCTTTAAATTTAACTTGCTCATTCGGCTCCTTTGCCCAGTCAGCATTTGTCTGTTCTATTGAACAAACAAGGAGCCAAGCATTAACCTTCAATCTCATGGTGCTGCAAAGAACATTCTGATATGAAGGACTAAGGGGCCATCACAAGTATGAATCGGTGGGAACTGGCTGGAGATGAAACATTAATATAACTGGGTAGAAGCCCACAGTAGATCTTGGACTTGGTGGAATAGTCAGAGGCTTCTGCTTGGCATTACCTCTTTAATTTAATTCTGTGCTGATCCCATGAAAATCTGAGTGCATTATTTAATGTTTTTTAAAAACCCAATTACTCTTTGTTCAATACATGGATGGATAATTACACAAAGAACAAGTAATACAACCATACAGCATATGTTTCTGCTCAAATCAACCGAAAATACAAAACACTTTCTAGCTTTATTTATACACGTCACCTTACACAATAAGCATAATAATTTACTTTGATGGAAAATACAACATATCACTCTGACAATTGCTATTGAGACATAACTTCAAAGCCAGATCTCATCTGTGCTACATCAGAATAAAAAGAAACATAATGTGGCTTCATAGGGAGAACATTGTTGATCCAGTGGCTGTGCTTAACAGTAATGTCTCTGGCTATTGTTGACAAGATGTGTAGCGCTCCTTTTTAAATTTATAATAGACTTTGAATAGTGTTGCATTTTTCAATCAAATTACTGGACACAAAATTGTTCCATTTCATGTCTGGGTATAAAACCTCCAGAGAAAGAACCAAAAAAGGTACAATAGTAAACTAACTATACTATATCTCACTATGTTTCTTTCCTTTCTTTGCAGTGAATCAATGAAACATTGATAGCAAAGTAAGTGAAACAGTAGGATGTCTATCTATCTATCTATCCATTTTCTGATACTCTATATATTTTTTAAACAAAAATACTGAGATCAGCACCTGTCACTGGTAAATTTATGTATGCTGGAATTCTGAAAGGCCTTCAGGGCATATCAAGAGATGGCTGTAGTCAATGGTGCCTAAAGCATAATAGGTAATGATATTCGACCATCCCCACATCAAAGGGTTTACTGCTTTTACCTGTGATATTATTTCTAACATTTTCAGCTTTTAGGTGAAATGAAAGCTGGATGGGTAGTGGAATTAGCACATGTCATAAGACTCTCCAAGGCTATTGAGTAGGAGTAGACTGTATGCACTCAACCTCATCATGAAAATTATGTTACTGGTATCACTGCATATTTGGCATATACCTTTTCCCAACGTGGCTTACAAGAAGAGCATACATTAAAGTTGCTTGTCTACAGCGTATATTTTTTACAACTGGGGCACTGGCTGATTGAATGACTTTCTCCGAGTTACACAATGATTTTGATTAAGTCATTAAATGGTAGCCTGCAAACATGATTTGTTTTTATTGGCCTGTTAAAATGCTGAAAACTGTGGCGATTCAATGATACTGACAGACTCAGAATTCTCATGTCGACAATCTGGTATAAAATTTAGGAAATTGTATTTGTGCATTAAATTATTGGGCTGTACCCATAACAAAACTAGCTTCATGAGAACATTTGGACAAATGAGAGGACATCACTCTGTCTTTCAAACTTGTTTAGGTAGCATAATAGTCAAGTTGTCCAAACATCTCATCCAGGAACTTTATAAAAGTCACCGGAGTACTTGACTTGGTAGGTTGATTAAGATTTCCATGACCCTTTGTGTGAAGAAAAACTTACTGGCTTCTTCTTCTTCCTCTTCATCTTTTCAAACATCTATGTGGGGTCAATCAACCTTCGCCATACAAATCAGTCCTACACCTCCTCTCCAGTCAAGCCATTTTACTTCATATCTTCTATTACTTTATCCATCCTCCTCCATTTTGTCCTCCCTCACTTTCTCTTCCCCTGTACTTCCATTTCCATCACTCTTTTGCCCACATATTCATAGTCTCTCCTCGGCACATGTCCATACATCTTCAGCCTAGTTTCCTGTACTTTCTTACATATCTGCCCCACCTTGGTTGTACCTCTGATTGTCTCATTTTTTATTGTAACTCCACACATTTATCTCAACATTCTCGTTTCTGCCACATCCAGCTTCTTCTCCTACTCTTCCTTTACTGCCTATGTCTCAGCTCCATACATCATTGCTGGTCTTACGACTGTCTTAAAAACCTTACCTTTAACCTTCACTCTAATTCTTCAATCACACAATACTCCTAATAACTGAATGAATTATGATAACTTTGTGCTAATGATGTGATTGATGCCTCTGAACATTGTGAAGAACTGGATTATGTCTCCACATAGGCCTTTCTGCACAAGGGTTTTAAACCTTCTAGCCTGACAGAGTGAGATGTGTTCTTTAGAACAAGCATACACATCTCTGCATAGTCTATAAAGCTGTCAAGTCTTATTTGTAGTGTGATTAAAAGAACTACACACAGTACACTCAATGCAATCTCACTAGTGCCTAATACTGTCTCAGGATAACATTCCTTAATTCATATTCAGTAGTTTTTATTATATAATGTAACATTTTATTTGCCTTTTTAATTGCTTCTGTATATTGCTCAGACAGTGAGATTTTTGTTAACATAAAACCCTTAAGCGCTACTCACCTTGTATTTATAATACAGGTCCCTTTAGCCTGCATGTATTATTTTGTGCTTCTCTACATTAAACTCCTGTTTCCAATTGCCTGCCATTTTGGAATCTTGTTCATATCTAAGATTGTTTTTGCTACCTCCTCAGGAGTTGCTGATTCGCTGAAAAAAAGTGTACTACTTCAGAATCAATGTTATTAATATAAACTGGAAAGGGTAGTGGTCCAAAGATGGATCCCTGAAAGATTCCACTGACCACCTCACTCCTTAGTACTCTTTATTAAAAATCTTAAAATGCAATTTTATAAAGAACCTCTAATATCAATGACTTCCAGGTTTATAATTAATTCTTGGTGGGGATCTGTATAACAATTTTACTTAAATTATGTCCATCTGCTTTTCTTTTGTCTTCTACTCAAGTTGCCTGTTCAAAAATGCCTAAAATATTAATGGGCAGAACGCTCTCCTCTCCTGTGAACGTATTCACTTTTAGTTTGGTCTATTATGTGAAGTAAACTATCCAATCTTTTATTTTTATGCTTTCTAATCTTTCATTATTTATTGAGTATGCAGTTTTTAACAAATTACTTTAGGGTTATATTTAAAAAGGTTAATTCATTTCATGTTGTAATTTAAGAATAATACATTCTGAAACATGGTCATTTATCTAATGCACATGCCATGTTCTGTTATTCTCCTTCATTCTTAGTTTCTGCATTGAAATTCAGTGTTTTCACTCAAAACATAACTTTAAAACATTTTTAAAGACTTGCTTGTTGCCTGTATATATATTCAAACAGCAAGTAATAAAGTACTTTTATTTAAACATGATCTGCCATTATTCTCAGCTTCTGAATGGCAATATGTACTGTAGTACAGCAGAAAATCAGGCATAGTGGCCGCAATTAACTTTTTGCGAGTGTATTTTTAATTTCTCCCTTTTAGAATATGACAGTGTTCAACATAATCTTATATTTAAATGTCTACACATAGAAGTGTGTGCGTCTGTCTGGCCTGAAAGTGAGAGGCGGAGTTGGGGTAAGGGCTCCACCTCCTGAGGAACAGAAACAGAAACTCGCTTAGCTACTAATACACAAGCAAGGCAAGCGCATTGGCAAAACGGTATCCCTTTTAATTTTCCTCCCGCCGCTAATAAACAAGTGAGGTGAGCACGTCGGCAAAACGAAACCTCCGAAGAAAGACATAGTCGCTTAGCTGCAAATGCAAAAAATGATGCGAGCACGTCAGCAAAACGAAACTTTCTAGGAGAGAGTTGCCCAGAGTAGTTCCTTTCAATTACCTGATATCTCTAAATTAAATTTTTTTTTATGACGATTTCAATAGTTTCTAGGACCCCAGGCTTTTTACAGCACAGGCTTACCCAGCCAGTCTTATATAAACGTCAATGCATAGAAGTGAGTGTGTCTGTCTGGCCCGGAAGTGAGAGGTAGAGTCGGACTAAGGGCTCCAGCTGCGAGGATACGCAAGTGAGGTCAGCACGTCAAAAAAACGAAACATCCGAAGAGTCAGTCACTCACTTATTAGCTATTACAGAAGTGTAGCAAGCACATTGGCAAAACGGTATCACCAAACCCCACACACAACCTCATATACACGTCCTGGTGTAAATACAAGGTTTAAACCTAATAATTACCTTTGCAAAGGCTTCTTAATAAACACAATCACAATTCCAATTTCCTATTCTTTTCCTCCACGCCTCCCAGGTGACTGTTGTCTTCTTCCACCTGATTCCAATTCACCTGGATGAGATCGAGTGACTTTTTTTTATCTTAGACCGCAAAGTACTTCTGGTGCTAGGGTATAGCCCATTGGAAGCACTTTTGGGTCAAATGGAAGTTCCACAAAGTAGGGATCACATGTCCCTACAGCACTCCAGAACCCAACAAGGTTGACCTATAAGACTACAGTTCCCAGCATACCTTGCAGGAGTCTGCACAGGTTGCATCACTCAGGGAGGCTGCAACCTATTGTGTTGTTGGAGTATGTAGCTCTGCCAGGTTGTCTCCCCCTCTCCTTCCATCTTAAAAGTAAAAGTCTTTAGTCTATCTCTGCTGGGAAGCCAATGTGTCCACCAGCATTTTGGCATCTTTTATCTGTCTCCTGGAATGGCATAGAACACCTTGCCCTTCTTTGTACCCATTTACTGTCATGGTTTCCCAATTAGGTAAGGCACTGGACCCCATATATACTGCATACACATACACACACACACACAGTACTCTGCAAAAGTCTTTAAAAAATGCTGTAAAGTGGAAATGTGTCAAAAATAATGTTATGAACAGATTTTATCAATCAATAAACCTCCTAGAAAGTGCAGTAAACAGAAGAAAATAAATTAATGAAATGAATATGTGGTGCGACCATCCTTTGGTTTCTCCACTTTCATGCAGTTTCTGAAAGTCCTTGTGTTGTCGGTTGTTCTAAGCCTCATGGAGAACTTGTCGCAGATCCACTGCAGACTTTGGCTGTCCTACTTGCATCTGCAACTTAATTAATCCCAGACTGGCCAGATGATGTTGAGATCTGAGCTCTGTGGTGGCCATACAATTTGTTGTAAGATTCCAATATTCTTTTCACTATAGATTATTTTTTTATGATTATGGCTGGATATTTTGAATCATCCTCAAAGTGCAGAATGAAGCTAGAATGAAGCTGGGATCGATCAAGTGCCTCCATCATACTACTGCATAATTGATAAGAATCTGCTTGTACTTTCAGTAATGAATGGGTCATCAATTTTGAAGAAAGCACCAATTATATTTGCAGAAATGCAGCTCCAAACCTACAGGAAACCTTCACTGTGCTTCATTGTTGCCTACAGATATTTATGCATGTACCATTCTCCAGCCCTCGTGTGGGCAAACTGCCTCCTGTTTGAGCCAAAATTTTCCAGTTTTAACACTTCTGTCTAGAGTACCAGCTGACATTTTAGTCTTTTGCTTAGCTTTATTTTGGCTTAGAAGAATAGCTTTTGGTGGCATCTTCCATGTCTGATAAAACATCTCCTGACTGTAGATGGGTGTACCAGGGTCCTTGTGGTTTCTGCCAGTTCTGAACTGAAAGCTGTGATAAACATTTTCCAAACTCAAAGAGAAGTAACCTTGATGTATTTTTTATTTGCTACTCTCCATGGCATACTACTGTGTTTCTTGTGTTCAATTTTGTTCTTTTATTTCTGCTTCTGCAGAAGTGCTTGGACAGTACATCTGGAAACACCTGTCTACCATGAAATTTCTGCTTAGGAGAGACCTTTTTTCTTGTTGGTATGCTCACAAGTGTTTCAGGTTAAGCATTTATGAGGGTGGACCCAAAAATAACCGGAAATATTTTTAAAACGTGTTTAATTTAATTTTCTGTACAAACTACAATTAGTCTCCTTCAAAGGACTCTCCATTGGCAGAAATACACTTATCTAACCGTTTGTTCCATTGTTCGAAACATTTTTTAAATTCGTCAGAAGTAATGCCCATTAATGCTCTGGTCGTTTCTTGTTTTATCTCTTCGAAGTCAGCAAAACGTCTTCCTTTCAAGTCTTTTTTCATCCGAGGGAACAAAAAGAAATCACACGGAGCTAAATCCGGTGAGTAGGGTGGGTGGTTCAGGGTTGTCATACCATTTCAATAACTATAGTTTCTGCAACACTTTTCTCAAGAAGAAAACAAAATTTCACTGTCGCGCGTTGCTCACGATAATCGGCCATCGTAAAAAAAACGACGCTTGCACAAAACTACTTTTGCAAAAAAATTCACTGAACACAAGCACAACCTTCCAGACTGAAGCCACTTGGTAGACTGACTTGTGAGGAGTGTAACTAGATCGCCCTAGTGGCCCAACCATGTAATACAAGTACCAACCTAACAACAACAAAATTCCAGTTATTTTTGGGTCCCCCCACGTGTTTCTATCACATCCTCACCTTTTTAGCAAGGATGTCCTTTGTCCAGTTAAGTTTATTCCCTTTGCACAGCTGTTACTGTTTCAGGTGTATCGATCTGCTTCAACCTTCACATTATGTCATTGATCATTGATCATTAGTACCCAATTGTTATATTTTCCTAGTCAAGTACTGAGCTTTACATGTACATGTTTTTTTTTTTTTTTATCTGGAAAGGGCTCTATTACGATGTTTATTTCCTTCTTTAAGGACATTTAAATATCTAATTGTATTACTTCGCTTTCGGGAAAAGGAATGTATGGAACTCTAAAATTCACTATTTCTATTGACACATTAATCAAGAAGACATAAAATAATAATCTAAGACAAATATTTTTTTGAATTACTTAAAGCTACTAAGACTTTTCCATAGTTTATATTTACAGTATATACTTGCGTCTTGAAACCTGAAAAAACGATCATAAAATCAGACCCCGACTTATATGCCCATTCCAAAATGCGACTCTTAATTTATTTATTTTTTTACATCTTCTTGCTTCCTCCAATCTCACACCAGTTTCTCAGACACATCAAATTTTGTTGCAGCAGCAAAGTTACCAATTTCTTTCGCCACTTCATTGACTTTTAATTTAAAACCAGCTGCATATTTTCTTCGGATTGAACACTTCATCATAGATAAGGGATGCTCTCACAATAAAGGTGTATGAGGGTGTGAGATACAAAAAACACAAAACAGTGCAAACATCACTTCGGAATAGTTTGGGTATTACCATGTGGTCACGTAGGCACAATATATAGAAAAAAAGGCAGAGTGCTCCGTGACTACCCTTTTAGGTGGGCATTAACATATCATAACCTTTTGGACCAATAGCGTGAGTTTTCCACATTCGACTTATACGACCGACATTATAAACTACCAGAAATTATACGGTAAAATCAAGCTCCGACTTATCCACAAGAGAACTTAAACACGAGTATATACGGTATATATAAACAAAACAAAAACAGAAATAAAACAGGAAAAAGCCAATGCAGCTGAAGTTATATTTAGAGACCACATTTTAAAAATACAGAAAGCTTTTGTTTAGGTGTCTGTCATTAACCTATTCAGAAAAGCACTAATTAGGGAGAGTTGTAATTTCATTTTTCAAAAATTGAATGTAACCATGACTGCTTGGTGGCACTGTTCCAAGTCAAAACTTGCAATGAGATTGACCGGTAGAATGACTGTGACTTTATTTTGGCAGTGTCCCTATAATCCAGACAATAGACTGTTGTAAGGAACTGTTTGCAAATCAGTTATGAAAATTAACTTGGAATTGACCTCTAAAAAAAAGTTTCTGGCATGGGTTAATTCCTCAGACTAATTCCCATCAGTTTTCAGAAGTGGTACTGGGCTTTTAAATTTTCTGGAGTGAAGTCACAGCAAAACACACTGGAAGTGACAGGAAAGATGTACAAGGCTAAGATGTGTGTAAATGGCCAATCAAATCACATACCACTGATGTCAGTGGAGTGACTTTCTTGATTTAAGATCATAGGTACCCAAGTATTTTGTTGATTCTTGAAAAAAACAACAACACAACACAAAAGACAGGCAGCATTGTAGACAATGAGCATCATAGATGCTGATGAATGCATAGTACAAATAGCCATTTAAAGAGAATTGGAAGAGGATGGCCTAAGAGGAAGTTTATGTGATGTGGTGAGAGAGGACATACAGGTGATGGATTTGACAGAGCAAGATGATGAGGATAGGAAGATATGGAAAAAGATGATCTGCTGTGGTGACCCCTAATGAGAGCAGGCAAAGTAAAGAGAAGACGGAGAAGAAGAAAAGACAGTGTATCTGGCTGGACTTGTGGCTTCTCCTTTAGACGGTGGCTATACATACATGTATAGACAAGCATAGACTGGACCACCTACTTTTAAATATAAGCAGCAGGGTTATGGGTGTGCTGGTAAGAGCATTACTGGATTTCAGCTGCAATGTTTGGAGTTCATCTAGCTCTTTATATTGGAGTTGAAGCACAAGACACAGTATACTTAGGCAAGAAATGAGGCTATGATTGAAATGGGCCGCAGTCTCAGACAATGACTTTTAGACTATGCAAGACATCAGCTACATTTATAACAAATAAGGTGATGTTGAGTATTTGCAACATCAGTCCTTTGAAGATGTCTGACTCTAAAGCTACCTAGACCGTACAAGTGGCTCCTGAATCTAGGTGAGAGAGGGCTTTCAAATTGAATATTGTAAGTATATTCTAGTGATGGCATGATCTATAATTCTAGTTTGTCAGGACAGGATGGAATGTGTCCATAAATATGAACATTTTTATATGAATGGTGGAAGATATACTGAAATGCTAGGAGATTTCTGTAGTCAACCAGTCTAACAAAGGTAAGGGAAACTATTCAATATATTTTAATTTGAAGGTTAGAAAATCAATAATAATTATTCCTGTCCAGTTCCTTTCATCTGAAGGACTGCAGATGATGCTTTATCCAAACATGTTCTATTCCCATGGAGTGACTTTAATGGTAAATGGAGAAGGAGAGTGCACCTTCAGTTCTGTTATTCACGTCTACCAGTTTTCATTGCAACTTCTGGTGTTCAGCTGTAGTGCAGTTAGACTTTTAGGGTCTGACAAAGTTAATCTTCACTTGTTAGCGTAAAATATGTCTAGAGTGGGTTACTAATCAGTAACATCTTTTTTTTTTTTTACAAGACACAAACATTTGCTTTATACAGGTGGAATCTCTTTATAACAATACTCATGGGACCATAAAAATATGTTTCGTTATCACAGAAATTTCATTATGACGAATATGGGGAAAAAACGTATAGTATTGTGATTTGGGCCACCGGCGATTCTCCATGTCTAATGGTAGCAGCGCAAGGACAGCTCCATAGCTGCTCTGCTGCATCTGGTAAACAGTAAACCACAGGCAAAGCAATTGGTTGTCCTTTGCAGGATAAGGGTTATTGAGTACCGGACCTGTCGCACAGAGTTTAACATTTAACACCAGGCTTTGATCTGCTCTTTTTCACACTCTCCTGATCTCTCTTCTCCAGACCACGTCTGATTCAACGGTGATTCCAAGTTCCTGATGTTCTTGTAATCTGAAGATGGGAGATGAAGCTGGACCATCGCCCATGTTGGGGCTCCTAACAGCTCCTATTCTGAATCTGAAGCCTTCTCGGTACAGCAATAATGTATCTGTATTTTCTTTGAAAACTTCAACTGATCTTCCTGTCTCTCATGCAACTCTGTGGCCCAAGCTTGACAATACCTGAATAAAAAAACAGAGCTTCTTAAACTGCAAAAAATATTTATTTGAAATTTTTTTTAAAAAAGAAATACAGATATGATGAAGGTGCAATTCCAACATGCTTTTTCTTCATTCTGGAATCATCTTTTTCCAGTAATTTTTATTTTTCTTTTAGTGGAAACTGACGCTGTTTCTTAATTTTTTGGTTCATCTCAAAGAAAACTTTGAGAAGTGCTATGGAATTCGAACAGCACAGCATCTGTACACGACACAAATACTCGTGTGGACACTCGGTGGAGCACTGACTCAGAATTCGACTATGTGTATTTCGCGTCAACACGCTCTCCAAGTGTCACAGAGACCGTACATTTCAGAATAGACTGTCTCTCTCTTTGAGACAACCTGTTGCAGGGCTCCCGAGTCTCAGCACGGAAAGTGTATAGGCAGCATGAAGTATTTTTTGCATCATATTATTTTATTTGGTGGTCATATTTGATCGAAAAAATGTTTGTTATACTGATATGTACATTTTGATAAAACAAGATTGATTTAATATGATGCGTGTTCTATGAATGCTTGTCCAAACCCACAAAAATTATTCGTTATTCTGAAAATGCAGTTACTTCGTTATTCACCATAATAGCATTTAACCTGGGTCTAACATTGTATGGGCAGCACGGTGGCACAGTGGGTAGCACTGCTGCCTCGCAGTAAGGAGACCTGGGATCGCTTCCCAGGTCCTCCCTGCATGTACTTTGCATGTTCTCCCTGTGTCTGCGTGGGTTTTCTCCGGGTGCTCTGGTTTCCTCCCACAGTCCAAAGACATGCAAGTTAGGTGCACTGGTGATCCTAAATTGTCCCGTGTGTGTGCCCTGTGGTGGGCTGGTGCCCTGCCCGGGGTTTGTTTCCTGTGTTGACTGGGATTGGCTCCAGCAGACCCCCATGACCCTGTAGTTAGGGTATAGTGGATTGGACACTGACTGACAAACATTAGTTGTATCAGTTCCTTAATAGAGGTTGCTACTTTAAAGACTTTTTTAAGTACTGCCTGATCAACAGACACTAGAATTCTAGTTTGAAGTAGAGTTTTGTGAGCTTTTTTGGTAGCCATATTCTGAAAGCAAACATAGAGAACTGGGTAACTAGATAATATACCCAATTATAAAGGGGTAGAGATAGGATTTCTTATTGTGTTCTTAGGTGCACAAAATCCAGTCTTTTTCAGGATAATTGTTGCATAAATGTGTCCATTAATGATTGCAAAGGAGGATTTATGATCACTGCCCAGAGCCACAACAGCCACCTGTGAATCTGTGGGATACTAGCAAGACTAGTAAAGACCCAAGAATGCATTAAGTGCGCTAATTCTACTATCATATATTGTGGAGGCTTCAGCTCATTCCAAAGAATTATGCAGGGCAGGGGACATGGACCCAAGCTAATGAAGGTGTTATTTTGGAAAAATGACTGCTTCTTACAGACTTTGTTGGTGTGTTGTGATTACTACTGACTGCTGACTGGATGACTAATGTGTGTTGTAATCTGTGCTCATTGCTGGCAGCAGCCAATTTGACTTGATGCAATGATTTCTTTCATGCTAACATTCACTTTGGTGGACAAATATATGTATAAATGTATTCACTTGTACAGAGGTCACTGTACATGGATACATGTTGAAGTATGTACATGTAAGATGTAAGATGCATTATGAATAATGTACACCAAACAGTTAGTAAGCTGTAGCAGGCAGAACCTATTTAGTATTTGATTGATATGGAGATACCTACCCCCCTGGTAAAACTGCTACATAAAGAAACAGGTGTCATTTGATGTTTACAGATGGAGACACAAAAATCTCATATATTTTGTGTCTGCTGATACATATCCTAAGAGTAGTTGCTACTCTTAGGATCTAGCTTAGGTCCAGTAGGTTACCACCTACTAGGATAATGAGCCTGGACTTGGCCAAACTCCAAGATCAGGCTGTTTCTAATGAGTCTGCACAAAGTTTGTGTGAGGAACTTGCAGATTTGGGTGCAACTGCCGATCCCAATGTGATGTGGGAGACCTTCAGTGACAAGGCCCTGAAGGTTGCTGAGGGTTGTGTTGATGTTAGGAGGCACCCTGGATATCATCGAGAGGAGTTGCAGCACATGGCTCAATGGCAACTCTGGTCTGTACCGGGAACTGAGAAGGACAGCTGCGAGGACTCTGAGGGAAGATAAAGAGGTGTTTGTTAAAGGAATCTGTGGGCAAGTGACACACCATCTGTGGTCTAGCGACCCATGTCCTACTTACAGAGGAATCGAAGTATTATGCACATCTGAATCTGTTCCTCGGAGAGTAGCAGTCAGGGCAGCTGATGGAACGGTCCTTACGGATGACACTGCAGTTGTGACCTGCTGGGCTTACTACTTTGAGCGGTTGTTCAAAGCTGATCCTCCGGCTAGGACGTTGTATATCTCTGGGTCCACAGTCCTTGATCCTCCAATTAGCTGTGAACCACCAAGTCTCACTGAGATTGCACAGAAGGTGAATCAGCTGAGGAGAGGAAAGACTGCAGGGATCTGTGGTGAACTTCTCCAGGCTGGAGGTAAGGCTGTCCTTCTGGCATTGCATGCAATCTTTGCTTACATTTGGGAGACTGGCATCATCCCAGCTGACTGGAAAATGGGACTTGTCATCCCTATCTGGAAAGGGTTGGGTTATCGCCTGGATTGCAGCAACTACAGGGGGATAACACTGCTCTTAGTGCCGGGTAAGGTCTTTGCTAGGGTCATCCTCAATAGGATCCGTGATCACTTGCTCACCTAACAGTCTGGTTTTATGCCCAAGAAGTCTACTATCAACTGCATCCTGGCACTGAGGGTTCTCATGGAGCGCAAACGCAAATATCGGCAGAGTTTCTTTGCAGCCTTTGTTGATTTTCATAAAGCATTTGACTCAGTTTATCGAGGTACCCTGTGGGACATCCTGAGGTTTCGCGGGATCGCCTCGAGGTTCCTGGATATCATGGCTGGCCTGTACACTGGTACTGTGAGTGCTGTGCAGAGTGGGGGCAGAACCTCTGTGTTTTTCCCAGTTGATTCTGGGGTTCGTAAAGGGTGTGTTCTTGCTCCTACTCTGTTCAATGCTTGTATGGACTGGGTGTTGGACAAGGTCGTGGGGTCCAGTGGCTGTGGGGCATCTGTTGGTGAAGAAAGGTTCATAGATCTTGACTTTGCTGACGATGCTGTGATCTTCGCGGAGTCAATGGAGCCTCTGACAGACTGAGCAAGGAGTCTAAGTGTCTGGGCTTGCAACTGTCCTGGATACAAACCAAGAACCAGGCCTTTAATGACCTCTTGGGCACAGCCATCAGCAGTGTTTCTGTTTGCGGAAAGAATGTTGACTTTGTTGAGAGGTTTAGTTACCTTGAAAAGTGACATTCAATTCTCTAGTGACTCTATGAATGAAGTCAGTAGATGGATTGGGAGAGCATGGGAGGTCACGAGGTTGCTGGAAATATGCAAAAGGACAAAGGTCCAAGTCTTTAGAGTTCTGGTGCTTCCTGTCTTTCTATATGGTTGCGAGACATGGACGCTATCCAGTGACCTGAGACGAAGACTGGACTCCATTGGTACTGTGACTCTCCGGAAAACCCTTGGGTACCGTTGGTTTGACTTTGTGTTGAATGAGCGGTTGCTCATGGAGTCCCGAATGAGGCACATTATCTGCATCGTGAGGGAGCGTCAGTTGCAGCATATAGAGGGTCATTTCCGGAGGGTGGGACTGGACCGGTTATTTATTGGTGGGGTTGCCAACCGGGATCCGAAGTACTTTCGTCGTGTAGTGGGTGTGGCAACGCACTGTACCAGTGCATGCTCCTCAACTTGACTTGACTTGCTGATACATATAGAGAGAGATCCATTTTGCTTACCACATGCAAAGTCACATTTGTAGTTCCTTAAGGAATTTGATTTGGGGGAATTTCTGTTAGATGTGTATCAGAGATTTCAGTTGGTCTGACTTTACTAAAATGAAATTCTGAGATCCTATGCAAAACAAAGTGAGCAATGCCATCTACACCCTATATGTACACCTTGTTTAGATTATGCCTAAATAGAAATATGCTGTCTGAACAAAAAATCTTGAAATATTTCTTAGGAAAATTTGACTAGGAGATGAACGAAATGAAAGGAATAACCAAAAGAGCAGTCAAATAACCTAGAGAATTGTGCGACTAGGAAGGCACAAAGAACAAAACAAAAACACTAACTAAAATCTTTAGTCAAAAACAGTAAGGCAGAAATTAATACACAGACTAGAAGAGATTTCCTATAAAAAGAAGATTTTTCACATACAAATTCATGGTGTTGTGCGCTATTGAAAAGTTTTCTTTCTGAATACTGCATGCCATCAACGTTTATAATGGTAGTGTGGTGGTGTCATATGTGACCCCCACATAAACTACAATGGTGTTGTTTAATTTGTTCTATCAATAGTGATGGGTTAATTTCTCAAATAAAGTAATCCAATAAAAATTACTGTATTTCTCCAATTTGAACAGGATCACTTTGCTCATCACATCCTGAAAAAAGTGAATCCGTTATTATTTATTTTACTTTAGTTACTCTGTAAACAGATTGCAAAAATCTAAAAGTTCTTTCAGTATTTTATTAGTTTTGAAATGAAATACAGTGGAACCTTGGATTGCGAGTAACTTGGTTTGCGAGTGTTTTGCAAGACGAGTTAAAATTTTTAATAAATTTTGACTTGATAAACGAGCGATGTCTTGCAGTACGAGTAGTACGTATACGCTTTGCCAAGCGCCACGTGATCATAACTGAGCTGATGGTTCTCTCTCTCATTGCAGGATTGTGGATAATCGTCTCCCATTCTCCATCTGAGTCAGCATGCCTCACTCATATAGTCAACATCCGTACGAGCATAAACTGTATACTAAAGCATGGTGACCACGTGTGTGTGTTGTAACATGTGAGTCCCTGTCTTGCACCCCAAAACATGAAGCTGAGTCTCAGTACGTTAGTGACACCAACTTTATTCAGCTTGAAACAGGAACAGCACGGTTATTTATTGTAGCAGGATCTGCCATTAACTATACACAGACACAGCAGTCAGGCAGGGTCGGGGCCAATTAAAACTGTGCCCTGCGCATTTATAATGTTCCTGTATTTTCTATCAATGGCAGGAGCTTATAGCATGTCTGCGATCTTTTTGGATTCGCTTTTACGGCGAACTGCTACACCGCTTGGAGCCTGCAGTTGCTTCTGGACGCTCTTCCACCTGTCGTCCCGTTGGGTGGAATCCCAAAAGAGTTTAGAAACTCACTCACACCAGCCATGATTCTTTTCAAAGGTTAAGTGCAGGTTAATTTGTTTTATGTATTTTTACTTTATATTTTGTATTAATCATTTTTATATGAATAATTTTGGGTTGTGGAACAAATCATTTGAGTTTCAGTTATTTCTTATGGGGAAATTCACTTTGACATACGAGTGCTTTGGATTGCGAGGACGTTTCTGGAACAAATTATGCTCGCAAACCGAGGTTCCACTGTAAATGTAAACATAAATTTCAGTGTTAAATTAGTAAACTGAAATACTTCCAGTACATTAACACTATGTCCTTTCAAACATCTGAACCAGAAAGTAAAGGTCTTTAGTTTCCAAAGAGAAATAAATAAATCCTAATAATAAAGTTGGCATAAGGGTAAAATTATTGGTAGTCTAGCGGCCAGCAGAAGAACAAAAGATAGTAAGTATCCCTATGTCTTGGTGCCTTTCCCATCTCAGTGATTTTTATACCATCAAAAAGTTACATGGCAATAAAAATGGCATGTCAGGCTAAAGCACAACATTTGATGACACATGATGTCAGGTCAGGTCAGGTTAGGTCAGGTTGGGGAGCATGCACTGGTACAGCGTTTTGCCACACCCACCACACAGCAAAACAGCTTAGGATCCTGGTTGGCAACCCCCAGGCCCGTGGTCCAGTCCCACACTCCGTCCATCAATCTGCTGCAGCCAGGTGTTATGGGGATGTCCTCTTGGCCTGGTCCAGTTGCTCAGGTCCTCGACAATAAAAATCCTGCAAGCCAGATCACCCTCAGGGAATCGCACCACATGGCCGTAGTGCTGTAACTGACGCTCCCTCACAATGCAGGTAATGTGCCTCATTCAGAACTCGATATTGAGGACTGTTAAGCCTCTGTAACTCTAATAACTTATGAATTGCCTGGGTTATATGCAAGTAGTCCCAGAGTTACGGACATCCGACATACAACTAAAGAACAGGGCCGCAGCTGCTCCTTTATCTGTCTGGGGAACGCGACGCAGGCGCCTCAGTAACTGCCGCTCCATCATCTTTGGCCTGGGGACGCTGCAAGCGGTGGCTGGATGGAGGCTGAAGGGGTGCGGTTTCGCTGCTTGCGCAGTGTAGTGTCCCTCAGGCGGCTCCGGTTGATGAATGAGGCGGTGGGGACCACACCCCATTCATTCTCAGTGGGCAGCAAGCGGTGACCCAGGGTCAATAGTCATGTGTGCAGGACAGATGCTTGATGGGACGGTTCACTGCCCACCATGCCGCCACAGCTACTGCTCCTGACTGGATGAAGGCTGGATGGGGCGGAGGGGGGCGTTTCACTGCCCGCCCACCACACAGCCTTGCAGTGTCTGTCGAATAGCTGCCCCATTCGTTCTCAGTGGGCGGCTGGTGATGCTGCAAGCGGTGACTCGGTTGTGGTGGAACGGAGGCCATTGAGGGTGAATGGGGCAGCGGGGGGGCTGCATTGTAGTGGCTGCCTGTTGAAAGGGGCGGTGGTGGGTGATTCACTACCCGCCTTTGGTCGCACCCTGTTCGTCATCGGTGGGCGGACACTGCAGGCAGTACACTGTATGCAAGTAGAGGTGACTGTGTGGTGGGCAGGTGGTGAACCACCCCTCGCTGCCCCCATTCATTCCCAATAGCAAGCCTGCTTGTACTGTTACGTACATAGCAGGAAGTTGTCTCTCGTCAGTACACCAAACGTGCTGATAAGGGGTACCTTTCTGCTGTGATAGCATATACAGTGCTCTGCAGAAGAGCTCATCTTACCTTTTTGTCTTAACCCCTTCAACAATGTCCCTGAACCACAAATCTGATGCAAGTGCTGGTGATACAGTAAAGAGGAGAAAAAACATCACCATGGAAAATAAAGTAGAAATAATAAAAAGGTCAGAGAGAGGTGAAACTCCATCATGCATTGGCAGAGCATTAGGTTACAGTTAGTCAACGACAGCACTTATTAAAATAATGTACCTGTTCCGACTTAGGGCTTGTTTATACTTCACGTTCAGAACGCAAATGCGCCCGCATCATGGCTGCCATGCATTCCCAGCCTTCATTTGATGCATTCTCTGAGCAGGAGCTCAGAAATTAATGCGACGCGTGCGCAAGTTGCAGTACCAGCAAAAAGTAGGAGGGCGCAGTGCGCTAAAAGTTGGAATGTGACGTCAGAGTCTCCGGTTACTATCTGCATGTGACAGAAAGCTGCTTTGTGGATCCTACGAGATCAGTGTGCGCGCTTCGATGTTTGATGAATGGTTCGATGTATTGAAGCAAAATGCTGACATACAAATACATTCGTGGTGCTTTTATATAAGCGTTGCATATTCCCGATCGTAATGACACAATACATTTTAAAAGTCTCACATACCGTCTTTTGTGCCGTCTTTTTTTCTATGGCTTCCTCCGGTCCTGACAGCAGTGGCAAACAGCAATAGATCGCCATACTGTGCACATTAAATGTATGATATTCCAACTCTCTGCACTTTTAGAACCCTTAGATATATACTTGATATCACTTTCATGATGAAATGCATTAAAGTATGCATGTTACATTTTACAGATAAATCGGTAATTTCGTTTAAATAATGAATACTGTTAAAAATTACACACATGGGGGTGACATGGTGGCGGAGCGGTAGCACTGCTGTCTCGCAGGGAGTCACGTCACTGATATTCCCTGCCTGGAGTTTACGTTTTCCTGCTGGGTTTCCTCAGTGTGCTACGGTTTCCTTCTAAAGACATTTAGATTTGGTTACACTAAAATGACGCTAGTGTATGTGAGTGCTTGTAGTCACCTTACGACGGGGTGATGGCTCGTCCAGGGATTGCATCTGCCTTGTGCCCAATGCTAGCTGAAATGGACACATCCCTGGATTATTGGATTTAATCATTAAACATCCTTTCCAGAGATATTGCGGTAAGGTGACATCGGAATTTAATGGATGTTCCAAGCAATTCACAACACAGCGAAGCCGAACCTCTTCTCACCGTGATGATATCTCGCACTCCTGCCTGGTGGATTCCTCCAGATTTACGTAAAGTACACACACAAGTATAAACAGTACAACACTTGTTTAGCAAGAGCATCCGCTGCAGCATGAGTCGCGTTACGTGAAGTATAACTCCGGCCTTACATATAAATACAACTTAAGAACAAACCTACAGTCCCTATCTTGTACTTAACCAGGGGACTGCCTGTACCTCAAAATGTGACATTGAATGCCTGCATGAAAATACAACATTTATTTATATAACACATTTTCATACAAACAATGTAGCTCGAAGTGCTTTACATGATGAAGAAAGAGAAAAAAAGACTAAATAAATAATTAATATTAAGGAATACTAATTAACATAGAATAAAAGTAAGGTCCGATGGCCAGGGAGGACAGAAAGAACAAAAAAAAAAAAACTCCAGACGGTTGGAGAAAAAAATAAAATCTGCAGGAGTTCCAGGCCACGAGCCCGCCCACCCCCCTCTAGGCATTCTACCTAACATAAATGATCAGTCCTTATTGTATTCAGGGTTCTCATGGAAGAATTTGATGATAATGGTCATGTGGACTTCTGGCCTTTAATCCATCAAGATAGGGACATAATTGTGCTTTGATTAGGTGGTGGTGGCGCAGATCGCCACCACAGAAAACCGGACAAAGAACCAAAGAGAAAGTAGGAGTTAGTACGGATTTAGGAGCCACCATGAATAATAAAGATAATTGATTGAATATACAGAGCATCAGGATTAAACTAAGATGAAGCTATGAGAAAGCCATGTTAAAGTAATGTGTTTTCAGAAGTGTTTTAAAGTGCTCCACTGTATTAGCCTGGCGAATTCCTAAAAGCAAGCTATTTTAGATTTTAGGTGCATAACCGCAGAAGGCCACCTCACCATTTCTTTTAAGTTTAGCTCTTGGAATTCTAAGCAGACACCCATTTGAAGATCTAAGGTTATGATTTGGAGTGTAAGGTGTAAGACATTCTGAAATCTAAGATGCAGCAAATTTATTTAAAGCTTTGTAAACTATAAGCAGGATTTTAAAGTCAATTCTAAATGACACAGGTGACCAGTGTAATGACATCAAAACTGCTGTGATGTGCTCGGATTTTCTTTTCCTAGTTAAGATTCTAGTAGCTTCATTCTGCACTTGTTCCAATTGATTGCTGTCTTTTTTTGGTAGTCCTGAGAGGAGAGCGTTACATTAATCTAGCCGATTGAAAACAAAAGCGTGAAAAATAGTGTGCATGCCATTACTGTAATTACAAAAATAAGCAAAAGATAAAAGAGAATATACACAAAATGTTATTGAAATCATATTTTATTTTTTAATCATTTTTTATTTTATTTGAAGAAAATAACATTCCATACAATCAATTAACAAAACAGAATTCCAACCCCACATGAGAAAAGAGAGGACAGCCAACAGCATGGGTGAAAACTAAAAAAAAAAAAGAAAACAAAGAATAGAGAATGGCCTTTTCCCTGATATGAATGCCTATTAAAAATATAATTATTTAGATCTTGCCATATTTAAAAAAAAGTTTTAAACAGATCCTCAAGGTGAGAATTAGATTTTTTCTAGTTTCAAATAGTATAAAACATAAGTTACCCACTAGCTTATAAAAGGTGGTTTGGGATTCTTCCACTTCTGTGTATTCTGTGCAGGGCTGCCTTCCACTCCTTTTCTGAGATTTTAAGTGAAAGATCCTTTCCAACCGTCTTTGAAAGGAAAATTGTTTTATATATTTTTGAGATGCTGCCCGAGTCTTTAAGAATGATTAGCATTTCTTCTGGACTAGAAATGGGTGGGAGGTGTAGAAAATTGGGTAGGTTCCTCTCAGCAAAATTTCTGATTTTAAAGTAGTGGAAAAATGGTGTTGTTGGGAAGTTAAATTTAAAGCATAATTGATATGTTTATACCAGACTCCAAATCCCAGTATGCTCTGTGGGAATGGGTGATGCCACAGACGCCCTCTAGTTTCCCATGGAGGTAGTGCAATATAAATGATGGGAAGTCAAGCTAAACTTTACATAACTGATAATGTCATTTCTCAATGTAGTCTCCACCCTTCTCAATGCACTTGTGCCACCTGCCTGGAAATGCCTGGATTCTAGAAGAATAAAAGGTTTTGTCTTGTCCTTGTAACCACTCGTGCACCACTTTCTTCACGTCATCATCTGTCTTGAATTGATTACCACCCAGATGTTTTTTAGGGGTCCAAAAATGTGGAAATCACACAGTGCCATATCTGGCGAATAAGGAGGATGAGGCAATACCTCAAACTTCAGTTTCTCCAGATAAGCCTTTGTGTTTTTAGCAGTGTGTGGGTGGGCATTGTCTTGCAGTAAAAGGACTCCTTCAGACAGCAGTCCCTGCTGCTTGGGTTGAAAAGTAGACTTCACATTGGTCTCTAGCAAGTCACATAACTTGCACTAGTGACTGTAGTACCCCGCGGCATGTAGTGTTCGACAATAATGGGTGCACGAGAGGCTGGCGAGGACAAGACAAAACCTTTTATTCTGCTGGAATCCAGGCACTCCCAGGCAGGTGGCGCAAGTGCTTAGAGTAGGGTGGAGACTACATTGAGAAATGATATTATCAGTTTTGTTAAGGTTCGTTTCATTTTCTAATAAATCCTATTTTCTAACTTTAGATTGAATCCTCTCTTGTATATATATATATAAAATATATATATATATATATATATATATATATATATATATATATATATATATATATATATATATATATAGTGGAAGATCAGCCCGACTACAGACAGACACAGTACACCCAATGTCCAGAAACACATATGTTTATTTTTAACAGTCTTCCGCACAACACACAGTGCCCAAACCAACCACAATATTGCTCACAGTCCTGGTGTGGCAGAAGTGGTGCATGGGCACCCAGAAGTACTCCGGGTGTACCTAGTTCCTATTCCGGCAGCACTTCCTGCTGTGGAGGAAGTGCTGCAGTCCATGGCTCCGTAAAGATCCAGGCACCCCCTGGCAGTGGCCATGGGTGCCAACAGGGTTGAGCTTATAAGCTCTGATCCCGTGGCCCCGATGCAAACCAGGGCGGCTACCCTCTTGTGTCAAGGGGGAGGTATTGTCCTTCCATCCTCCAGGGTATATACATGTACCTGTGGACAAACATTCTGTTCTTTTTTTTAATCAGTAACACATTAAGAACAAAGTACAAATATACAGGTAACTAACAGCTAAATAAACTGTACACGTGCTTCCCATAAAGTAGCCATTTAAGAAACATTACAAAGAAAATAAAAGAAAAAGTCTAGGAGTTAAGATGTATTCATCTATTTTATAGCTGCCAAAAAAGAATTTTGCTTATTTTTTTTCTTCAGTCCAAAAAAGCAATATATACATTCATATGAATTTCCAATGTGGCTAAAGGAGAGCAGGATCAAAGCACACTAATTAAATTACATCTTTAATAAAAAAGACTAGACTTGCTTCTAACTAAGAAATTGATTGGGATTAAAATATACAGACACAACAGATGACCAAGAATTGAATTTGAAACATCTGTCTTAATTTCAGCTATTCATTTTGTCAATTTCAAACAAGCCTAATCTAATTCTGGGTCATGGAAGACTAGAGCAATCCCTACAGTATGAGAAACATCATCTCTGGACAAGGCACTAGTCCAGCATAAGGCACCTTCAGTCAACTGGGGCTACTTAAAGTCACCAGGTAATCTAACACACATTTATAGTACATGGGAGGAACACCTTTGGAGAAACATCTAACCTCAATGCTCCCATTAGACCAACTTATTTTGATTAACTACCACAGGTATGCAGACAACATACAGCTTTATTTATCTATAGTATCAGTAACCTAGAGGCTCTGGGCTTTTTGATCCAGTGTCTTACTAGCATTACAGGATGAAAGTATTATGTGTTAAATAAATAAGGACAATATCAAATTTTAATTATTGGTGGCAATAACAAAATGAGGGTCTTTACTTACAAATCAAGTAAAAATCTAGAAATTATAACCAAAACTAAAGTTCAAATCACATATTAGCCATATTAATGTTAAGAAACTAGGGGGCTTTGCCCCCTGCTCACTTTACTCACCAACCCCTCCCCAAAGCCTATGCTATGCGCCAGCCACTTCACGTCTTTGCTACTTGCGTTGTGAAGAGGGGGGCTGAATGCACCCCAAGAAGACCCAGTCGCTCCTCTGAAACCCCCTCTTAAACGGTAATACAATAGGAAACAAATAGTTTTTTTTACCTCCTCTTTGCTCGATCAGCTGCTGAGTTGCTGCTGCTGCCGTGCGATCTGCATCTTGTGCGGCGCACTTCTATCATATCGCCTATGTCCATATATTTAATCTCTTTTCGCTTTTAACTTTTCATCAATATCGCACTGAATTTTGATTCCATGTTTGGAATTACATCGTGACAACTGTGAGTAAATATCATTTATTTCTCTCTTCAAGAAATGTGTCTGACAATAGCATTCACACAAATGAGAAATGATTTCTCTCGTGGGATTTCACTTTCATTAAACATCAAATCTTTTAATTCTCGTGGATACGCCTCTTCATTGGGAAGAAACACTTTTTTTCCCTGATGGCAACACAAATTATACGATCTACAAGTCTCCGACTTATCTAAATCCTAACAATACAGTAGACCCCCTCGAAGTTGCGGTTCAGGGTTCACAGACTCAGTCGTTCGCGGATTTTTCCTTAGAACCTAACTATTAATTGTCAGTGGAAAGCGCAAATATACTCTGCAATTTTTTATGAATGTTGTTGTGGCAGTACTGTGCTGTAGAGAGAACAGGAAGCAACCGCTGAGGGAAACGTGGTTTGGGATGGTGAAAGTAGCCAATCCGAGGGTGTTATTCATTTCTCCTTGTTGCTGATTGATTCCTGCCCTGTGACGCGACTCCAGCTGAGTGTTCTCATGTTTTCCATTTTGTTATTGTATTCATTTTGTTATTCTTAAATGCACAAGATGCCGCCGAATCACCCTGCACCTTCTAAGGCTTCTGGCACTGAGCCTAAGTGCCAGAAGAAGTTTAAAACACTTCAGGAGAAGGCTGAACTACTGGATTTTCTCTGGGAACTTAAAAGTTATGCTACAATAGCGCACCATTATGGCACTAATGATAGCACAGTACATTACATAAACAAGAACGAAGCAGCGATCTGGAGTACCGTATCTGTAAGTTTCTGTGATAGTGCCAAAAAGGTAACGACCGTAAGGAATAAAAATATCGTCAGGATGGGATCTGCCTTGGCATTGTGGATCACCGACTGCAGGAAGAAGAACATTCCCTTGGACGGTAACATAATCCATGAGAAAGCACGGAAATTGTACCAGCAGTTCACTACAGGAGACAATGTAGCAACTTCTCATCACAATGTTCCTGAAACCTATAAAGAATAGCCAGCAAGAAACCCCACCAGAAGAAAACCCGTCCGAAGATAAGACTCCTCCTGAAGTGCCTGAAGAAAAGACACCACCAGGAGTTTTAAATCCTCTGCATCGTACTGCACAGCTACTTCATCATCAATATCATTCATCATTGGTGAGTACCCGTAGATTTTGCTGTATTTTAATTAAATGAAATTATTATATATGTACTGTACTTATAACAAAGAAAACAACAGCACATACCAAAGAAAACGCGCTTGCATGAATTACAGTACATATAACGGTAACATCTGCATTTTACATTCTAGCACTGCAGGAGACATAGCAGTACAGTACTATACAGTAGACAGGTTTATCTTTACATTCTGTTTTTAGGTAATGTATTAAGGTAATTTTTTAGGTAATATATTAATGTATTAAGCTGTGTTTGCAACGAAATTAAAGTGCTTAGGGGGTATACTGTATTTAGGGTTTAAACTATAAAAATAGGCATTTAAATGGCATTTTTTAACCACATCCAAAAGTCGCAGTTTTTCACAATTCGAGGGTGCTCTAGGATCGTAACCCCTGTGAATTTTGGGGGTGTACTGTATATTCAATCTCTTTTCGCTGTGCTGTTATTTTACTGAGTAATAATTTCTGTTTGTTTGCACTAATGCGATCTTCACTATCCTTTTTTTTGAGACTTTCGAATTTTCGTAATTCCATTATCTCTAAACTGCTCTGCATGTGTATCATGCCAGTGTTTTGGAATCTTTTAATTTTCACGGATACACCTCTTCATTGGGAAGAAACACTCCTTTTTTTCCCTGATGGCAACATGAATTAGATGATCTGCAAGTCTCCGACTTAAGGTTTAAATCCGAACAATATATTCCATCTCTTTTCGCGGTTTTGTTATTTCACCAAGTGTTTGTGGAAAATGCAATCTTTACTTATCCTTTTTTTGAGACTTTCACATTTTTGTACTTCCATTATCTCTAACCTGCTCTGCATGTGTACCGCAGCAACGTTTTTGAATTCTTTGTCATCTACTCTTTGCCCTTTATTTCCGGCCCCGGGCATGGTTAAATCTCTTGGCTCAAAAACTCGTATCGCGGGACGTGAAAGTGTCTGAGAAAATCACGCCTCATCTCCTTTCAACCTTCCAAGATTTTTTTTTATAATACAGAGACATTAGAAGAGTTAAATCTCGTATAGTCTCAAAGAGCCTGATGTAGAACGTACACATAAACAGAGGGTTGTGTTTAGGCTTCAAATGCTATTTTAATGTTAATTTTGTTCATTTTTGCTTGTTAATGGTATTGATTATCCATCCATCCATTTTCCAACCCACTGAATCCGAACACAGGGTCACGGGAGTCTGCTGGAGCCAATCCCAGCCAAAACAGGGCACAAGGCAGGAACCAATCCCGGGCAGGGTGCCAACGGTATTGATTATTTTATTTCTTTATCTCCATGTGTATTCTGCTGTGTTTCGTGTGTGTTGTGGGTGGTCCCCCAAGATGTCACTTGCTCATCACCATCAAGGGTCTGCCCTCAGACAACATTTAAAAGCAATGTTAGTGTAGTGAGTTTTCTGGTGATTTTTCTTGTGCTTTACAGATTAGTATATTTTTGACCTAATGCTCTGTTTTTTATTTTCTATTCTGGATATGTAATTGTGACTTGTTGCCTTGGATGCCTTTTCTGGCATTCTGAGGTGTGCCTTTGGTGCTCTTTCCAGCTTCCTTGCTTAAGAGAGCTTTTTCTGAAAATAAATGTTTTATGTTATAAAAGATTCTTTGTTGCCCTTTTTGTTACTAGTTGGGGTGGGTTTTGATGGTATTTCCCCCTCTGTTGGGCATTTTGATTCATTGTTTGGGACTTTTGTGCTTTGGGACTCTCGAGTTCAAAACAGGGACAACCACAAGTGAATGTGGCTTAAAGGTGGGTGGGAACAATTAGATGGTTCACTGAGGCAACATTTCTAAACTAATACAATCCCTCATGAAGGTGAAGCTCAAAGTAGGGATGGTGATTTTAACCAGCAAAGGTACTCCAGGTTTCCTCCCACAGTCCAAAGACATGCAGGTTAGGTGGATTGGGGATTCTACATTTTCTCTAGTGTGTGCTTGATGTGTGGGTGTGGGTGGGTTGGAAAATGGATGGATGGATGGATGGATGGATAAAAATAAACAACTTGTTACAGGGGAAAAGCCTGTCTCTAAAACCAGATTATAGTTTGCATACCAAGACATTACTGAGCTAGACATGAAGGTGAACAATACACTGCTGCTGGCTGTACTGTATGTGGTGTCTGTCATTCACTTTTATGATGATACAGTTGGAGTCAATGTGAGGCTCAAAGAATTGGCAGATTCTGTTTATGAAAAGATGAACGGTAAAATATGCATTTGAACTAAACATTATTCAGTTACACGAAGTTTACAGAAGTCCACTTAAGAGCACTGATAACAAAGAGCAATAGGAGATGAGGATTTCAGAACTCATAACACCCGAAACAATAAATGTACCTCATGACACTGACACAACTCCAGCAGTACCACGGATGAGGCTGCCCAGCATTCACCTTCTGACTACATGTCTAAACAAATAACTAAAATTAGTTAAATACCAAACTTGCCTAAACAGAATACACAGCTTATTAACATATAGTACCTATATATTGTGACATGTCTTGCCACTGCAAGATCTGTAGGAAGTAGTGTTGGGGTGGAGTCTTGGGGGAACACTTATTGTAAGGGCTTGGGACTCCTCCATAGAGAGAGACAGCTGAGTGACAGGGATCAGGGTTAATTAACAGTGCGTGGAGAAAAGGGGAGGGGGGTGGTCGGAAGTGGTAGTTGTTGCTGAAGCGAAAGGAAGGAAGCATCAGATTGAGAAGGGAGCGAACAGTTAAAGACTAGGCAAGAGGTAGATAGGATGAAAGCGGAATATATTTGTTCTTTTGGAGGTGTCCCCGTGACCCAGACAATGGGTGGCGGTAGGGCACCAATTATATCGTGGCATATACAATAAAAATGCAGTCGGCATTTGGAAGAATATATTTGACGGGACATTACAATATAGACCACAATGTCGATTTGGGCTATTTTTGGAACATTATATTATGCAGGAACTCATGATTAATGAGTAAAGCAATAAGTGTCTTCAGCAAAAATTATGATAAGGATCTGCAACCTCAACTGATCATAGGGGTTCAACTCATAATGGGAAATGAGGGGCCAAAGTTACGCCTTTTCACAAAACTTGGCAAAAATGTGGATAAAGAATATAGGCATTTGGAGTGTCATTTTCTATTTTGAGGCTGCTGATCATGAATATGTTTGATATGTGAAACTTTTCTGGTGGTCCAGGCCCACTAAGAGACATTCCCAGAAGTTTAATGATGACAAATGCCATAGATAAGCATGCTGGGTGTCATTTTAGACCATTTCATGGTCATTTGTTACGAATATGTTGTTACTTTTGTTTTTTGATCCTTTACTAAGGATCTGGCCCTCGATTGACCTCTTTTAGAGGATTAAAATTGAGAAATTTCTATTAAAACTGAGGATATCTATACTTTAAACATTTAAATTGAAGCACACATTTTAATATTTCAAATATCTGATACAACTGTTCTTGTTTATTATGTACTTTCCGCCTCATGAAGTAAATGAATGTGTGCCCTATTAATACCCAAAATTAGGATGGTTTATGCTAATAATCACTTTTTGTATATAAAACTCTGAACAATGTTGATCCTTCTTACATTACATTATGTCAGTCCCCAGTATTACTAATCATAATTTTACACCCTCGTACATTGGTCTACTTATAATTCTTAAAGCCAAGTATTAAAGTACTGGCCAGGTGCTATGCAACAAACCATAGGCATGCTTTACTTATAGAAATACTTGAGGGACATTAGAAAATATTTTAAACACACTTTTTCAAATTGGCCAAGATAAGCTGCAGGTCGTCTGCCATACTATCTATCTATCTATCTATCTATCTATCTATCTATCTATCTATCTATCTATCTATCTATCTATCTATCTATCTATCTATCTATCTATCTATCTATCTATTATATAGTACCATTCACAACTATCTATCTATCTATCTATCATATAGTCCCTTTTGCATCTATCTATCTATCTATCTATCTATCTATCTATCTATCTATCTATCTATCTATCTATCATATAGTCCCTTTTGCATCTATCTATCTATCTATCTATCTATCTATCTATCTATCTATCTATCTTATATTGCCTTTCATATCTATCTATCTATCTTATATTGCCTTTCATATCTATCTATCTATCTATCTATTATATAGTGCCTCTCCTATCTATCTATCTATCTATCTCTCTGTCCATTTGCCTCTTGATTGGTGTGGTCTGGGGTGGGCGTGTCTGTGTTTTCGGTCGTCGATGGCGGTGCGTGTTGTGAGTATCTCTCTCTTTCTTTTTTGTTTGTTTGTTTTAGTTTTATGAATACTTTTTCAGTTTTTAAAGAGGACGCGATAGCGGCTTTGCCGCTATGGCGGCGTCTAAAGTGGTACGAGATGGCTTATCTCCAGATAGTTTTTCAGGTCTTTCCAGAAGGCACGCCGTAAGGTTGCTTGTTGATCCGGCGGTCTTGGTGGAGGCCTGCGTTATGGAGGTCAGTAGGGTGGTGGGGTGTAAGAATGTACGGTCAGCCTCCCGTATGAATAGCTGTGGTAATTTTTGTGGACGATGAAGCGCTGGTGCCCGACTGGTCGAGCAGGGTGTTGTGCTTAATGGCGCGCTGATCTCCATGTTGCCGCTGTCGACTCCTGCTCGTAAGGTTATCATTTCCAATGTACCTCCTTTCTTGAGTAATGAAATCTTGCAGCGCGAACTGCGCAGATATGGTGAAGTGATGTCTGCCATTACTATGATTCCACTGGGCTGCAGATCCCCTGATTTAAAGCATGTCGTGTCTTTTCGGCGACAGCTTTATATGATTTTAAAAAACGCAAATGATGAACTTAACGTGGCCTTAAAGTTCCGAGTGGAGGGTGTGGATTACGTGGTGTTTGTGAGTTCAGAATCAATGAAATGTTTCAGTTGTGGTAGAGCAGGCCATAAAGCGATTGACTGCAAAAGAGAGAATGTTTATTTAAGTGATGAAGAAAGTGGAGAGAGTGAGCCAGAGTCTGAAGAGGAGGAGGAGGAGGAGGAGTTTGAAGAAGGTGAGCTGACTGATAGTGTGAGTGAATTAGATGAGAAGGAAACTGAGGAGCAACTGGAGCCTGCTGACAAAGGTGATGCTGCAATAGACACTAAAAAAGAGCAAGACAAAAATAACAAAGGTGTGCTGGCTGAGGCTGGTGATACACCTGTAGATGAGCCCAGTGTCCCAGGTGAAGGAGCCTCCGTCCTTATAGAAGGGCGCACAGCTGAGACTGAGGAGGCCCTCGCTGGTCAGGCTGCAGAAGTCTGCAGTAATGAGAATGTCACCCTGCTTCAGGATGAAGGGGGCTGTAATGATACAGCAAGAGATGATCCGTCTCCAAGTGGTGCAACACTGCCCACTAATAATGAGACAAATGTAGTCATGCCTAATGTAGTTACTACTGAGGGCAATCTTGAGTTGGACCTGGGCACTGAACAAAATGCAAGCAGCAGCAGCAGTAGGAAGGAAGTCAAAGGTGTAAGGAGAACAGCAGTGAGTGAGGCAGACAAGATGGAGGTGAGTGTGGAGTCGAGTGAGTGTAAGGAGACCTCACAAATCACCACTAGGAAAAGAAAGGAAGCAGTGGAGTCCACCACAGGCGCAAAAAAGATTTTAATGTCAGACAATCGGTCCAAAAAACAAATGGTATCAGTTAAAAAGAAGGATATTGCAGATAGTGGTGAAGGTGTGGAGGGTGAAGAAGAGAATACCTCCGACATTTCTGATAACACCTTCTCAGTGTTTGGTTTGGAGCCTAAAGGGGGTTACAGCACTAAGAGCATCAGAAAGTTCTTGGAATATTTAGAGGGAAAGAGGGGTGTTCAAGTGCAGGATTATTTTCCAGACCTTGAACTCTTTTTGAGCTCAGCAAAAAATATAAAGCGCAATGCAGCTAATTTAGGGTTGGACCAAAAGGAGACCACCAGGTTAAAAAATGTAATGAGCAGAGTGCGCAAGATCCTTCAAAATAAGTCCTGATGGATACTGCAGTCATGAAAGTGAATCTCTTGGTCTTCTGGTGTGTTTTGTGTTTCTTTTGTGTTGTACCTATGGCTGAGTTACACGTGGGTACCCTAAATGTCAATGGCTGTCGAGATAATTTAAAGAGGACCTTGGTCTGTGATTTTTTAAAACAAAAGCACTTGGATGTGAGTTTTCTACAAGAGACCCACTCAGATCCACAGAGTCAGGCTGCCTGGTTGCAGGACTGGGGAGGGACGGGCTTTTTCAGTCATGGCACCAGTGTGAGCGCAGGGGTGGCGGTGCTGATTAGTAAGACCTCCTTGTTAAAAATCACAAAGGTGACTGAGGTTATGGCTGGCAGACTTTTAGTTGTGAAGGCAGAGGAGGGCCCCACTCGTTGGTTTTTATTAATGTTTATGCCCCCAATAACGGCACTGCCAGGGTGGATTTTTTTGAATTATTAAGGAAGGTTTTGGATGAATTTACAAATAATGAGATCGTCGTGCTGGGGGGGGATTTTAATTGTACAGAGGACTGGTTTATGGATAGAAATGGGGCCGAGCCGCACTTGGGGTCAGTTAAGAAACTCAAGGAAATCGTCGAGACCTATGACTTGGTCGATGTGTGGCGCTCTCACTTTCCAGCTGACAGACAGTTCATATGGCTCAAAGGGAGCAGAGGGCACCTCTCGTTTGCTCGCTTAGATCGCTTTACAGTTCAAAACGGCACCTCAATTTATTAACTAACACTCTCATCACTCCTGTCGCTTTTTCCGATCACTCTCTGGTTTCTGTTACTTTTCTCCTCCCATCTCCACAAAAATATAAATCTTACTGGCACTTCAACACAACTCTCCTTCAGGACAATCACTTTGTGGAATGTTTTAATTTCTTCTGGAAGCAGTGGAGTTCCACCAAACTGCAGTTCGAATCCCTGAGACAGTGGTGGGACGTGTCCAAGGTGCAGATTCGTCAGTTCTGTCAACAGTACACTGAACACGTCACCAAGGCCTGTATTTTAAAAATGAAGAAACTCGAGGAGGAGATCACCGAGATCCATCAGACTCTGCTAAATGGCTACTCTGAAGATCTGCTGAACAACCTGAGCACAAAGAAAACAACACTACGGGATTTATTGGAACTTCGAGCTCACGGAGCTTTAATACGTTCTCGATTTCAAAAATTTAACCACCTCGATGCACCTACAAAATTTTTCTTTGCTTTGGAAAAGAAGGAAGCCCAAGGAAAAGTTATTCATGTCCTCCAAAAAGACACTGGAGAAGAGCTGAGAGAGCCTGAGGACATCCGGGACTTTGCTGTGTCTTTTTACGAGACTTTGTTTTCAAAAGAGCCGCTCAGTTTCTCTTCTTCAGCCACTTTGCTACAAGGACTGCCTCACATTTCTGATGATTTAGCCGAGTTTATGGACAATGACCTCACTTTTCAAGAACTCACAATTGCACTCGAGGGTCTAAATACTGGGAAGACGCCGGGAATTGACGGCTTACCGGTTGAATTTTATAAACATTTTTGGACGTTATTAGGTTTAGACTTCTTCGAGGTGGTACAGGACAGTTTGCAAGCAGGGGAGCTTCCGGTCAGCTGTCGCCGAGCTGTAGTCACGTTGCTACCTAAGAAAGGCAACCTTTGCCTTCTGAAGAACTGGCGGCCCGTGAGCTTACTCTGCTCAGATTATAAAATCATCTCGAAGGGATTAGCGACGAGGCTGAGAAAAGTGATGGGCAGCATCATCAACCCCTACCAGTCCTACTGCGTACCGGACAGACAAATCCACGACAATATATTTGTGCTGAGGGACATCATTTCTGCATCGAAAGCTCTCAATATCGATGTTGGCGTTCTGTCGTTAGATCAAGAAAAGGCTTTTGATCGGGTCGATCACAAATATTTATTTACAACTTTAAGAGCGTTTGGTTTTGGTTTACATTTTATAAGGTATATCAAACTGTTGTATTCCAATGTGTTTGGAGTATTAAAAATCAATGGGGTGTTAAGCCGGCCATTCGCTGTGACCAGGGGGATTCGTCAGGGGTGTCCTTTGTCAGGGATGTTATATGCCATCTCCATTGAACCTTTTCTTAGGCAGCTTGATAAACACCTACAGGGATTCACAATTCCGCTGTCTAAAAATTTAACGTTTAAATTTCTGGCCTATGCAGATGACATCGTGGTGTTTGTGGATTCTGATGCAGACGTCTCCGCTGTATGTAAATGTTTAACACTTTTGAAGGAGCATCTTCTGCTAAAGTTAACTGGGAGAAGGGGAATGCATATTTATCAGGGGACTGGGCACATCGTCCTCCACCAGTCTTGCCATCAGGGCTGGGCTGTAGGAAAGCTTTCCGTTATCTCGGGGTTGTGCTGGGTGGTGAGGATACTGAAAAGGACAACTGGGAGGGCTTTTTACAACAGATTGACTTGAGGTTAAAGAAATGGCAGTGGATTGCACCTAAACTCTCTTTTAGAGGAAGAGTTCTCATTATTAACAATCTGTGGCCTCCATGCTGTGGCACAGACTGAGGAGTGTTGACCCGCCAGCAGGCCTCTTACACTCCATACAAACATTATTAGTTGACTTTTTTTGGAATGGCATGCACTGGCTCAAGAAAGGACTCATCAGTTTACCGGTGGAGGAAGGAGGACAAGGGCTGATTGATGTCTGCTGTAAGGCCGCTAGTTTCAGGTTGATGGTCTTACAACGCCTGTTTTTTTCTTTGGAACCATTAATTTGGAAAAAAGTGGCTCTTTCATTTTTCCATAAGATTGAAAATTTGAGTTTTGATGTGCAGTTATTGCTAATGGACTTGAGCAGGTTTGATCTCACTCCGTTACCCAAATTTTATAAGGGAGTTTTACGTACTTGGAGCTCCTTTCTTCAGAGAGTGCCATCCAAATCACCTTCGCTTTTCAATGAACCCCTCATTTTAATTCTTTATTCACATGTCCACTACTTTTTAAAATTAGTTTTGTAAAGACTTTGATTAAAAGTGGAATTGTGGTTTGTTCTCAATTATTGGAGGAAGGCAACAAGAGTTTTAAAGATTCAACTGTGTTGGCTTCAAGGATGGGTATACGATCAATAAGAACGGTCAATTATTTACTGTCCTTTATGGCAAAAGACCTCATTAGGCTTAGAGAAAATCAGGGGAACTCGACTTCAGTACATCCAAAGATGGAGGAGGAGGAGGACTGTTTTTCTGATCTGGAGGTGGAACCTAAATTAGACATGAATGGTGTGAGGGAGGACTCGATTTTAAGGTTTGATAGACAAGAAAAATGTTTTTTTCGATCTTTAACTAAAAAAGATATGTATGTGTACTGCATTAAAGTTTTTCATTTTCCAAATCTAAAAAACACCATCATGACGCCCTGGACTGAAAAATTAAATGTAAAGGCGGAGGTCAGCCCAGCATGGAGAGAATTTTATAAACCACCTAATAATAAGAGAGCAGGCGATCTCCAATGGAGAATCGTACACGGGGTCATCGCAACTAATGTGTTTTTAAGTAAAATTCAAAGTGATGTGAGCGATAAATGTGCCTTCTGGGAGAGAGAGACTGTATATCATTTATTCTTGTATTGTACGAGACTGCAAACTCTGTTTATGTACTTTCAAAAAATATGTGAAAAATTTAATGTTTCTTTTGATGATCAGAAATTTATTTGGGGCATGAAATACAACAAAAAATCAAAATCAAAACTTCAACTTTTAAATTATTTATTTGGGCAGGCAAAATTATCCATTTTAAAAAGCCGTAATAATAAACAGAGTAGTTACCGGATGATGTACTGTTTATTTTCAAATTTTATGTAATTTCAAGAATTAGGCTGGAATTTACTTATTATAAAACAATGTGTAATATTGAAGAATTTGAAAAAGTGTGGGGAGTGAAGGGGGTGCTGTGCTCTATTGAGGAGGGGCAACTAAAAATTAATTTGGAATAACAAAGAAGAATAGCGGGTGAGCGATTGTTATGTTAAACATTAGAAGGATTAGACAGGGTACTGAATACTAAATACAGACTTGTGTACTTAACTTAATGTGTGGGGACCGGGGAGTAGTGGAGGAGTAAAAAAAAATAACTGGGAATGAAAAGTATTGGTAGGCATCAACAATATGTTTTAATGTGCGGAGTAGGAGGAGTGTAAAGGGGGAGTAGTGGTGGGCTTTGTATTATAATGAATTGTTAAACTTTTTGATTATATTATTTATGTGGAGTAGGAGGAGTGTAAAGGGGGAAGTAGTGGTGGTTGGCTGGTATATAACTTTTTGTTTTATCTTGAATATTGGGATTGTTTGTCTTATGACTGTATATATTGTTAATGTTCAAAATAAAGGTCTTTTTAAAAAATAAAAAAAAATCTATCTATCTATCTATCTATCTATCTATCTATCTATCTATCTATCTTATATTGCCTTTAATATCTATCTATCTATCTTATATTGCCTTTCATATCTATCTATCTATCTATCTATCTATCTATCTATCTATCTATCTATCTATCTATCTATCTATCTATCTATCTATCTATCTATCTATCTATCTATCTACTTTGTTTTTATTTCTGTCCTTGTATTTGTAATTTATTTTCTTTTAACCGTTTGTAAAGCATTTTAAAGTAAACTTCTTTTATAAAAAAATGTGCTAGATATAGTAAATAAACTAATAAACTAAATGTCGTGGTCCACAGACTTTTTGTCTGGTGTTTAAATTTATATGCAAAAGTGTCAGTTAATTCAAATTAATTACCCAGGGCAGGGGACATGGACCCTTCTTCTGCATATACTCAAGTCATGCACATTCTCCTTGACTTCCTCAGGTTTACTTTCATTAATGTTTCATGAATGGGTATCGTGGTGAGTGGTCACGCTCAGTGTCCAGAGCGGTGCATGCCTTCAGAAACATGTGTACATACCATGGAAGTTATCATCATTCTTATATGGCCCAGGGGGGTCCCCATTGGTGTGCTGAGTGTACGCCCATTATCATTCATAAATGGCGTCCCTGAAATGATGGTGCTCTATGTTGCCTAATGGTTTGACCAGCTCTGATCTGTGGTTTAAACTCAGTGCTTCTATGTGATGTTTAGGTTTCATTCTGTACTGCAGTTAAAATCTTTCAATTTCTCACTCAATGACCCTGTCCTGCTAAGCATAAAATACGGTGATTAGTTAACTCTTTGCTTCAGAAAGAATACGTTACTTTTATGTCTTACATATATAATTTTTTACAAAATAAAACAGGATTATGTGGGACAAACACCATACTCTGCTATACAGCACCTGTAAAAAGTATTTATCATTTTGTAAGTTCTCAGATTGTATTATTTTAAACAACATTAAATCACATTGGATTAAATTTGGCGTTTTTGACATTGATCAGTAGAAACAGTAAAAACAGATCTTGGAAAAGTGATCCAAATTAATCACAAATATAAAATGCAAAATAACTGATTGCATAAGTATTCACCTCATTTATAAGTGGGGCAGGCAATTGGTTACAGTTTACATCATTAATTTAATGGAGATCAACTGCCTGTAGTCAATGGGTTTCAACTGTTTGGAAGGTCCAACTTGTCACGAGTCAGTATAGTGATCTGTCAATGGTTTTGCTTATATTGTTAAATTATTCATAATGTATTTATTCATCTCTAACTCATTCTTTCATTATGTTCATTACATTTATTTTTTGTTAGTTTTCCTAAAATTACTCCATATGTAACCATTTTGCATTTTGTAGCTGTATCTTCATTCCAATTAACTATACTATTCATTACTTGCATGTTTATTTTGTTGGTGATTTTATTTACACCTTTTTGTATGAAACTGTTATGCTCACCCTTGTTATAGAAAACAACCTGGAATAGCCAGTTCTTAAAAATGCCAGTTACAACATTTACTTTAGGCATTGCATTAATGTAAATGATGTTGTTGCATAACTGTCAATTAATCTGTAAAACTTTCACATACAATAATCAACTTTAATGCAGATAAAGGTTCTACAGTATATTGTCTATCATATTTTCTATAAAAGAAGAAAAATTTCTCAGTGGCAATCAGAATTAAAAATTCTAATGAAGAATCAAGGGAGATTATAAAAGCTATTTAGGTTAAAGTGGATGTACTGTAACTTGAAACAAGATATTTCACCTGTTTGATTATAGTGGAAAAATCTTACGGAGTCTCAGCCTTGTGGGAATTAAATGACAGACTATAAAAAAGCTAAAAGCTACTACATAGCAATATAATATACTAGCCATCCCCCCCGCTGGTTTGCCTGTGTATTAGTGAAACAGGACAGTGAGGAGGGCCTGGCCCAGCTTTCTACTCCTGTGTTCACTCTTCCACCTCCCCTCGGCTCACAGCCTCTGTATTGGATTAGAGCGAATATATCGCTCCTGCAAGCGAACTTTGATACTTAGCACGATGAGAAAGTTGCAAAATCAATGGAATGTTCAAGCAAATTATAGGAAAAGACCCGATCTAAATCCGTTAAGTAGTTCTCTCGTGAAAAGCAGACAAACATACAAACAGATCTAAAAAACTATAAGACATTTTGCACTTGGTCCACAAAATTTTTAAAACCGTTTCTTAGCGAGCACCTATGGGCCAAGGGTAACTAACATTTCAAATTTCAAGTCCCAAGTCCTCATGGTTCAGGAGATTTTGTGATGAGTGACTCAGTGGTATTTGGCTTTTATATACAGTATATAGATAAAAAAACTAAAAGTTCCTGCCTTGCATGTCATGCTGCTGGGAAAGACTGTGGCCAATGAACCTTGCATTGGATTAACTGGCATGAATAACAGTGAAAGAGATTAATAAAACAAGAGTTGATTATCAAAATGTTGAGCTTAGTGCTCATGGGGTCAGGATCAAAAGGATGTTTGAGTGATCTGTTTATCACTATGACTCATCTGACTCGATTGCCATTATTCATGTTTGAGAAATACTGAAGGGTGAATATGAAAATAGTTACATAAAGCAATAAAGAAACAGGAACTGCACCCTCAAATAGAATGGACTTATCCTCTGATACTTTTGTACTTTATCAAATTTGCAACATACTTCGGTATAATGATCAGACTAAGCAAAGCATTATTTAATGTGATATTTTCATTTCACGGCGTGCTGAGACTAAAATCACACTTGAAATTTACACTTGAATTTCACAACTGATGTATAATGCATTTACTGCAAGGGATGTGTCAATATGCATTGCAGAGCATAATGTAAGGGCACCGAAACATTTGCACAATCTTTGTGGGCAAATCAACCCTGGAAGGTAGTGTACTGAGGAGATGTTGTCATCAGTATGCTCTGCACTGGCACCGTTATTTGTCACTGTACTCTCTTGGCATTATAAGGCAGTATAGGCACTAAAATTTACAGCTTCTGACTCAGAGGTTTTGTTGCCAGGAGCTGTCAGTTAAGTCTTCAGGTTCAACACAACCTCAGCACTCAGTGCCCCACTCCTTTACCAAAGTTAAATGCTTCAGTGATTGAGAGCTTATAAATGCAGTTAGGCACTTAAGTCACATTTGTCTGATGTCTGTTTTCTTTTAGAGACAGCTGCAGATTTTTCCTATCATAACTGCAAATGGCTTGTGAAAACATAGCAGTATGGTCTGTTCTCTGATTCTGGTTTGTCCGGCCACATGCAGCCTACAGAGAGTCAGCACATGAAATCTTTATCAATGATGGTGGGGAGCACATTGAAACTGGAAGCATACAGGTCAGATTCAAAATACAGCTGTGGTTTGTCACGTATTTTTAAGTGGTCTTATTAATAAAGTTTCAACTAAAAACATAAAGGGAGTACTATTTTTAAAGTCATAGATGAACTGTTTCACCATCTGGGGTTGTCCAAATAGGCTGTTGCACCGTGCAACACCAGAATTGAATTACATTAGGTTGAAAATGGGCAGATGGATATTTCTGAAATGAAAAACATGTGAGCTGTCATTTAGTGACACGGTACAGAATTAAAATGCAATGAAATACTGCAATTGATCAATCGTTGTACAGCATGTTAAATTACCTGCCATGAAGTGGAGACCCATCCAGCGATTGCCCCCTGTCTTAATGCACACTTTTTCCCGGATAAACTCCTATTCTCACACCTCTGACATGGACTGTATGGGTTTACGCTGGTCTACATCAAAATCCTCCTGTACAAAAAAATTAGCACACTTCATAGATTTAGGTTGTGAAACTAGAGGGCACAGTCACTCCTCTAACCTGGCAGACAGATGCTCAGGACACCAGATAAAAGTACTAAGAAGCATTTTAATTCTTTTCTTCTTTTATAAATAGTGCCCCTAAGCACCACAGCTACCATACACTGGCCAGTAAATACAATAATAATCACACACAATTCTCTCTCTGTCTCCTCCACACCTCCCGGCAAGCGTTGTCTACTACCTCCCGACTCTGGCTTGCTTGCTGGGAGGTGTGGAGGAGACAGAGGGAGAATTGTGTGTGATTATTATTATAACCAGTGACCGTTTTTTATTTTTTTTCTGATCTTGCCCAGTCTCCACATTTTGGTGCATGGTGGTGTTTCTTTTGTACTCCAGGACATGCAGAGGAAAGAATAGTACAGAGGGGTCAGTTCCGCACTATATGCAATCATCAAATTCAAATGTTATCAGTTCCCACACACCCAAGGACCGTCCTTCCTACATTTACGACATGTGTAGCTGTTGCAGTGTACACACTTCTCTCTGTGCTGTGGTTACGATTACACTGAAGGACCACCGGACACTGACTCAGTTAACTTTCCTGGGGAAAGTGATAGTCTTGGAACAGAAGTTTGTAGATGATGCATCCTATTTTTCTTTTTCCATCACCTTTTCTTGTAAGAAGCGACGACGAAGCTCCTCTGCAAGGTGAGCCATGAACGCTCTTCTTTTCTCAATGGACCCATGCATGCCTTGTACAGTACATGTGCGTTGATCTCTGCCAGGTCAGGCATCTTGTAGCACACAGCAGCCGGCCACCAGTGTGCTCCTGCTCACACTGAATAAGCTCACGCCTTTTGGTGCATGATGTCAATGCAGCACCAGGGAAAAAAAAGAAAGAGAGAAATATATGGGACATTTTGAAGAAGTCATTTTATGACCTGAATACTACCAATCAGAAAACAGTATTATATGAAAACAAACAGTCTTAGATTGGATGTAAATTTATGGTACTTGTAAATGTTAGCTTTTTTTTTCACTTTTATTCTCAACCACGATTATGCTCTTGCCTCAAATCCCCCACACCCCCACCTGACTTGACCCTAACAGCATCAGCATAAATTTACACCTGATCTGATGATGTCTTGTGCATCAGCTTTTTATATCTCATTGATTTAGAACAACTCTGTTATTGAATATAGTGCTATATTTCTCGTTTCAAAATAACAATAAACAGAATGTTTCAAGTCTGTAGGAAATCATGTTTGGATTCCTTTCTGTAAATCTTTGTTCCAACTTTTCTTATGGTGATGTGAAAGTCTTGTTGAGAAACTTTCAGTTTCAACAAATGCAACTTGCCTGAAAGCAAACATACCCTTCTGTTATTTTGATTACCTCCTTTTAGTTTCTGTACTGAGCTCAAAGGAACCACATGACATTTTGTTTCAATGCTTGTGTCTAGTCCTGACATAATGGTCCCTCACATTAATTATTTAGCTCTGGTTTTCTATTCAGATGGTTCTATTTTTGACAATCATGATTTTGTTTACGCTAATCAATTTGCAAATTATTCTTCTGTGTCTGCTCTCTGTTCAGAAGAGGAAATTTGTCAACAGTTTCTGTCAATTATCATTACACACTTGCTTTTTGCCTTAAGTTTTTGTTTGCATTATGTTTTGATGTTATGACAAGCATGGAAATGAAGGATGCAAGATTGGATTTTGCAGATAACCCAAAGGCACTTATATTTTTGTCTTCCTGCACTCCTAAACTATTTTATGCAATACTACTCTCTAGTCCTTGAGGACACCATCAAAACAATAATTTGTTCTCATTATTATCTCTGACTCCTTCACCATTCTTTTATTGTTCATCATTGTGCACTTTCTATGTCCCCTTCTTTTCTACAAGTCTGTAAAACTCTTGAACTTACTGGTCAGTAATGGACAGCTGCTTTACTTCACTTGCTTATGTTATCATTATGTTTGCTTATGTTATTAAGACATAAGCTAGAAGAATATGTATGACTGCTCCTCTGTACTTGAACATTACAATATCATTTAGCACAATCACTTAATTGGGGTCCTTCCGATTGAAAGAGGCTTTGGAAATTACACATTAGAAATGGGTACTGTCATGCCTTGACCTTGGACTTGTTCATGTTTATTTTTTGAAGAACCATCATCTTGTGCTTATTGTTTTTGCCATGATTTTAACATTTAGCTATGGCCCTCTCATAAAGCATGTACCTTGCCTCTTATTAGCTTCATTTACGTGCTAACTTGAATTAAGAAATGATTATGATATGTCTGGAGCATTGGATGCCTTAAATCTGCTGTCCATTCTGTACTCTGTGCTTTCAGTGCTTCATGTCCTCAGTGTGCTATGTTGTGTTTCATATTTCACTATTCCAGATTCCTGTGGCACAAGTTCCTTGCAGGATGCTGGTTTCAGGTTCAGGCCCAGTCACTGTGAAGTCTGCTGATTGCAGCCATTTCTTCCCCAGTGTGCACATTAGAATAATTGTCAACCCTAAACTGACTAAATATGGGTGTGCATGACGATAGACTGTACTCCTGTCTTTGACCAGTTTCTACCTTGACCTTGAAAGTGGAAGTAGTAGTTACGTTAAATATGAGAATGGATGATTTTTCTGTTTTTGATGAAATTATTATTGTTTATCTCTTCTGAGCTTTTTGAAGATCTCTGTGTCTTGTTCAGCATGTATTAGGATTTAGGCAGTTGTCTGCAATTCTTCATTTTGACTTTTTTGGTGGTATTTTGTATTTAATTTAATTTTTTAATCTGGTTTCTTACTTGACTCAAGTCATGTTGCCTGTTTCCCATTCTGCAGTGCCGACCTCTTTTCCTGGTCCTTGCTATGGCTACTCATCATAAGAGCAGAAAGATTTCCCAAGTTGGTTCCACCTTCAAATGTTACTGTTAGCCAGCCTTGCCTTTTCAAGGACTGTCAAATCCTTTCAGGGACCCTGCTGTCAAAGAAAGACATAAGGGCAGTAAAGGAGCTAAATCTGCTTATGGGCAGCACAGAGAAGACAGGTGTCTAAGAAGAAGAAAAAGCAGAGTCTTCTCTGCATTTTGTTTTCTGTTCCAGCATCTTCACTGAGCTCCCAAACTGATAGGCGTTTACTCTTCTGTCTGCTCTGAAGATATTATAAGTGACCTAAAGGTTAGTTAAGTTCACTTTTGGCTCATTTCTACAACGTTGTATTTGAATTACCAGCACTTGCACTGAAGTGGATTAGCTTGAGTCAAAATACAATAGCACATTATCATTTATTTTTATAATCTGCATATGTAAATCAAGGAGTTATCAAGGGATTTTACCGCACTATACACTCATGTTCATGTTGGCAAATGCTGGAACATTTATGAAATAAATGCAGAATTATTTTACACAAGAATTTGGGCATATGATTTCTTTGTAAATTAGGAGCCATCTCCTATAGAACAGAAATGAAACATATTGCTTTGTGTAAGCCAATTAATGCTGAAAGACATCAATATAATATATAAACTATATAAAATAATAAATATTATGGAGTGTGCCCAACTGTGCAAGTTGACTACCAATGAGACTGTCCCATGACCGCCCTCCAAAGAAGAAAGAGAATTACACTAGTAAAAGGTCTATGTTAGTGAGAAAAGCTGGGACCAGCAGGGAATGGTAAGACATCCATGTGTACTGGAGGCCCTAGAAGAAATATACATGGGGGAACATGTAGAAAAAGCATTAATTATTTCTATATGGTGTGACTGAATTGTATGCAAATACCCATAGATGAAAGTCTGCAATGTGTATTTTAGTCATATCTGAATTACTTGATATGTAATTTTAAACTGTGGATCAGAGAGGTAGATCTAGAAAAAATGTGTCTTTGTCCCAAACATTATGGAGGGCACTGTAGTTATGGACTCTAGCCCAGGGGAGAAAGAGATGTGCCCCGGAAAGACAAAGAGTGAGGACATGAAGGTCAGGGAAAAGGTTACTAGACTTTCACAACTGACAAAGCTGGGTCCAGGCTGTCCATTTAAGTGTAAGTAGGTCCTCTCCAACACAGCCACTTTGGGTTTCCATTTAACAAATTTGGCAATTGAGGAGCTATTTTGTTTGTAATTATGGCAGAGAAAAATATTCTACCTCTTGTTTTCAAGGAAAACAGACATAAAATCTTCCGGACACAATAAGCCTAAATGGAAACCCAGATTTAACAATAGTAAACAATATCAAAGTATGCATCAAAAAATCTCAAACTACTTGTGTCACATAATCCACATATTAAAAGACCAGTCAGTCATAGGTTCATAATATTCTTAAACATGGATTGCTCTCCTTGCTCTCATGCACCAAAACGTAGTGTGCTCAAGCGATGTCAAGCTTTTGAGCTGAGGACCCACTTTCTCCCTCATTCAGTGGTCTTGTCTACTAACCGCTTATTCAATGGTTACTATACTGCTTCCTCTTACCGAGATGTAAAGTAAGAGATTTAAGCTAAATAAGAAAACAAGTGAAAACATAATCAAGTAGAAAGTAGGCCTCGTATTTGTGCATATCTGAGGTGTTTCAGCCAGCAGAAGGTCAATTCATCTGTGCAAATTCACAAACAGCTGGAGAAAAACATAAACATTTAGCATTGTGGTTTAATAAGCAGTAAATGGGGTGAGGTAGGTCTTCAAAAAGCTTAATCCCTCCTCAATCTCCAATCATTCATAAAAGTATTTTCCTAACATTTTGGCATACTGGAACATTGTAACCGCGCCTGGGTACCTAACAATTTGAATTATATAGCAGTAGTAACAGCACACTGCACGAATACGTTTGACTTGAGCATTCATAATTTTCATCCTCTTTCTCTGTATGTTTAGCATTCATTTGCTCAGAAGTTGATGCACTTGCTGCTTTCTAAGCAGCTCTTCTTTTGTCACCCTAGCGGCCCGCTTCTTCTTTCGTCAAAATCTTTTTACGTTAAAACTGATTAAGTCAGTGTTTGTATTGCAATTACTTTAATTTTTCACTTAAGCCTGCACTTAAGTCTTCAATCTGCCTCAAGAATGATTTAAGATATGAAGAGGTAGGAGAAGTGAAGGCGAAGGTGGTAGGGATGAGAACGGCGTCTGTATGCATGCACTGCTGGCCACTGCGAGAGCTGATTCTACATTAAAATAAAAGAAAAATAAAAAGAGGAATAACCTTGGAGGTCAATCATCACCCCGAAATCAGATAGTGGACATCACGTAGTATATATGTACCAAATTTCAGGTCAATAAGTCAAATGGTTTGCAAGCTATAGGTGATTTAAAATCCTGGACAGACAAACGGACAGCCATGCTAGCGTATTATATAAGATGATAAGTAATTTTAAATTTGTCTCATGGACATTTGGATATTGCATACTGTTGTTCAGTGTTAGCCCCTATTGAAGTCCATTGATCAGAAAGTTTGTTTTTGCATGAGATTAACTATTTATCTTAGCCATCACTATAAGCAATACGGAGATGAGTAACAGATAAAGAAATAACTTTTGTGAATAGTATTCCTTTATGAAGCAGTACACAATTGTCCCTTTTTCAAAATAGGCAGCTGAGACGCTATCTTGGAGACTTTGTCCTATAAGATTATTGAGTGCACAGAGGTGCAGGAACTAAAGGGGAAATTAGAGAAAGTTTTTGACTGGTGTCTGTATAGTACAGTAAGCACCACACCTGAACCCAAGAGTGATCAGACTTGGATTGTGATAACCCGAGTAGTGAATTTAAATTGGACAGATGGATAAACCATCACCACCGTCAGATAATCAAGGGTTCAAGAAGTGTTAGGAAGGCCAAAGAGGTATTTGTTTTCATTCTTGTACTTTGAGTTTGTGTTTTACCTAGGTGAAAAAGCAGACAAGCCAAAAGTCTAAATTTTGTGAGAAAAGAATTAGAAGATAAGAGAGAGAGAGAGACAGAGGAGCAAAGTCGGAAAAAGGCAAGCTCTAAGCACCAACATATTAAACAAAAACCAAACTCAAAAAATACATCACCTTGAAATGATAAATCTTAACTAACTTGCATTACAAAATTGTTAGTTTTGAGTCCAGGTACTTGGATCCTAAGATAAGCCCATTTTCATTTTAAACAGAATTTCTACAATTATGTCACATTTTCGGTTTTCACATATTAGCGATGGGAAGCCATTGTCAACAAGAACATGGCTGTAGCTGTTATGAATAAGTGCACACAAAATAGGCATAAGGGGTCATGAGTTTCCGAAAAGACCCACAGATCAGGCTAAGGCTTTTACTGGCCTGCCCAGGCAGTCTGACCCCAAAACTCTATAGGCAGGCTTTGGCCTGCACAGGCCCAAGATGAGGAACTGGATTTTAAAATTCAAACAATACCTTCAAATGTCCCAAAATACAAAAATGTCTGGGTGGGCCTTGTGGGCCTTCTTCTTAGGGTTCACCCCAAAAAACACAAGGAATGAATGCAAAGAATAAACAATTAAAACATTTTTAAAGAAAAAGAAGATTTTACAGGCAATCCAAAAAAAAAAAAAAAACAAAAGATGGAAACATATAAATCGCTAAAAATATCACACAAATCAAAAATAACCCTGGCTGTACACAAAAGAGCAGCAATCTGGAAAAAACAAAATAGTGGCACCCAAAATCAAAATCCAAAATCGCAGCAATATGGTATCAGAAAATAAAAGTAAAAACACAGTCAAACAAAAGAATAAGGCAAAAATGAAATGTAAATGTAATCTACAGTGACCAAAACCTAAATGATAAAAGTTTGCCCATTTGTGTTTAATTGTTAAAGTGAATGCATCTTTTTATATGTTTGGCCCCCTTTTCTTTGTATCAGGGGCAGAGGCTACTATTCCTGTTACAGTGTATAAAAAGTGTTTAGTCTTAAAATAGTCTGCCTGTCAGAATGTACTGTAGGTAATAGAGGTGTACAGCCTTTAAATTATTTAGTAAAGCAAGGCATGAGTCATTAAACCTTAATATCTAGTGAAATCCTTTTGTCTTTGGTTTATTTCTTTGTCTTCAGCAAGGTAATCCAGCTTCCACAATTTGTTTCAAACTTGCATAAACTCAAATTCCCACATATAGCGTTGTTGGGTCTCCCAGTGAGTAGGCTTTGACTTCTTCTCAATAAAATGGGGTCAAATGAGTCCACCATGGCACTGCCAGATATTACCAAAGGTTTAGTTGTTGCAGAATGAGAAACAGCGAAGGAGACAGTTGGGTTAACATTAAGAGTACTTTTAAAAGGAGGAGGCGCAAACGGAAAAAAACATAAAATGGTGATTAAATATTTACAGTACCAGCAAATGAAGATTTTATGACCATATCTCTGTAAGTGAAAAACAATGAGACACACATACTTTTCCTTTTAGTGACAAGAGGATTTGGCTTAAAGCCAGCAGCCACTGGAAAGAAAATTTCCCGAGACACAAATACTGATTGAAACCACTATAACGTGCTCTAATTCAATAGTGGCAGATCTAATAAGTCTTTTTTTCCCCAGATTACACCATAACAGAATATATATATGTTTTATGTTTAAACTAGGAGGCAGCAAACCAAGCCAAACTGTCTCTTTCCCAGACTACATCAATGTTTTATTACTGGGCAGAACCGCAGTGCTTCTCTCTCTCTGCTGGCTGTCAGGATGCTTCTGATACCAATCTCATATCGCAGCAGTAGCAACCTAATGTGTTCATGTTTTCAGCCCTAATGCTTATCCTTTTACCTTATTTTGAACAGACGATTAAATTCAGCTTTAAACTCCCCAAGGACTAAGTTCTATTATCTTAAAAATAAATAAAAGAGAGAAATCCAGTTACAACCTCACTTAGTCGCTCAATCAATCACTTAGCCAACTTTGCCGAGAGAGAGAGAGAGAGAGAGAGTGAGAAAGAGAGCAGTTTCTACAAACACGGGGGGATGCATAGGGCATTCAGAACATAATAAATTGTACAATAATATTGTATCATATTCTGTCACAATAGAGGCCCCTCTGGTGAGCTAAGAAATTTCTGTGACTCTGAGACCCAATTTCTAAATAAAGACCCAAGCATTCACAGTAGCTTTGATGTTCTGTGCATTCTGGTAGGGACCCCTTTATGTCACCTTTTAGCCAAAGGGGCATGGGGGTGACCTTTGGTGGGTTCAATATGACCTCTTTCTGATATTAATGCTTTTAAAGTTTTTACTTCTAGAATCTCCATACTGGCACTTGGAAGGCCTGTGTAGTCACCAGTACAGGGAGTATAGGGAGCCTGAAGTAGAAAGAACTAAGGTTGCATAATAATACATACTGCTTCCCTGTGTCTAGCTTTACAACTGGCCACCACAAAGTACCACATGAGCAGTTCTTTCACCCACCATCTCTCTCTCTCTTCAGATCATTGCCTCTATTCAGATTCGGATTCTTTTTATTGTCACTGCACTTAGTAATACAAAATTTCAGCAATCCTAAAGGTGCATTCACATATAATGGGCATAATTAAATTATAATACAATACAATATACTGCAGTGGGCTGGCGCCCTGCCCGGGGTTTGTTTCCTGCCTAGCGCCCTGTGTTGGCTGGGATTGGCTCCAGCAGACCCCCGTGACCCTGTAGTTAGGATATAGCAGGTTGGATAATGGATGGATTGATGAACAATACAATATAATACAATACAATAGAATAACTAAATATTGCACTTAGGTATAATGCATATATTAATTGAGTGCAATAATAGAAATGGATAATTTCCAAACAATGTAAACATGTATTTGTAGTGCAAGAGTGACTATTGTTATATTGGTCATTGTTAATCATTGAAAGTGTTTAATAGTATTTGGTTCTAGTATGGCTCTGAGGTAGAAACTGCTCTTAAATCTGTTTGTCTACAGTTGAATGGACTTGAACCGTCTACAAGAGGGCAGCAACTCAAGCAGGCGATATCCAGAGTGGGAAAGGTCTTTCATGCTGTTACCTGCTCTGTTGAGGCAGCGAAAGCTGAAGAGTTCCTCCAAAGAAAGCAGTTTACAGTCAATAATCTTCTGGGCAGGGTTTATGTTCCTTTTTAGGGCCCTCCTGTCTGCCAATGAGCTGCTTGCAAACCATTGTCACGCATGGGCGTTGGAGGACTCCTCTAAGGGCAGAGGAAAGGTACACAAGCCCGCTGAGATGAGAGGAGGGGCTACCGCTGACCTTGTCCTGTTCTTCCTCTTTCCCCACAGCTCCGAGAAGTTGCCCGGCAAGGGCTCTTAACCCTGTCCCTTCCGGAAATACCGCTATAAAGGATGCGCTGGCAAAGAGAAAGATGGCTTCTGCCGCATGCCGGAGCCCTTGACTTTTGAAAGGACTGATTATTATGAAAGAAGATCCTGTACGGGGCAGCGCTGAAGCCCTATTTTTGTTACTTTTGTTTATTTTGTCTGTTCATCTCGCGCCAATTAAATGGGACGACATGGTTGGTGTCCCAAAAGTCTGACTGTTTCTAGTCTGTCCTTCTACCGCCCGACCACCCCATGTAGAAATACTTTGTATATCATGACAGCACAATCTCAATGGAGTAGCAGTAAAAGGACACCAGCAGCTTCTCCTTTATGTTGGTTTTCTCTGAAGATCCTCAGGAAGTAGAGTCTCTGCTGTGCCTTCTTGACTGCCACTGCCATTCCTTCCATCAGTTACAGTGCCTATAAACTTTTTTGCCCTCTTGGACGTTTTCACATTTTATTGTTATACAGCATTGAATTACAATGGACTTTTTAGCACTGATCAACAGAAACAGAAACTGATCAACAGATCCCTACAAAGTGTCTAAGTTAATTATTAATATAAAACACACAGTAATTGATCATGTAAGTGTTGTGACAGTTGATGGTGCTATACCAGCACTTAACCCAACACAGACAGACACAGGAGGCACAATAATAAAACACAAAAGTTTTATTTTCTTTTCTTCTCCTGCGGGCAACATCTTTCCCATTTCGTACAGGCACAACACTGTCTCAATAACCACAAGCACTAGCTTTATCACTATCACAACACACAATACTCTTCTTTTCGTTTATCTCCTCCACTCTTCCTATCCAAACTTTGTCTCCCTCCTCCCAACTCACTGAGTAGTGACTGCTGGCTCCCTTTATAACGTCCCTGGAAGTGCTCCGGGTGCTCGTTGAACTAGTTCTGGCAGCACTTTCGGGTGTGGCGGAAAACCCACCCAAGAGGGCTCAGCAGCACCCCCTGGATCCCAACAGGGCTGTAGATAACTCCCATGAAGACCTGAGGGAATCTGAGGCACCACTGCAACCCATGGGGGCTGCCATCTAACGTTCCTGTTCTGTTCTGCGCACATTTGCTCCACCGTTCCTCTCCGTGAAGAGGCATCCCGGCTGGACAAGGATCCTGGCCGTCTGTGACAGTGTTCACTCCCTTCAAGTCAGTATAGTCAGTAATATCAATTTTAAATGAAAGATGGAAGACACTGTCCTACAGGAAGCAACCGCTGATGGATTTAGGGGTTGTAAAAAGAAAAGAGACAACACAGCGTAAAGAGTTGGGGTTTCCGGCCCCGTATACTGTAAACAAAATTAAATTCTTCTTTACAAGGTCAAAGGTATAAACAAAAACTTTGCTTATGCGCGCGATGCCTTCACATGCGCCGGCGGCCATTTTTATATAGGAGGAGCCAGAAGTGGAGGAATGCTGGGAAGGAGGCGTGAGGGATGACGGGATTCGTGACGTCAGGGAAGATGGCGGAGGAAGGGCGGAAGTGGACGTGGTGCGGTCAGGTTATGATGGCAGAGCGTCTTTTTTCCTGAAAGAGAGAGCAGAAAGGTTAGTACCCCGCCATTCCCTACCGACAAACGTCCTTCGAAGCGATTTCGGGTCCACCCGCGGCCTCCTACTCGCACATGCGTGACAGGGTTTATGCTGACACAATGTTTTTATTGTCTAAGGAATGTCCTAAGAATAGAATATCAGTTAACAGTTCATAGCTTCCAAAAGATCCTGCCTAACTGCTACTACCATAAAATCTTGCATATAATGCACACTCGTATATAATGAACATGCTGATTTAGCCCAAAAGTTTCCGGTAAAAAAGAAATTCATATATACTTTGTATAATTCAAGATTTTAGGGCAGATTTCAACTTTTGTTGACAGGAGGGGTGAGGATGATAATCAATGGTTGTTACCGCCTTTACGGTAAAAGTAGGCTCTCTTTGATGGGAGGAATGTTAGACTCATTGACTTGTGACATCTAATCTCTGTGTGTGCATGAGTAATGAAGGGCAAACAACAGCAAAAAGTGGCATTGACATCTGATGACAGAGTGAAGCAAATGCGCAAAGCAAAATACTCAGTGGGTGACGTTTTGCGTATATTTTATTATTTTGAACATAGAAACATAATAAATGTTTCTTGACATTTGAAAACTTTAATAGCAGTTTATGTGATGTTATGAATGCTGAGTAAGTTCACAACATCAAGTTTCTAATTGAAGAAGATTTGCCCACAATTCTGGGCACTGTAGTAGCGCCTGTAAAACTGTAAGTAATGAAAGGTAACTGGTAATTGCCACAATCCAACTTCTTGCTTTGCTCAGACTGTTAAGTTGTTCCAAATCACTGCTATGTTCTTCCACCGCCAGCTTCAACTCCAGCCAGCAAAACTGCACCAACTTCAGACTTTTATGTGTCTTTCCAGTTCTCAGACATCAGCTATGGGGGCCTTTCAGTGACATATTCTGCTCTTTCACTGTTTTAGTTTACCATTTGTAGTTGGAGCATAAAAATAGAAAATGATTCACAGAAGTATAAGCCAGTGAATTATTCTTACAATAATGATTTATATACATGTATCTTTGTTACACTTTAACTTCATAATCAGATATAAAATGAAAAAATGTAGTGAATGCAGTAGAACAATAAATTAACCTGTCCTTTTAGCCAATTATGTTCCCAAATTCAGTCCTGGCACCAACACTGTAGCTGCTGCTTTTAGCTGCAATCAGTTTCTAATTAAGGGGCCAACCGATGCCAGCGGCTGGAGTCTTACATAATTTTTTTTCTCCTGCCATCTATCTTGAATGTCCACCTCCATTCCATTTGAGTCAAGCCATTCAACATTGTCAGATTATTCTTTCTAGTGGTAGACTGTCAAAATTACAAAGATAAAGTTTTTTATTCAAATCGAATGTGGTCTTCTAGCTCTCAGTGTACATGCTGATTTTTCCCAGTTCATTTAAAAAAAAAAAAAACAACTCAATTCTGAAAATCATGCAAGACTTTCAGAGAATACAGTTGCAGAACTGTTGAACTAAAAAGACATTTTGCTGTGGACTACGTTTTTTCCTCTGATGCATATCTGAAGTGTATTAACTTCATTCAGGCCATTTGAGCCCTTTACTCATCGTCAGACTTGCCTGTTCAATACAACATTCACAAAGCTGTTAAAATTACATTTACCACATTTACAGAATTGTTTTAAAAATGATACAATAAATACAAGGTAGCAGAGAACTGAGTCATTCATAGCTTTGAAGAAACAAGGTGGAGTTTTGAAATGTCTACTCAGCTTACCTAAGAAGCCAATGAGAAAACCTACCTGGAGTAATGCAGTCTTTTTTCCTAGTTATTTTTTCAATAATGGTCACTGCATTTTGGATTAATTGCAGAGTGGAGAGTGAATTACTGAAACTGCCTGAAAGTAACATATTGCAGTAATCAGTTCTGCTTGGTGCAAATGCATGAATTAGCTTTTCTGTGGTCCTGCACAGTAAGAAATTACCTTACTCTTGCCATCTTTCAAAGCTGAAGAAGTAGTTTAGTGCAGGTATAGGTGATAAGTAATTGGCCATAGCAAGTTTCTGAATTCTTTTGTAATTACATTTTTCAGATGTTGTAAGCTTTCATTTTTTTTCTTCCTACCATAAGAACGCTCAGGTCTTTATTTACCCTTTATTGTATTCTAATCGTTTAGGACATTTAATGAATCAATATATACTTTTTATAACATTATTAACAGCATGCAAAATTACATTGCACTTTAAAGAACAAATAAAATTATACTACTGTGAAATATACAGATGTTTGAGTAGATTCTTCAGACTATTAACTTTTCTTGATTGGTATGTGTAAGCTCGTTGAAAGATTTTGAAGATGACTGAGGCAGGAGTTGGATAAACAGAACAGACCATAGGTCATTTTTCCCAGTCAGCAATGGCTAGCTCCTCTTGTGCAATTTACAGTTTAATCAGAAGATATAATCCATCTAATGTGTTCAATGTCTGCCCCTTGGCTTACTACTAGTGGGCCATGCTGGCACAACTCACTGGACAATGCTGATAAACCTTCTGTGTGTAATGATTGCCAAAAAGAAAGATAAGCTAGAAATAATAGAGGTAACCAGAAATGGAAACATCAGAAAGTGTTGATACTGAGAATTTACCCAATCTTTCACCTAAACCAAACTGTTAAACCAATAATCCAAGTCAAAGATACAAAAGAGAGCTATAAAACTAATAAAGAATGCTAACAACTATGCACAAAGATTTCTTTTCATTTCTGAACTTGGATGACTGGGAACTTCATGATGACAACCTTTAATCCTGTTAATAATGTCAGCAATGCTCCAAATGACATTGCATTGCAATGTCACAACAATTAATGCTCAGGCGTTAACCCAAGTAAATAAAGACAGTGCTGAAAAAATGCAAAGAATATAAAACTATTAGAAAATTATGTAAATCCAAACACTAAGGCCAAATTTAAGTTCTGTAACCTTGAAAACCCTTCTCCAGATATATAATGTAATAACCAGAGCTCTAAGAGAAACGTATTTGAAATCAACAGAAATCATAACACTGGGAGTCTTCCAGAGACGCATCCTCAATAGGTGTCTAAACGCTCACGTCTGACCTTTTGTCACATTTTCTCTCAAGTGTTGCACCTTAAGAGCACACTCATAAATATTTCCAGTTTGCTTTTACCAGGAAACAGCAATTACTTATTTTTTGTCTGAGGCTCATTGTAGCTCATTGGTTTTTTATATAACTAAACTTGTGGGGCTCAGGTCTCACACTTAAGCTGAGCCAAATCTAGCCTTTTCTTGTCTTTCATGCATATAATCTTTGTTTACGACTCTCAACATTGGCTTCTCTTCACTGTGCTCCTGGTTTTCATTTGGTCTTTTTTGTGCTTTTTTCAGCTTCACCCCTGTATTTATCTTTTCTTGAACCACTCATTTACTGACCTTTTTCAAAACAGTTTTGTCCTTTGGCTTCTAAATAAATTTAATTGAATTCTCCTCTGAATAATATCACTAGTGGCTTAGAGGCAGTGTGTAACCTTACAGCAGTAACAGGGACTACTAAGGAGGTGCTAAGTGATCTGGAAATTGTAGAGGCAGAAGTACTGCTTATATTGAATAGGTTGAAATCAAACAAATCACTAAGACCAGATAATATTTAGCCTTGAGTTCTTAAGGAGTACATATAGAAACCCTTGATGTATATTTTTTAGGAATTCTGTGTGCACTTGGGAAATTCCAAAGCACTAAAAATGGCAAATATTATTCTATTATATAAAAACTGTTACTAGACCTATCCAAGCAACTAAAGGCCAGTTTGCTTAATGTGTACAGCAGGTAAATTAATGGAAGCAATTGTTAAGGAAAATATTGAGCAATACATGACAAGAACAGGAGTTTTACTGAACAGTAATTGAGTGCCTGCCCATATAAGGCCATCTTTCAGCAGCAGTCCAATAGACACGCTGCCGCTAAACATTCGCAGGCAAATCAAAAAATGGAAAAAGTTCCGACAGCACGTGGAGTGGATGTTTTCTGGCCCGCTAAAAGGCAAAGACGAGAGTGAGAAATGCAGCTACCTGCTCCTGTGGACTGGGGAAAAAGGAAGAGACATTTTTAACATATGGAGTCTCACCCAGGTGGAAGCCAAGGTACTGAAAACTTATTATGACCGTTTTGAGGCGTTTGTCATGCCTAAGATGAATACGATATTCGCAAGATACAAGTTTAATGAGAAGACGCAGGGTATAAACGAGACTTTTGATCACTTTGTAACGGAGTTAAAATTGCTGGTGAAGGACTGTGCTTATGCAAACGAAGATGAAATGGTCAGGGATAGACTAGTGTTTGGCACAAACTCAGCGAATGTGCGAGAGAAACTTTTAAGTGCTGGGTCTGAGCTAACATTAAATAAAGCTGTGGACATCGCAAGATCGCACGAGAATAGCACAAGCACAGCTGAGAACCTTCAATGCATGTAATCCGAGCGGCTCTCGTGAACTGACTGTGAACACAGTACGCAGACAACAACCAAGAGCTCCAAAGAGCGCTGAACAAAAAACGCATTACACAATTGAGAAGGCAGCAAAAGAATATGAAGCGAGTGACGCATACAGGCATATTCATAAGTGCAACTACTGCGGAAACAAAGCACATGATGGAAAAAGTCAATGTCCAGCTAAAGGAAGACAATGTAAAAAATGTGGTAAATTGAACCACTTCGCTAAAGTTTGCAGGACTGGGAAAGGTAAATCCGTGCATGCAGTGTGTGATGTCTTAAATAAAGAGGAAGACAAGCTGTTTATTAATGCAGTAAGAAAGAAACAACCCTCTGAATCTGAACAACCCTTTGTAGACATATCAATAGGAAAGCAAGGTGTAAAGCTTAAGTTTAAATTAAGTTTATAGACACACTGCCGCTAAATATTCGCAGGCAAATCGACAACTTAATACCGGGAATGCCTGTTAAACATCTTAGATTCACGAGTACCGATTTGGATAGTGAACACTTCGATGAATGAAACCTGTTATCTTTACAACAGTTGACAAACACGGAATGTAACTTGAACACAACACATCCTCCAAATACGAATCTGATTGAAAGAAATAATGATAATCAAATCCTTTATGACAGCAGCACTCATAACAGTCACAAAACAATTACATTGACAATCATGTTACGTTATTTTTAAAATGTTTCCTTTTCTTTTTCATAACTTCTTTAACACACTACTCCGCTGCAAAGTGCGGGTATTTTGCAAGTATATACAATGGAAACAGAAAGTATACCTTATGAAAAGGATTTAGCCGTCGTAATGTTAGGTTATATAGAGCCCTGATGTATAGAGTACAAGTTCAAGGAGGTTCTGCTCAAGTTTTATAACTCACTAGTGAGGACTCATCTGGAGTTCTCTACAGTTTTGATCTCCAGGTTAGGAAAAGGACAAAGCAGAACTAGAAAAAGTCAAGAGAAAAACAACTAAGCTGATTCCAGGGCTACAGGGTATGAATTGTGAGGAAAGATTAAAAGAGATAAACGTTTTCAGTTTAAACAAAAGAAGATTAAGAGGGGACATTATTAAAGTGTTTAAAATTATGAAGGGAATTTATACAGTGGATCAAGACTGTCATTTTAAAATGAGTTAATCAAGAACATGGGACACAGTTGGAAATGTGTTAAGGGAAAATTTCACATACACATTAGGAAGCTTTTCTTTACACAAACAACCACAGACACTTGGAATAAGCTACCAACTAGAGTAGACAGTAAGACTTTAGAGACCTTCAACACTAGACGTTTTGTTATTCTAGTGAATTAAGAGGATAGGAACAGCAAGCTTTGTTGGGCTAAATGGCCTTTTCTCATCTAGATTGTTCAAATGTTCTAGTATTTTGTCTCTTTTTGCTAACAGACACAATTTTTGCTTATTTGACCTAAACCTGAAATTAGGAGGACACTTCAAAGAAAGAGATTAATTAATGCTCTGTTTCAGTGGATGTACTTACGTGCATTGCAACCTGACAGAAACTACTTGAGCTAGTCTGTTTCTCTTTGTAAGAAACAGCAGTGGCTCCAAGATCTTCCTGGATAGATGGATGGTACAGGTCCTCAAGAATATATGTAATCAGTTGTTCTCTACCTCTACACTTCTAAAGCACCATGGTATGTTGCTCATTATAGTTCAGAACCAGACACAGCTCTGCTGCAGAGTGACCTAACTTATGGCCAACCAGCCAATTGCTTTAATTTGACTTTCAACCCTGATTTTGTGGGATATCTTCACTGAAAAGCATTTTTTTTTTTTGTTATAATTCTGGACATTAAACGGGGCTACCCAGTTGTCACCCCATAATTTCCCTTTTGTGGAGTTGTTATTCCGGCACCCAGTCACAACCTATTTAAGTTTATATTTAATCAGTTAATGGTCACTTTAGTTTTTCTCCCAACACTGGCTACCTCAATTGGTTTCAGAATTCAAATTCCATTTTTCCTCCTTGAGCGACATCCAATACAGCATTGGTCCCTTCGCTGTTTGATATTAGATGGATGGAATTTTCCTTCTTTCTACTTTAAAGTGAATCTCTGCAAAATGATAAGGGAATAGGGAATTTCTTCATTCAGGAATGAAGTTACCTCAGTGTCTTATTTTAATTCTATCATGTGCAAGTTGTTTCTGTTCATGAATACAGTAAAACCTTGATTATCCGCCATAATCAGCCTCTGTTAACCATCAGGGCCAAAGAAAAAAAAATTGTGCACGCCAGCACGTACCTATTACTGTACTACTACTGGCACGTGGTATGCTGCCAGCTATGCATATTGGAACAACTCTCCCTTATGCTAGCGTGTAGTGTTCTTTCCCAGCGCCATGTGTCATGCTGCATTTTGAAATCACAGTGTTAGTTATGCAACTTCAGTTTTAATAGTGTCTTGTAACATTTCTCTTTTGTTATAATTAATCTACTATACATTGTTATGGCTGACAAACATAAGCATGTGGTATTGGAATTCTCACAAAAAAATAGAAATTATTACATGTTTACAAAATGGCGAAAGTGCTTCAAGTATTGCTTCAATTTACAGAGTAGGAAGAATAACAATGAACAATATAAAGTGTGATGCTGATAAAATTAAAAATTGCATGCCAAAAATGGAAACCACGGACGGTAATGTTATTCTGTATTAATGTTAATGTTCTTCTTTATTATGATTTTCTTTTTAAATTCTGTTATATTGTGTTTCATTAACATTTTATGACATGCAGTCAACTGGTGATGGGCTGTGAGGGAGCAGAAAGGGTGGAATGCTGTAAGTGGTGGGACTGGATGAAGCGCTTCTGTTCTGCAAGGTGCGGACACCATAAGCCATTTTAACATTTAATTCCTTTAATTTGATATCTGCTTTCAAAATGTTGATATCATAGTTTTAAATTTCTTATCAACACTTACAAATGTGACATTGTGTTTATTAAATTTCATATCTCGACTTTAAAATTTAATATTTAGCTTTTTAATTTTGACATGAAGTTTTGTTAAAATTTCATATCACAGTTTTGCAATTTGATGTGATAGCTTAAATACTAATATATACACATTTTTAAACTCTCACATCACATTTGGTCATTTTGATGTCACATTTATGAATTTGTTGTCAGGCTTTTTAAAAATTTGAGTTCAATATCAAATTTTAAAAAGTTGATATCAAATGTTATAAGCCTGATTTCAAATTTCATAAAAAGGAAAATGGATTAAATGTTAAAATGGCCTGTCATAATATATTAACATTTAAGTTTTAAGTCTTTTTTGAAATTAAGTTTCAAAAGCTCAGTTTTAAAAACTAAATATCAAGTTGTAAAAGCTTGATATCAGATTTAAAACCAATGATACCAGCGTTGTTGATACCAACGAAAATGGATTAAATGTTAAAATGACCTGCAATAGGACGCACCTCTTATGAGATGAGTGACAGGAGAAGTCAGGAGAAAAAGGAAGGTGCAGCGGAAGGAAGTTTTGAGTAGGGAGTCAGGAGACAATAAGCAGGAGTGTTTCCACTATAGAGAAAGACAGAATATAAGTGGCAGGAGATAATTATTGGTAGAGAAAGCATTTTTTATTGTTTTGGTGTGCTCTGTAACCCAGATAATGAAGTAAAAGATAGGGCACCACATGTTAAGGAACGAAGACTCCAAATAAAATTTAGAAAACTCCAGTACCTCTGAATTGTCTTTGCTTCATTACACTATTATATTAATTAATTAAAAAGTTAATTAAAAGTATCAAAAATAAGGTAAGTGAGTTGGAGCTGTATGTAGCAGAGCATAATTATGATATTATAGCAATAACGGAAACCTGGCTAAATAACAAGGATGGGGATGAGTGTAACATAGAGGGATACACATTTTTTAGGAAGGATAGACAGAACAGAAAAGGAGGTGGGGTTGCTGTTTATGCCAAATAGGGTTTAAATGTAAGTCCTCTTCAGCTGGATGATGAGCCCCATCTCAATGAGGACATGTGGCTTCACTTGGAAAATATTAGGGAAAGAGGTCTTATTTTAGGAGTGTGTTATAGATCACCTAATTCAGACAGTAATTTCAACACACATCTTTTAGTAATATCAAAAAGGCAAGTTTACAGGGGGATATTATAGTCATGGGGGACTTTAATTATCCAAATTTTAACTGGGATAACCTTGCAGATGGAGGAGTAATCAGCGACTGTTTTTTAACACAGCATGTTAAAGCACCAACACAGGGTGAAGCCTGTCTGGATTTAGTATTCTGTAATAATCAGGATAGAATTGAGGGTGTAGAGGTGATTGAACCACTAGGGTCAAGTGACCATAATGTAATACAATTCTCAGTATTTTGTAAGAGTGCAGATGCAAAGACTAAAATTGTTAAGTTGAACTTTGATAGGGCTAATTTTGAGCAGATGCGACAAAGTCTAAGTAGGATAGACTGGGATAAGCTTTTAAATGTGGAGACAGTCGAGGAGCAGTGGAACAGGTTTAAAAATGTTTTACATGTAATGCAGGACAGATACATACCTAAATTTGGAATTAATAGGAAATTAAAAAAAAAACTCCACTGATGGATTAATAAAGATTTAAAAAAGAAGTTGCAAAGGAAAAAACTGCTGTATAAGGCATATAAGACTAATGACTGCAAAGAGAATCGTAGCGTATGAGAACATGAGGGCAACCATTAAGAAGGATATCAGGAGGCTAAAAGACAGTTGAGAGGAATATAGCAGATAAGGCGAAAGAAGACCCCAAGAGATTCTTTCAGTATTTTAGTAGTAAAAGAACAGTCAAGGAGGAGGTCAAGTTCATCAGGAATAGTAAAGGGGAATTAAAAGATACAGACAATGAAATAACAGATGTCCTAAACTTACATTTTTCTGAGGTGTTTACAAGTGAGCAAGTGGATAACCTCCCAGAGGTAAACAACTACTAAGGAGGTACTGAGGGATTTGGAAATTGTAGAGGGAGAAGTGTTGCTCAGATTAAATAAGATGAAATCAAACAAATCACCAGGCCCAGATAATATTTATCCTCGTGTTCTTAAGGAGGCTAGTGAGTACATATATAAACCCTTGACACATATTTTTAGGAAGTCACTGTGCACTGGAGAGATTCCAAGGGACTGGAAAATGGCAAATATCATCCCATTATATAAAAAGGGTGACAGGGCAGATCCAAGCAACTATAGGCCAGTAAGCTTAACATGCATCACAGGAAAATTAATGGAAGGAATTATTAAGGATAAGATTGAGCAACACATGACAAGGACAGGAGTTATTCTGAACAGTCAGCATGGGTTCAGAAGAGGGAGGTCGTGTTTTACTAACATGTTGGAATTCTATGAGGGCAACAAAAGGATACGATCAAAGTGGAGCTTATGATATTATTTATCTGGACTTTCAGAAAGCATTTGATAAGGTGCCACATGAGAGGTTGGGCATCAAGTTAAAAGAAGTGGGAGTTCAGGGTGATGTTTTTAGATGGGTGCAGAATTGGCTCAGACACAGGAAGCAGAGGGTGATGGTGCGAGGAACCTCATCAGAACTGGCGATGTTAAGAGTGGTGTTCCACAGGGGTCAGTGCTAGGGGCTGCTATTTTTAATATATATAAATGATTTAGATAGGAATATAAGTAACAAGCTGGTTAAGTTTGCAGATGATACCAAGATAGGTGGATTAGCAGATAATTTGGAATCCGTTATATCATTACAGAAGGACTTGGATAGCATACAGGCTTGGGCAGATTTGTGGCAGATGAAATTTAATGTCAGTAAATGTAAAGTATTACACATAGGAAGTAAAAATATTAGGTTTGAATACACAATGGGCGGTCGGAAAATCGAGAGTACACCTTATGAGAAGGATTTAGGAGTCATAGTGGACTCTAAGCTATCAACTTCTAGACAGTGTTCAGAAGCCATTAAGAAGGCTAACAGAATGTTAGGTTATATAGCACGATCTGTGGAGTACAAGTCCAAGGAGGTTATGCTCAACCTTTATAATGCACTGGTGAGGCCTCATCTTGAGTACTGTGTGCAGTTTTGGTCTCCAGGCTACAAAAGGACATAGCAGCACTAGAAAAGGTCCAGAGAAGAGCAACTAGGCTGATTCCAGGACTACAGGGGTTGAATTATGACGAAAGATTAAAAGAGCTGAGCCTTCACAGTTTAAGCAAAAGAAGATTAAGAGGTGACATGATTGAAGTGTTTAAAATTATGAAGGGAATTAGTACAGTGGATCGAGACTTGTATTTTAAAATGAGTTTATCAAGAACACTGGGACACAGTTGGAAACTTGTTAAGGGTAAATTTCGCACAAATATTAGGAAGTTTTTCTTTACACAAAGAACGATAGACACTTGGAATAAGCTACCAAGTAGTGTGGTAGACAGTAAGACGTTAGGGACTATCAAAACTCGACTTGATGTTTTCTTGGAGGAAACAAGTAGATAGGACTGCCAAGCTTTGTTGGGCTGAATGGCCTGTTCTCGTCTAGGGTGTTCTAATGTTCTAATTCATTTTGTTAATACTATACTATATTTTGTGAATATGGTTTTGTTTTGTAAATAAATATGACTATTCACTCATCTACTGTATATCACTTTTAACACTAGAGTTTCCAATGAACCAATGAAAAAGCTCGTAAATCCGGCCCAACTTAAATCCCTTCACACCTCTCTGTCCGCGTCTTTTGTCTTCTAAATGTGTCAATAAGCCCAAGCAGCAAGCATTCTGCTATACCATCCCCCCACTGCCTCAGAACAGGCAAGGTTCTCCCAGTTCCTGCCTTGATTGATTATCTGGGAGTGAGCTACCCAGATTTGTAAGGGGAAATAATTTGATGTGTGTTTTGTGTCTACAACAATCTATGTAAACACATCATTAAAACAGAAACATTTTTCATTTTTTAGTAATAAATAACAAAATGTAGACATGAATTGTATAATGTGTGAAGGCTGATGGCCAAATATCAAATAAACAGTACAACAAAAGGTGCAAATACAATACAACAGCTCCCATGGTGCTGTGGTTAGCGCTGCCGACTTATAATCTGAAGGTCATGAGTTCAAACCAGTTCCCTGGCAAATTTACCATTTTGAATAGTGAGCTGCTCTTATTGTTCATATTATACAATAAAAACATACATTTGATTTGTGTCTGTAACAGCCAGTGTACATTTATAGTACTTGTAAAAGTTAACGTTTTTTTTTTTCACTTTTATTCTCTCAGTCACGATCACGATACATACTACAGCCCCCCCAGAGAACTGACGCTGTTAGTTTTTGTTTGAAACTGGGAATAACTGTATATGTGAGTGGTGTTTTGAGACAATGGAACTGGAAATTCTCTGATCTGGTGGGATAAAAGCTGACACACAAATGCTGGTGAATCTGCCTTCTTCCTATCTCATTGTCATTTGAATTTTTTTTACTCAGTGTTATTGAGTGTTCCTGCTCAAGCTGAATTAGTATGCACCTTATAGTCCATGATGGCAAAGCCGTACTGACAAAAAACAGAGACATAGGTATCTATACTAATAAAAGGCAAAGCCCTCACTAACTCACTCACTCACTCACTCACTCACTGACTCATCACTGTTTCTCCAACTGCACATGTAGGTAGAAGGCTGAAATTTGGCAGGCTCATTCCTTACAGCTTACTTACAAAAGTTGAGCAGGTTTCATTTCGAAATTCTACGTGTAATGGTCATAACTGGAACCTATTTTTTCGTCCATATACTATAATAGACTTCTGCTCGATGCCTGTGGGAGGCGGAGTTATGCCTATATATAAGGCCGTCCATCAGTGGCAATCCAATAGAAACACTGCCACTAAATATTCTTGTGCTTAAGCAGATGAAGATGAGATGGTCAGGGTGGTGTTTGGGAAAAACTCAGCGAAACTGTGAGAGAAACTTTTAAGTGCCGGGTCTTAGCTAACATTAAATACAGCCGTGGACATCGCACAAGATGGCACCAGCACAGCTGGGAACCTTCGATGCATGTACACGGCGCTCACGTGAACTGGCGCGTGCACAGACAAAAGCAACAGTTCCAAAGAGTGCTGAACAAAAACTGAATTACACAATTGAGAAGGCAGCAAAAAAATATGAAGCGTCTGATACATACAAGCATATTCATAAGTGCAGCTACTGTGGAAACAAAGCACACGGTGGAAAAAGTCAATGTCCCGCTAAAGGAAGACAGTGTAAAATAAAACCAGTGCATGCAGTGTGTCACGTCTCAGATAAAGAGGAAGACGAGCTGTTTATTGATGCAGTAAGAACCGAATCGATGAATGAAACCTGTTATCTTTACAACGATTGACAAACACGGAATGTAACTTGAACACAACACATCCTACAAATACAAACCTGATTGAAAGAAATAATGATAATCAAATCCTTGATAAAAGCAACACTCATAATACTCACAAAACAATTACTTTATATTGACAATCATGTCACGTTATTTTTAAAATGTTCCCTTTTCTTTTTCATAACTTCTTTAACACACTACTTCTCCGCTGCGATACGCGGGTATATATATATATATATATGTATATATATACCCCAATCTACATACTCTCAAATAGACAAGCCATATGCCGTGGCGCAATGGTAGAGGCGCCGACATCCGAGGTTCGATTCCCGAGAGAGGATGTACTGAGTATGTACGTGGGCTTCACGATTCATTTTACCTTCGCATCCCCTTGGTTTGAGACGTATGAAAAAATATGCGGTTAATGCAGAATCATGTTATGTTATTTTTAAAATGTTTCCTTTTCTTAGCACAAGCACAGTTCAGAAGCTTCGATGCATGTACTCCATAAGGTGTTAAAAAAATAACGCATTTTTTCACACTTTGCATTCCAAGCAAAGGGGAACTTTTGTCAGTGCATGATTTCCTGGTACATCGATGACATTGATGCACACATCTGAGCTACAAAAATGTTAGAGTCGGAATAAAGCACGTTCCTACAACTGATCGGAGGCAATTTTCATTTCAAAAGACTACCCGACGAAAGCCTTGATAAAAGCATTGTTTTCTGCACACTGAAAAGCAAGCAAAATTAGATGCATTACAGAAAGCAGACTTTGTGGCTCTTACTGGGGATCATTGGACTTCCGTGACCGTTAGTAATTCTAATTACATCTAATTACAAAATGTTCAATGATCACACTGTTTTAGCCTAATGTACAAAATAATTTTGGCTAAGGTTACTCAGAGTTTAAAGATTAAGCTGGTCAAATTACCTTTTATGTTTCTGACTTATTTTTTTAAGAAGAAAAACTGCACTTTATGTTGAAATTTTGGTTATTATTATTTAAAGTCAATACCATTCTGAAAATGTACTTAAAGTACTTAAAATACCACTTTATTTTTAAGTCTGCCCACTTTTAGCCAGGGATGATATTTTTGTTTCTGTTTTGAATTGAAATGCAGTTTAAAAACATTTTTTTTTTTCAGAAATTAAAACAGCTTCAGTTTACAATATTCATGTCCATGTCTATTGTTTGATTCTGTCCCCCACTAAAACCCTTTTAAATTAAATAAAACATTTGTGATTTGGGGCAAATTTTCATGTGTGATTACATATGATTAATCAAGATTAATTATTACACAGCCTCTAATTAATTAGATTAATTTTTTTAATTGAGTCCCACTCCTAATATTTACAGTACAGGCCAAAAGTTTGGACACACCTCCTCATTCAATGTGTTTTCTTTATTTTCATGACCATTTACATTGATAGATTCTCACTGAAGGCATCAAAACTATGAATGAACACATGTGGAGTTATGTACTTAACAAAAAAAGGTGAAATAACTGAAAACACGTTTTATATTCTAGTTTCTTCAAAATAGCCACCCTTTGCTCTGATTACTGCTTTGCACACTCTTGGCATTCTCTTGGTGAGCTTCAACAGGTAGTCACCTGAAATGGTTTTCACTTCACAGGTGTGCCTTATCAGGGTTATTTAGTGGAATTTCTTGCTTTATCAATGGGGTTGGAACCAGCAGTTGTGTTGTGCAGAAGTCAGGTTAGTTGGACGATCATTTATTTTTCAACAGGACAATGACCCCAAACACACCTCCAGGCTGTGTAAGGGCCATTTGACCAAGAAGGAGAGTGATGGAGTGCTGTAAATGGTCATGAAAATAAAGAAAACACATGCAATGAGGTAGGTGTGTCCAAACTTTTGGCCTGTACTGTATATGTAGATATATATATGTAGATTTGTGTATATATGTGTATATACAGTATATATGTATATGTATATATATGTATATATGTGTGTGTATATATATGTGTATATATATGTATATATGTATGTATATGTTTATATGTGTGTGTGTGTGTGTTTGTGTGTGTGTATATATATATATATATATATATATATATATATGCCAGCAACACTCATGACAATGACAACATAATTACATTGTCAATCATGTTACGTTATTATTAAAATGTTTCCTTTTCTTTACTTACTTCGTTACTTCTTTAACACACTACTTCTCCGCTGCGAAGCGCGGGTATTTTGCTAGTATATGATATATGGAATAATTCATTTTATGACCTGCATAGTACATTTCGGAAAACATTGTGGCACTGATTCATATTCATTCACATGCCTTCTTGCACTTGTAATCGGTGACCGCGTTTTGTTTTTTTTTGATCTTGCCCATGGTGCTGTTACTTTTGTACTCCAGGACATGCAGAGGAAAGAATAGTAGAGAGATGTCAGTTCCCTGCTATATGCAATTATCAAATTCAAATGTTAACAGTTCCCACACACCCAAGGACCATCATTTCTATGTTTATGACATGTGTACCTGTTGCAATGTACACAGTTCTCTCTGTGCTGTGTTACTATTACACTGAAGGGGCTGGGGGGAGCGGCTGTCTTGGAACAGAAACTTGTTGATGTTGCATCCTCTTTTGCTTTATCCATCTCCTTTTCTTGTAAGAAGCGACAATGAAGTTGCTCCAATGGCCCCCGTACATGCCTTGCACAGTACATGTGCGATGGTCGACGCCAAGTCAAGCGTGTTATAGCACAAGCAACTGGCCACCTGCGTGTTCCTGCTTGCACTGAATAATCTCACGCCTTCTGGTGCACAATGTCAACGCAACACCGGGCAAAAAAGAAACAGACAAATATATGTGACATTTTTAAGAAATCGTTTTATGACCTGAATAGTACCAATCAGAAAACATTGTCGCACTAATGCAATATTATTTGAAAACAAGCAGCTTCAGATCGGGTGTGAATTTATACTGACTCTGTTAGAGTCAGATCAGAAAGTGGGGGGGAAGGCGAGAGAGAGCATGAATGTGACTGAGAGAATAAAACTGAAACTGTTTTAGTAACACTGGAGAAGCTAGTGGTTGAGGAATCTGTGAGACTGAAATAAACGAAAGCTTTAAAAATATGTGAATAATTATTTTTGAGATGCACCTAGATATAACAATTATTTTACTTTGTCGTTGGTGAGAAAAGAAATGCTATTCTCATGTTGTGATGAGTGTAGCTTTAGCCATGACTCATGCACTTCAGCTTTTAAGGCATCTGTCAGGCACTGCAGTCAAAGGATGTTCACAATTAACACAAAAGCGTCAAATGACCTACAAATAAATTGTTTGTAGGGACACCCAGCCATATGCCTTTGTCTCTAGAAAAGGCTTTAATTAAATTATGCAGAACTTGATTGACACTTAAAAGCATGCATTGTGAACTTTACTTTGCAGCACAGATCATAATTTTACTACTTATGGGCAAGAGAGAGAAAACCTCAAGTTTGTTTTTTGTTTCAGTTAGTGGTAGTAGCATGAAACCTTTAGAAATCGTTTGGAAACAGGATTAAAAAATCAGTCCCCTGTGGCCCTCTACATGGAGCTGTCTCTTTTCTTCTCTTTTTATTCCCTTCTGCCTAAATGCCCAGGAGTTTCCCTTTTATTTTTGCAAGGCTTGAAGGTAAGCATTTAAGAATGGTACTCTCACTTGCCTGTCTTGAAGCAACTTTTTTTCAGTCAGTTTAAAATAACATGGCAGCTTGCTTATGCATACCTTAATTTAAGGGTCCTCACCTTTCTGGGATGACAGGTTGTTGTTTTATCCACATTAAAACAGACTGCCCCAAGCATCTTCCCCCTTTCTGTTTACTTTGAAGTGGTTTCTGACTGCCATAGACTCAGTGTAATTTCCAGAGCCCCTCTTTTTGCTACAATTTCAAAAGTCTGAGATGAACAAACCAGATTAAAGAAAAGGCTTCCGGGACTTATTGGTTAAATCGCAGAGAACTCTGGAGCAGCCTAGTTGGGGTTAAGAGGTTTAGGGTGGCATGATGAATTCTGCAGTGCGACAGACACTTAATGTCGGCTTACTGTGGATGACTTTCAGAGGAAAAAATGGTGCTTAAAAATGTAGAATAAGAAAAAGCCGAAGAGCATCTATGCAAACATTTCAAAAATGATTTTGTCAAAGTCTCTCGAAGCATAAAGAATACTGTCACTTTATGTACAGTCTACCTGTACATTCCCATTTCTGAATTTTCAAGCAATTAGTATTACTGAGGGATACAACTTTGTAAGAAGGGAGGAAGATGGAGAAATGTATAGAGAAACAAACAAGGGGGCAAGAGTCAAGGTATGAATGTTGGAGGAGGAACAGAGAATGACTTTTAAAATAGTGAAGTCTAGGAACAAGGCAAAAAGGATTTTAGTCAAATAAAACAGATGAAAGATGAGCAAGGTGTGGACTTAAGTCAGCACAATAGGATCAAGAATGGACGGAAACAGATACTGTACATTGGTATGGAAGAGTAGATGTTATGGAAGAGTAGATGTGTTGTGGATGCAGAAGATCAATGAACAGGAGAGAACACCAGATGAGTGAAGGAACAGTGTGACTGTACCCATTTACAAGGAAAAGGGTGAAATTTGGGAAATTTGGGAAAGAGTTATAGAGTGAAAGCTTAGGGAACAGACCACCATAGGGGATGAGCAGTCCAGCTTTATGCCAGGGAGAGGAACAACTGATGCAGTCTGCATTGAGAGAGCTAACAGAGAAGTATTGATAAAAACAGAAAGGTTTGCATTGACTTGGAGAAAGCTTATGATAGACTGCAGCGTCAAGAGGTCTGAAGGTTCATGGGAGAGAAAGGAGGATCAGAGAAGTATGGGAGGATTGACCAGGTTATGCATGAAAGGAATGAGGACTCGGGTTAAAAACAGTGTTAGGGTAACAGACAAGATCCTAGTTAGGGTAGGTCTGCACCAGGGATCTTTAAGTCCTTACCTCTTTGATCTGGTTATGGATGTGTTGAGTCATGGGATGAAAGACCATTCCCCTGGGTGCATGCATTTTGCTGATGACATTGTGTTGTGTAGCACAAGGAAAGAGGATGTGGAGAGGAAGTTGAAAGAATGGAGAAGGGCTTTAGAAGACAGAGGTTTGAAGATAAATAGGTAGAAGACAGAATATACTGTATGATGATTAGAATTCAGAACTTAGCCTGCAGGGAGAGCTATTGAAAAGAGCGTATAGTTTTAAATATCTAGGATTAGTGGTAGCCCGAGATGAAAAACTAGATGGAGAAATATCTCAGAGAGTGTAGAGTGGATGGAACAAATGGAAGAAGGTATCAGAAGTGCTGTGTTGTTAAAAAATTAAGGCAAGAGTTAAAGGTAAGGTTTTAAAGACAGAGGTAAGACCAGCAATGATGTATGGAGCTGAGACATGGACAGTAAAGGGAACACAGAAGAAGTAGATGTTGCAGAAATGAAAATGTTGAGATCAATATGTGGAGTTACAAAAAAGAACAGAATAAGAAATGAGACAATCAGAGGTACAACAAAAGTAGGAGATATACCTAAGAAAGTAAAGGAAAGTAGGTTGAAGTGGTATGGACATGTAATAAAGACATACAATGAAAATGTGGGCAAAAGAGTGATGGGAATGGAAGCACGTGGGAAGAGAAAGAGAGGGATGTCAAAGCAGAGATGAATGGATAAAGAAAAAGAAGGTCTGAAGGAAAATGGCTTGGCTGGCAAGGAGGTGCAGGACCTAGCTGTACGGAGAAGGTTGATCAAGCATATCGGTCCCACATAGCAGTGGCAATAGACCAAAATGAAGAAGAAGAAGACAACTTTATAGGAAGCTTGAAAAGTCAAATCATGGAAGCATCCTACATATATTCTTGAAATGCTTAATTTAAAATTAAATTACTAGTCTAACAGGGTTTAACATTTTGTTTCTGGTACTAATTTAGGGTTCATGGTATGCCCACCAAATTCCTAATATGGCATACTGGGATAGAAGGTGGTAAGTTGTAACTGTCTTAATCATTTATTGGATTCATAAGAATCTCATAAGAATAATGAGGAGGATGGTTAGTGATCACACCCAGGTTGTAAGACTACTATAGAGATTGTCCCCTATTATTAACCAGAAAGGAATGAGACAGTAGATGTCTACTGAGCCTACTGTGTACTTTAATATGTTTTCATCAGCAATGCTGTTAATGATCTGAACTCATGCACATAAAGAATTTTGATTGCTGCAATTTTTGCATGCTCTAATGCTTTTCATTTGCTCTGCAAGTATGAATGAATGTCCTTGGGTAAATGACAGTAATTAATGTTGCATTTTTAATAGTAAATCTTACAACACATACAATTTAGTAATTAGTTAATGTCAGCCTAAGTGGAATGTAAAGTACCGTGTTGCCTTTTATAGTTATCTTAATGTAAACTCTAGCTTAACATGCTTGAGAATTGTTATCAATCATAAAATCTCTTGCATGATACCCATATTGCCCACTGTTATGGAACTGATAAGAACAGAGAATTTACTCATTTATTCATTCATTCAGCTATTCATATTTCCAAACCTGCTTATTCAATTAGATGGGAGCCGGAGCCTACTTTAGCAAAACATAACAGAAACCAATCCAAGATTAAATGTTTGTCCATTGCAGAAATTCACATTTTGAATTTACCAATAAATCTAACTACCAACACGTGAGGACAAATGCACTATATTATTTGTTTAGTTGTTATTGAAATTCTCAAAACCTTGGAGGAACGAAGGGATTAACAAAATTATGAAAAGATCGGGAACCTAAATACTTTTGAGAAGAAAGTGGAAATAAAGTCTGGGAGCAAGCAAAAGTATGAATACTGGTGGAAATTTAAATTCAGTTCAATTTAGTTTATTTTAGTATGGCATCCTTCACTGAATGCAGGAGCAGAGCACTGTGACAAGTTCTTATGAAAATGCAGTATACGTTTTACAAACTGGTAACTACAGAATAAGTACAAACTAAAACAGATTTGTATTACAGTACATGCAAAACAAGGTTGAAATGTAAACCAGCAATATCTATTCATTAATTAATTATTGAACTAGGGCAAGCTGACGAAATCTAAGCCAATCGTCAGAATTCAAAATATTTAGTTAAAATAATGACAGAGTGATAAAAACATACCTAGATATCCTTTACTTAACTAAGTTACACACCAATGGCTGTTTTTAGAAATAATCCAGAGATTCGGATAAATTGAATGCTGCACTCTCATCTTAAACCAGAGGGGCTAAAATGACAGAATATGTCATGTGACTTCTGCATCATGTGACTTGCAATGGTTATTGCAACCATAAATGACATGGACACTGAAATGACACGAGAGTCCCAAAATGGTGATCATTGTTATGAATTGCATTTTTCTTCAATTTTCTGTGCTTTTTCAAATGAAAATGTGTACAGTTAAGATTTTTTGCACCCAAGGATTGTGAATTTGGCATTACTTTGCATCCAGAAAGTGTTCTTAAAAAGAATTGCTAGGTAAACAACCTGGAAGTGAGCAAATGTAACATCATGGGATCATGGACATAATGGCCTCAACAGACACTTCCTATTCATGCAAGTTTGTGTAGAATAAACACAGAAATTGTGTATATTGAAAGTGAATATTTTGTTTTCTTGGTTAATGATTGTAGCAAAACAACCTTTGATGATGATTAAGGGTTTTCTCTTTGGTTTTGACAGTCATTTTACTGGCTTCCTGGTTACGAATCTTGCCTGTTATTCATTTCACATCTTATCTCCTGATCAATTTGTAAAAGTACTGCTGCCTTTCTCATTCTTCCAAGAGATAGGAAAATGGCAGTCAACAAAGGAAGATAAGATGAGTTAGGAGATGAAACATTAATTGAAAAGTCCTAAGATAAATCAGTCCTATCTTTTGTCACTGCCAGAAGGTTAACCAGAAATCATTGTCTGACAACACAGTCTCTAGATCATTTGCCTTAAATCAAAAACCTGAAACAATTAGAAAGTTAGTAAGACATAAAAAACATGCATGTTGATTCCTTTGTGCTACTGGCATATAAATTGTCATGTCAATGATGCCACCTGACGCGATTCCTGGAAAACCAAACCCCCAGTAACTACACCAAATGTCACAGCGGTGGGACCATAAAATCAAAGCACCCATAATGAAAACTAAATGGCACTGTGGCAACTTCATAACAAGCAATATTTAAATTAATACTCACCATAACAATAATTAATAGCAACAATAAGCAGATCCTTATAATTCTTATGTTCTAAATGATTGCTTTTTCACCTAACTATAAACAATAACATTTCCCAAGCCATAATAAAATGAACATATTGTGGCATTAACAACAGTGATGACTGATAGAAACAACAGAAATGAAATGGCATTGCAATAACATCATAACGTCATGAAAAAAAATCATAATAATCTGAAACAAGCAATGGAATTGGTTAAAAATCATTTAGAATAAATCCAAACATATGAAAAACAAAATTAATGTCATTCAATGTTAGCATTTAACATGAATGTAGAAATTTGCAATACAACCTGGTTGATAGGTATAGGGTTCAGATAAGAGAGCCATTTGTAATTCAAAGATGGATACTATGACCATAAGTCTCAATGGTTCATAATAACAATCGGAGGACTTCTTCTATAACGAGAGAACATGTTTGAAATATGCAAAAATGACAAAACAACCAGATTGAAAATACTAAGGTGATGCCTCAAATGTTCTACAATAGGGTAAAATTCAATGTAAACACCATCAAGGTATTGACTGTGGAAGAAAGATTAGTCAATTAGGATAAAGTGTTTTGATATGGTTTCCATATTAAAATATAACATTCATCTTAAAGAACAATCATAAAGGGTTAATAGATGTTGAAAACCATTTTCAGGCATATCAAGAAACCAGATAAAGGTTGAGTGAACAACAAAATGTACTGAAAGATGACTAAGAGATGACTACGAAATCAGTAGATGTCCTGTGAACAATCAAAATGTAAAGTTGTTATATACACAGAAATTTCAAGGGTGGTGGCTAAATCCAAAGGACAGAAGAATAATAAGTATATAATAAAAAAGACTTTATTTTATATAGATCATTTGGGTATAAACCAATGAACCAACCAGAGTAAATGTATGCATTGATTGGCACTGTATGCAAATTCAATAGTTTATAAAACTAAACTGTATCTCTTGTTTCTCTGATCATTCTCATCATGCTGTGACAGATTGCTTTTGACAAATGCACCCTCTAAGGCATTTTGCTGTGAGTAATTAAAAGATACAATGAACAGCTTTTTTCCTTCCCGATTACTGATTTGTCCTGTTAGAGGATAAGTTTCTTTCTTTAATTATTTCTACCACATGACCATCCCACCACCCTTACAAGGACCAGGATTATAAGGTGTCTCAAGAACGAGACATAAACAGATAAAGGTTTGGGGCAGCCACTCGTATAATATGGTATCCTGGCTGCAAAGTCATTTTTATCAAATACACAGCACTAATGCGCATCCAATTGAGTCCAGAACGAGACTGAGGGAAAAGGGAAAAAGGCAGGCTTTTAAAGGGGAAGACAGGAAGTGAGGTCATAAGGATCGGGCACGTGTTCTTCATTCATTGGATCGAGCCGGATGTGACGTCAGAGGGGCCGGAGCTGGTAAGGTCTACTTCCATTGGCTCGGTCCCGGAAGTGATGTCAAGAGAGCCAGGTGGAATCTCCCGGGAATGGTCTACAGGAAAGGGAGAAAAAGAGTCAGTGCACTCTGTCACATCCCGGCATGCCTCAGAACTGCCTTCACTCAAGCCCTTTAGCTGCCTCCCATGCGCACGTGTGTGACAAAGGACTCAGCAGTGCCAGTATCTAAAGCCAAAGGTATATCACACCTGTGTATTTCTTCTTTAGTTCTATAGTCACCAACCCAGAAGAAGAGGTTTGGTTGAAGTTGTAACACTCCCCACCAGTGCCACTTCAAAAGCCACCTGCAAACTTTCATCAATGTTCTGATGATCAGGGAGAAGTAAGGGGGAAGCTTCAGTCATTTCAATGACTTTAGAAGTGTTTCATAGAGGCTGCTGATAGTGTGTTTCTACACTGTAAATTACAGGCTATAAAAATCAAAATAAAAGGGGACGCATGGCAGGCCACCAACTCCTTTTTCTTTGTTTCTCATTATGTTTCTTTTTTTATAACATTATTGATAAGAACATTTGGTGTAAAGAGATGAAAACTGCAAGTGGCAAATTTAAAAAAAATATCCTTTTTATTCTAGACAAAATTCTCATCTTCCAAAAAATGTGTAGAATCAATTTTAAAAAGCTAATAAAATGTTATGCTTAGTCATAAAAAAATAGCAAGGGAGATTCTGTTCAAACTCTCCAGTATACCATTGAGACTATTTTTGGAGTAGTGCTTGAATATCTGGTTGCCATGCAGCACCAGTGCCAAATTTTATAAATGGGCTAGTGGGACTAAGCTATTGGTCAGATCCCATATAGAAAACAAAAAAGGGATTTAATATAACACACTTTTTTCCTCATTCCTATTTTACCCCAGATTTTGCCTGTACATAGTTTTAATCCAAGCTATGATTCATTTCAAATTATATGCCCCTGTGGAATGATTAGAGATAAAATTGAGTTCATAGAAGTTGATTTTTGTAATTCCATCTGGCATTTTTGTTGCTGTTAAGTGAGACATTAAAGTAATACATCACCTTGTCTTACATATTGACATTTTGAGAGTTTCAAGCAGCAGATTCAGATGACTTGTCTCAGCACAATGAAAAGAATCTTCCCTTTGCTCCATTAAATACAATAAAATAGAATTCACTTTTATGTTTTCCCAACTAAGCTTGGCTTGATGAAGTCATTAATCAATTAAGTACATATCAAAAAAATATACGTAGATAATCATTTAAGTTATGGAGGGCTGTGATGGTCTAGCACCCTGTCCAAGCTTGGTTTCTATTTTGCACCTAATCCTATTTTAACGAGATTTGATGGCCCACAATCCCGAAATGAATTAAGCAGGTTACAGTAAATAGGCGAGGGCAGGTATTGAGGATTGTTTTTCACATTTGAGAAACTGAGTTGAGTTTTAGGATGGATGTCCTATGGCCCAGTGGTTCCCAAAGTCAGTCATGGTGACCAACTGTGGATGTAAGTTTTTGTTTCAACCAGATTCACAATCAGTGATAATAACTGATCTTATTTAATTAGCTGGTCCTTGTTCTCTTCTTTTATTCTGCATTCAGAAAAGCACAACACTATGAGTTTTACATTTAGAAGACATTTAGGAATATTTCTGTTTTGCCATATAGCTTTACGTGCTTAACCCTCTTTTGTTGTTTTCCTATTATTTTGCCCTTTTTCTGTGTAATTTGCTCCCTTCATTGTAACCTAATGAAGACAATTATAATCAAGCAGAGCAGACACCTAAGCAACCAATATTGAATGATGAAAGGCTGCAGCTATGTCAGCATCAGAGCCACTAATTAGTTGATAACGGATAAAATAACCAGAATGCCTTGAAAAACTGAAAGAAAATCAATATGTAACTATTGTTAAAAAGTAAACAAAAAACTACTTTATGCTTATATAATTGCTTTGTATATTGTAATAAAAATGTGCCAAACTTTGATTTGTAATTTCTACATTAGGCCCCAAACTCAGAAACTGGACATGACACCTAAGTTAATTAGGCTAGGAGACCAATCAAAAAAAGAAGTTGATGGGAACAAAAACCTGCAGCCACAGGGGTTCCTCAGGGCTGAGTTTTGGAACTACCTGAAGCAGTGCTACTACTAGTTGGTCAGTGGCTTAAAAGGAGGGCAGGTATCCAAAGAGGAACCATATTTAGCCATTGTGTCCTGGATTGTTTCGTTGGTAGGTCTGGATCGTCTTCTGTCTACCTGTGTGCTGAGGACTGATAGTGGATTCATGCACCTTATCTGGTAGATCCAATAGTAATTCAATGTTGTATCACAATAAAATGTGAAAACTGCCGAAGGGGTGAATAATTTTTTATACCTATGTATGTAATATGAGTAGTTTGTAACAGTAAGTTAACATGACTGACACAACTTTCATTAAAAATTAACATTTACATTCTGTAACACATTGGCTTATGCCCTAGCCAGAATGGAACAGGGACCAAGAGGCCAATGCAATGAAAAGACCCTGGGAAACAACAACTACAGAGTACTTTTGTACCTGTTACATTAGATGCCAGAGTTCCCGGGCTTAGATATCGAGCCAGAATCTCACAAGGCATGCTGGGAATTGGTGTTCCAGAGTGCAGCCCTGTTGGGTTCGTGGGTGTTGCCAGGGGGTTAAACCTTCGCCTGACCTAGAAGTGCTTCCAACATACCATGGAAGTACTTTTGGGTCTGAGATTAAAGGAGTTACTTTGCCTCACCCAGGCAAGTTGGAATCGGGAGTGGAGGATGGAAAAAGCTTGCCTAGGAGGAGTGGAGAAGAAAGAGAGACAGAGAGAAGGAAGAAGAGTTGCATGGTGGTTTGTGCAAATATATAAAGAAGCCTGGCTGAAACATTTGTGCACAATAAACTTTTATTCCCACCGGATTTATGACTGTGTGGTCATGTCTGGGTTTTACGGTGCTGGTATGCCCCCTACAGGCCACAGTACTTAAATGCTAAAAGCTTAAGATCTTAGAAGAACTTTGGAAACTGATGAGGGAGCAAAGATTTAATTGTGTGAACATATTATATTTAAGTCCTCAGGCACTGAGTAGTAACTGGTAAAAGAAGAACTGACATTAAAAATTAAAACAGATTTACAGAGAAAAAGTTTAGTGAGCAGTTTGGATTACAATTTCAGCTTCTGGCAACAGGGAGACATACTCAGAAAGAAACATACTTACCCAACAGAGTGAGATCTCCTCTAATAAGGCATCATCCTGGCAGAGTACCTATCTGGTGGAGCATGGTTCCAAGTGGAATAGTTTTAAATACTACTTTGGAATTTCATGTTAACTTCAGTTTGGCAGAGGTTAGAAAAACTGGTGAAGCGTTCTTTTATTATATCTTGGAATTCTGTTGTCTTTTCAATGCCAACACTTATCATTCAACACAAGGAGTTTTACCTGGACTGTGCTGATTTCACTTAAGCAGGGAGTTATGTATGGGATATCATTTCAGTGGATAACATTTTGAAATCATTATTTGAGCTCAATGTTTTTGTTGTAAGTGTATATTTAATATGTAAACATCTCACTGTCACATTCTGTCTGTGTTAGTAGTGGTTAAGAGGATTTTACTGTACCAGCTAACATGTTTCCCCAAAAATAAGACTGGGTCTTATATTAATTTTTGCTCCAAAAGATGCACTAGGGCTTATTTTTGGGGGATATATTATATTTATTGATGTTCAACAATATACATTTATCCAAAGCAGTCATGTCATCTGGAATATTGTCATAACATTCCACATTGAAATCCTGAATTTTAGCCTGAATTTCTTGCTACTCCAGCCACTTTAAGGATCCTCCAGGATCGATGTGCATGCTTCGATGTTTGATGAATGGTTCGATGTGGTGAAGCAAAATGCCGACATACAAATGTATTAATGGTGCTTTGATATTCAAGCGTCGCATATTCCCCAAAGTAATGACACGATACATTTTAAAAGCCTCACATACCATCTTCTGTGCCTTCTTTTTTTTTTTTTTTGCACCTTCACAATACCATCAGAATGTACGACGGCATATTTGAGCCACAGAGAAAAAAAATAAGGACATAAAAAAAATATCTATTTTGTGAATAAAGTGGTAATTTCGGCTTTAACCTTGTTGTTTACTTTATCATTAAAGCAGACCGTCATAAACGTCATCTTAAAACCGACCCAGTTGTTAAATCGCTACGTGCTTCTGGGGCTTCCTCTTGACCTGACAGCAGTGACAAGCAGCACCACCACACAAAACACATTATATTTATAATATTCCAGCTCTCTGCACATTTCAAATTCTTAGATTTATACCTGATATCACTTTCAGGATGAAATACAGTAAAAATATGTATGTTACATTTTACAGATAAATCGTTAACTTTGTTTAAAAAATGAATACTGTTAATAATTACACATATGGGGTGGCATGGTGGCAGAGCGGTAGCACAGCTGTCTCACAGGAAGTCTTGTCTTTTGTGATCCCTGCCTGGAGTTTGCTTGGTGTCTTTGTGGGTTTCCAGAATGTGCTCAGTTTTCGATCCAAAGACATGAAGGTTTCGGGATTTGGTGACACTAAAATGACTTTAGTGTATGTGTGTGCTTGTGTTCACCTTGCGATGAGCTGATGCTCCGTCCAGAGATTTTGTTTCTGTCTTTCACCAATGCTGCAGGAATGGGCGCGTCCCTGAATTGATGGATGTAATCATTAAACATCCTTTTCAGGGATATTGTGGCAAGGTGTCCTCGGAATTTAAAGGATGTTTCGGGCACACGCGTTACATCGCGTGAAGTATAAACCTGGCCTTGGGCACCTTACTTTTCAGCTGACGATCTTGACTAGGGCTTATTTTTTATGTAGGGCTGATATTACAGAGGAGCCTGAAAATCATGCTAGGGCTTATTTTCGGTGTAGGTCTTATTTTTGGGGAAACAGGGTATATGTTAAATGAGAAATGTCAAGTCTTAATACATTACGGCTGCTGAAATAGACCAATAATAGGTGGTGGCAGGTTCTTTTGACTTAGATGCTGAAACATTTCAACCTAAATGACAATCAACAGCAGATATTCCTTTCCCATTTTGAAGTAAACTGAACCAATCTGGCAAACATTGATGATACTCTTTGCTCATGCAGTCAAATTGTGAGATACAGCATAAAAACTGTACCACTGGCCTAAAAAATATTATGTTCCATTAATACTTTGAAAAATGTCCACAAACTAGCAGCCTAAAACAGTAACTAACAAGTCATCCAGTAGCTTAGGTAATCCACAATTATGTCTGCACTTTGGATATTTAAATGCGCCTAAGTGTGTTTGTGACTGTAACTTTGAAGTTGATGGGATGTTTGGTATATTTTGAGAAAGCTCAGAAAAGGAAAAGACTCTATTTAGGATATTCTGTTATTTGGATTTTTTAAATTGATGTAAAATAGAAGAATGGTACAAATCTGTAATAACACAAGAAGAAAATGTGTCCTTTAATGAGAAAGTAAGTGAAGCTGCACGGCAATCTATACCTCACCAAATAAATGCCTAAGTATATAATGGTTCTGAATCTTAAATGTTGTTGACATTAAATCAAATGAAAAAAAAATTCTTTGAATTGCTTATTTTGATTGTAAACATACTATTTATGCAAATTAGTGAATGCTAGACTTAAAGTTTTGTTGCCATTGTGTTTTCAATAGTATCATGAGTGCTGTGAAGAGTGTGTGGCAGCAAGAGAAAATTAAATAGAAGGACATATATCAGGAGGACTAGAATATAAATTTATATGTAAACATAAATTACAGTTTCAGTAACCAAAATGGAAGCTGCAGCTTCAGGCACTAGAGGGATTTGGGGTGTTCCCCACCTTCTCGATGGAACAATACAACATTGCTTACACATGAATATCAATTTAAAAGGGCTTACCTGTTATGGAATGATTTATGACATACAAATTTAGCCTCCAATAGTCCTGACAGTGCTGTTATTCACATGTGTGTGCAGCCTATTGCATAAGTGATGTTTGGAAAATCTTAAAATGATAAAACATATGTTAAGTATACAGACATTTTACGTAGTTTAACTAGCCAACAACTTAAAAGCCCGCTATTCAGTGCATGAAAATCATGGTGGACAGAAAAAAAAATCACAGAAATATTAAAGAGCCTTTTGAGCACAAGGGTTAATCTTTGAACCTACCAACACATCAATGTCTTTCTACGATTCTCTGCATCAACAGCGCTGTACAGAATCAAGCAGAAGGTGATGGTGTTTGCACAGTAGCAACTTGACTTGGCAATGTATGACTAAAGCTAATAACATATACCTTTTAATATGCTACTATTTCATAATGAACATATTAAAATAATTAACATGATAGTGTAACTAAGAATACAGCAGCACTACAAATGCTAAAAAAAGACGGAACCTTCTTTTTGTTGTTTTGTTTCTCAATTTACAGGAGTTTCCTGAACTTCATACAGTAAAAGAACCTTTACCCTGATACAGAGAAGACTTCTAGTCATTGGGCATGTCAGACTTTCCAACAGCATTTGATGATCTCATCGCTGGACCACGCCAATACACATAATTGATTTTGCAACTGATTTTCCCACACACTTATCCTCACCCCTTTTTGTGACAGCCAATAATATGCTGCCTGACAGAGGGGGTGGTGTACAAAGGGTTAAAAGGTCTGGTGAGATCAGCCACAATAATGCCCCCCTTTTTAGCCTTTTTCTATTCTTTTGTGGTACCTAAAGCATGAGACATTAAACAGATAAGCTTCTCTTGACTTGGTGAGATCTAAAGCCCTCTTCATTGTGCTTCTGAATGGTTGACAATGGTTGACATGCACACAGAGCTTAACCCTACGACTTAAGACAACATCAAATCAGGGTAAAATGTGGACTAGTTGGAGTGAGCCACGGCGGTATGTCACTCTAGGTGAATGGTAGTCTCAGGACCTTACCGCCAACTGCCTCTGACTCACTAAGGTTACGACTGATTATTGGGAAAGTCATCACATGTGACATGGTCTTAAGAGGCTGCACTTAATTGTCTTGGTTACTAAGCAAGATGCCCTACTCATCTTTGATGGAACCAAAAATGGTTGGTATAATTCCGGTTTATTGAATTAAACAATGTTTGCATACTTAGCTTACTTTGTGGAATACCATCTGATAAGCAACCAAAACAAAATCAATTATCCAAACAAAGATAACACCATATAATAATAATTTTAATAAAAAATATGTATAGTAATTAGAATAAAAAATATGTGCAATAATACAACTGCGGTGGGCTGGTCTTCCTGTCCAGGGTTTGTTTCTTTCCTTGCACCCGGTGTTGGCTGGGATTGGCTCCAGCAGACCCCCATGACCCTGTAGTTGGGATATAGCGGGTTGGATAATAATACAAAAAAGCAATATGTGCCAGAACAGGCTGTAGCTCCCCACAACCCTGACTTGGATTAAGTGAGTATTATATTATATGCTATAGTATATGAAGTTAATAATTATTAATAACTATTATTAATTGAATAATTATAGTAGTATACAATCAAAAACGAAGCCACAGGGGATGCACAAACCGGTGCCAGTCCCAAGCCTGGATAAATGGGGAGGATTACATCAAGATGGGTATCTGGTGTAAAATTTTGCCAAATCAATATGCGGACAACAATACAGATTTCCATACCAGATCGGTCGACCGCCACCAGTACTGGAAATTGGGCTACTGTTGGCCGAAGAAGAAGAAGGAGAAGAAGAGAGGGGAGACGTGTCCAGAGGCAGGAGGAGAGGAGGAAAGTAAAGAGAGAGGAACTGAGGGTAGGAACTTTGAATATGCATTCAAGGTGGAGGTGGGATTACATCAGGGATCAACTATGAGTCAGACGAGATTAGACAGGAGTCCCTGTGGACTATGATGTTTGCTGGTGACACTGTGATCTTTAGCAATAGTAGGGAGCAGGTTGAGGAGACCCTGGAGAGGTGCAGATATGCTCTAGAGAGGAGAGGAATGAAGGTCAGTAGGAACAAGACAGAATACATGTGTGTATTGGGATTAAATTGCTTAGAGATCTTTATATAGACAACATCTTTGCATGCTATGAACAATTACATTCCATATTTAACTTTCCAGCTACATATTTCTTTCACTATCTTCAAATTAGGAACTTTGTTAAACAAAACCTGCCCGATTTTTCTCATCTAACACCCTCGTACATGCTGGAAAAAATATTGCTCAATTTCAAGGACTTAGACACCATCTCTTCAATATATAAAATTATTTTACAGTCCCTCCCTTTCAAAGAACAAGGAGGAAAATGGGAAAAAGATCTCTTAATCAACATATCAGAAAATGAGTGGAAAGTAGCAATGCAGAGACTTCACTCGAGCTCCATATGCGCAAAGCATACAATTATTCAACTCAAAATTATATATCAAGCACATCTAGATAGATAGATAGATAGATAGATAGATAGATAGATAGATAGATAGATAGATAGATAGATAGATAGATAGATAGATAGATACTTTATTAATCCCAAGGGGAAATTCACATAATCCAGCAGCAGTATACGGATACAAAGAAACAATATTAAATTAAATAGTAATAAAAATGAAAAAAATTAAAATAAAATTAATGTTAGCATTTACTCCCTGGGTGGAATTGAAGAGTGCATAGTGTGGGGAGGAACGATCTCCTCAGTCTGTCAGTGGAGCAGGACGGTGACAAAAGTCTGTCACTGAAGCTACTCCTCTGCCTGGAGATGCAATCAAGTCCCAGCCTCACTGGGTCACATGTTTTGGGTCTGCACCAAATTAACATCATTTTGGATAAAATTTTTTAAATGCCTTTCAGACAGCCTTGGTGTCACAATCCCTCCTAACCCACTAACAGCTGTGTTTGGTGTTCTTCCAGATGGGTTTAAAGTGGAAAAGGACAAACAAACTGTGATTACATTCACTACACTTTTGGCACGCAGACTTATTTTGCTAAACTGGAAGAATCCTAACTCTTATCTTTTAAGTCAGTGGGAAACTGATGTTTTATACTATTTGAAATTCGAAAAAATCAAATATTCAGTTATACGATCTGTACAGAATTTTTTCAAAACCTGGCAGGATCTAATCAATAATATTTTAGAATAAGCTCTTAATGCACCGAGGAAGCAATTATCTCCTCATTTCTTTTTCTTCTCCATTAATCTCTATTGGTTTATTAAACTCAACAATTTAGGTATGTTTACAAGCCTTAAGTTTTACCCCATTGGCCATGCTCTCTCTCTCAGGGGTAGGGGTCGACTTGTTTTTCAATCTCAATCCTATTTTTCATAAAAATTGATCTATTTGTATGTAATGATTACAATAAAATTATTAAAATTTATAAAAAAAAAAGAATACATATGTGTAAATGATAGGGAAGTCAGTGGAATGGTGAGGATGTAAGGAATAGAGTTGGCGAAGGTGGATGAGTTTAAATACTTGGGATTAACAGTACAGAGTAATGGGGATTGTGGAAGAGAAGTGAAAAAGGGAGAGCAGGCAGGGTGGAATGGGTGGAGATGAGTGTCAGGAGTGATTTGTGACAGACGGGTAGCAAAAGTGAAAGGGAAGGTCTACAGGATGGTAGTGAGACCAGCTATGTTATATGGGTTAGAGATAGTGGCATTGACCAGAAAGCAGGAGACAGAGCTGGAGGTAGCAGAGTACAGTGGGTGTGAAGAGGATGGACAGGATTAGAAATGAGTACATTACAGAGTCAGCTCAGGTGGGACGGTTTGGAAAGAAAGTCAGAGAGGTGAGATTGCGTTGGTTTGGACATGTGCTGAGGAGAGATGCGGAGTATATTGGAAGAAGGATACTAAAAACAGAGCTGCCAGGGAAGAGGAAAAGAGGAAGTCCTAAGAGAAGGTTTATGGGTGTGGTGAGAGAGGACATGCAGGTGATGGGTGTGACTGAAAAAGATACAGAGGACAGAAAGATATGGAAGATATGGAACTTTCCCAGGAACAAAAGTGCTATCTATTAAATCAGCGAGATTAGAATGTGAATCTATATAATGTGCATTAGTTTTGGTATCTGTTCTCTATATTCCTAATGCTTTTTGTAGAGGAGCTCTTAGCAGCAAAAACAGGTCACTAATTAAGAAAAGGGTTAGAATTAAAACCTGCAGCCACTGAGACCCACCATGACCAGAGTTGGGAAACCCTGGTTTACACTATCGATGACTTAAGGAAATTGGTATGTATCATTGTTTAATCGATCATCATGTTGATCCAGGCAAAAACTGAAGCAGTTATATACTTCTGGGCAGTGGGTGGTGTTCAGACGGTGTGAAGACAGAGAGTGCATGCAGAAGGGATTGAGCGAGTCCAGAGGATGGTGTGAGAGGGCAGATGGTGCACAGGGAGATGGTCCGCCAAGAACGCTTTCAAGAGCACATGGACACACAGGCAGACAAGAGTACGTGGCTGACAGGACGTAAGACACACAGATGGTGATACCTACCTCCAGGAAGATAGACACAGTTTCACCAAGAAGGCACCAGGTCCATTGAGAGAGAGAAGACTCACAAGAGGACTGAGTGAAGCCGGCAGACAAGAAGCAAGACTGTTGTTGCACCTAACTTGGACTTTGCACCACCAAAGGCTGTATACTCAATTGTTATGTTTTAATGTACTTTTAGAGTATGGACTGTGTGCTTACTTTTGTCTTATGTAATACAAGTTACCCTTGTTCATCTTGAAACTATTTTTCATTGTGTATTTACTCATTGCCCAATTTAAAGAAACCTGTATGCTATTATCTTTCAATTTCAAGAGTCCCCAGACTCTTAACAAAACTGGGTGGCCTAGTCAGATGGTTTAACTGTGTATACATTAGATTGCATATACTGTAAGTGTGACTAGACACCTGTCACAATAATAGTACTTCAGGTAAACTGAGCCCATATTTATCAAATGTCTCAGAATTACTCTTAGGAATTGCAATATATATCTCATTGGGATAAGAATTTGTCCTACCTCCCCGTAGAGCATAAGAAGTATTTTGTATGTGTCCTACACCTACTCCCATCTAGGAGTGAGCATTCACAATTGAGACTGAATGACGTCATGGCTTCAAGATACCCTTAGCGGCAAATTGTAACATGTGATGAATTTTTTTGCAGTTTTCCAATAATAATGCTACGGCTACTCCACTAAGAATATATATTATTATTATTATTATTTATTAATAATAATAATAATAATAATAATAATAATAATAATAATAATGTCCAAAGTAGTAGAAGAAGAAGGAAAAGAAAGAAACATAATAAGGCAGGGTATTTTACAAAGCTACATGCAATTGTTGCCAGTTCATTGCAACATCAAAAATAATACAGTAACGAGCACCAAGATGGAAAGACACAGAGACACACACTGATTGAGAGTAAAGACAGATATCAGGCATGTTTATTTAACAATGAATGCTCCAGGAATTATTCCTGTCTTGTGATCTAAGCTTGCTGGGCTCCAGCTTTTCTGTAACCCTGCTCAGGATGAAGCATTTTTAGAAAATGGATGGATGGATGGATAAATAGGTAATTCACAACACATTTATTTAACATTAAATAATCCACAGCCGTATATTTCTGTTTCTTGGCCATGGCATACACCTCTTAAAGTAACAGTACCAGTAAATGACAACAATATATCATACTGAAGATGTATCATTAAAAACTGACAGGAGAAAAGACAAGATGGCTTACCATTAGCCATCTTTGCTTACTTTTACAAGCACTCCATTTTCATGGCTAGACTAAAGGGCTTGTCTTTTTCAGGACTTAGGAATTCAACTATTTTAGAAAATGCATCAAAATAACAAATACAATTTTTATTTAGGATAAATTGTGAAATATACACTTAAGCACACTAATGCAAATTAAGGAGCACTAAATTCAAGACTAAAAGCAAAGGAGTGGGAGTCTGGAAAAAAATTACACAATCCTTCTGTTGAATGTTCTCCTTTTTGTCTGTAACTGTACTTTTGTCTGTTCAGTGTGTTCTTCAGCTGAGTGGCTGGCAGCTCAGTCAGCCTTCATGTTATATGTTTAGCATCAGTGTCAGTTGAAGGAAGCAAAGAAGGTAAAAAATGCATTGAACTTTCAATCTGCAGCAGCCTCAAAGGTACAGATTTAATCAGTAGCACAGCCTTTTTAACACAGATGGTGAAGAAATCAAATTTACACTATAAGGTGCTAATGGTTCTAGCTCCCATGGCTTAAAAAGCATTCAACCATTCATTATTAGTAAAATCTTCCTTTCCTGTGTTTGTGTGAGTAGCTACACATACAGTCTATATTGTAAATAATGACAGAAGAGATAATTAGTTGCAAAAAATAGTCATAAAGCCACAACAAGCTTGCATCACAGGAAAATTAATGTAATGAATTATTAAGGATAAGATTGAGCAAGACCTTGCAAGGACAGGAGTTATGCTGAATAGTCAGCATGGGTACAGAAGAGGGAGGTCGTGTTTTACTAACATGCTGGAATTCTATGAGGAGGGAACAAAAGGATATGATCAAAGTGGAGCATATGATATTATTTATCTTGACTTTCAGAAAGCATTTAATAAGGTTCCACATGAGAGGTTAGGAATCAAACTAAAAGAAGTGGGAGTTCAGGGTGATGTTTATAGATGGGTGCAGAATTGGCTCAGACACAGGAAGCAGAGGGTGATGGTGCGAGGAACCTCATCAGAAATGGCAGTTGTTAAGAGTGATGTTCCACAGGGGTCAGTGCTAGGGCCGCTATTATTTTTAATATATTGTCATGCTTGGGTCGCAGATTTGCACAGAAACACAGGAGACTGTAGAGATGGGAACTTTGTACAAACATTTCAAATGAACATATGTCTCTTTTAAAAGTAAAACGAACTCCATGCGACAGAGGTGACAGTTCCATCTCTCAATTAAAAGAATGCAAAAACATCTTCCTCATCATAGGGTTGCGTGTCATGAGTGGGACTCCCAACAGGAGCAGAGGATGTCTGGAGGAGGAGAAAGAGAGAGACAAAGCAAAGAGCCAAAAAGGACAGGTGCTGTTCAGGCTTTTAAGTATGCGAAGTGCCACGCGAGAAGCAAATCGCACGACAGAGCAGCAGCCAGCAAGTAAGGGAGCAAAGAGGAGGTAAACTGTGTTTATTCCCATTGTATCAGCATTTAATAGGGGGTTTTGGAGGAGCATCCGTGTCTTCTAGGGGTGCGTTTAGCCCCCCTGTTCACATGTCAGCTTTATTCACATTTTCAATTAAGCAACTCACAAAATCACAAAAGGAGCGTTCACAAACTTCTGTCCATAAAATAGGCCATTTCTTTTTGCTTCTTCTAAGATCGGAAAGAGGAGCAGCCCTATTTGCAAAATCAAGGATGAATCTTCTGTAATAACCAGCAGGCCCCAGAAAAGCACAAACTTGTTTCTGCGTTTCAGGACGTGGGTAAGTAGGCATCTCTTCCACTTTTCTAAATTGGGGTCGGAGTAAAACCCTGCCCATTGAATAACCCAGATAGTAAGTCTCAGACATACCCAACTTACACTTCTTAGGGTTAGCTGTCAAGCCAGCCTGTCTCAAGCTATGAAGGACAGCCTAAAGTCATTCTAAATGCATATGCCAATCATTACTGAAAATCACATCATCGAGGTATGCCCCAGAATATTCCGAATGAGGACACAAGATCTCATCCATCATATGCTGGAAAGTTAGAGACGTGTCATGGAGACCAAACGGAAGTCTAGTTAATTCATAAAGACTGTCAGTAGTTGCAAATGCTGTTTTCTCACAATTGCCAGCCTCAAGAGGCATCTGCCAGTAACCTTTTGTGAGATCCAGTGTGGAGATATAGGACGCCCGACCCAGTTTTTCCAACAGCTTATCAACACAGGGCATTGGATAAGCATTAAATTTAGACACCTTATTCAATCGCCTGAAATAGACACAGAACTGAACTGAAGCATCCTGTTTTGGGACTAATACAACGGGACTCCACCACTCACTTTTACTTTCACGAATTACACCCAATTCCAGCATCTATTTGACTTCTTCACACACAATATTCTGTCGTGTTTCCTGGATCCGAAACTGGCGCATCTGTACCCTAACACTGGGTTCACTAGTGATTTTATGTTCTGCAAAGGTGAGTCATGCCCGGCAGGGTTGGAAAAACTTCAGTGTACCATTCAATCAAAGATGACAACTCTGTCTTTTGCGAGTCAGTCAAATCATCACCAATGGCAACATTGGTCTGAGAGACAACAGCCAAGGAAGCGTAAACCCCCTGTGGGTCACGCCACTCCTTCAAGAGATTAACATGTAAACTCTGGAATGGTTTGCACTGGCCCGGTATTCTGACCTTGTAATTCCCTGGCCCCATACACTCTTCAATATTGGCAGGACCCTGCTATTTTGCTAGGAACTTATGTGGGTCAGATGGAATCAGAACCAAAACACGATCATGTTGTTTGGGTTTCTTGTTCACGTTGCTGATGCTCTACAGCGATGGAAGAAAGTTTAGAAATCCTGTCTTGCAACGAAATTACCTGATCTGCAAAGCTCGGCCCGTAAACTTTTGTCCGGATCCCAGTTCATTCCTCATGGACAACATCCAAGACACCTTGAGGGCGCCTACCAAACAACAACTCGAAAGTACTCGAGCCAGTGGATGTCTGCGGTGATTCCCACACCGCAAACAATAAAAGGGAGAACAGAGTCCCACAACGTCAGGTCATCATGAGCAATTCACCTGATCATCTGTTTTAAAGTCTTGTTAAATCATTCAGTCAGTCTATTTGTCTGCAGATGATAAACAGTCATACTTAATTTCTTAATAGCAAGGTTGTCACACAATTGTTTCATCATGCGAGAAATAGTATGTGTGCCCTGATCAGTTAAAACTTCACTAGGGATGCCAATACAAGTAAAAATCTCACACAGAGCTTTGGCAACAGAGGAGGAATGGGCTTTTCTCAAAGCAGTCACTTCAGGATATCGCGTTGCATATCCAAAAGATTTATAAGCAGAGATGATCTGGCAGTCAAGAACTACAGAATCGTTCAACATATTTGCCCACATTCAGCATATAAAATCTTTTTGATAAAAGATCTCTAGTTTTATCAGCCCCCAGGGGCCTCATGTATAAATGGTGCATTTGCACAAAAATGTTGCATACTCCCATTTCCACGCTCAAATCGTAATGCATAAAACCTAAACTTAGTGTAAGCCACACACATTTTCATGCTAACTAAAACCCTGGCGTACGCAAGTTCTCCGCTCAGTTTTGCAAACTGGCGGCACCCAGCGTCAAAGCAGTGCTTTTGTTCAAGTGTGGTTTCCCTTTCTTTTTTAGATCCACATCCCTGATGTGGCTTTATCACATACACTGAAATTAACTGTGTATTATTTATTAGTTTAAGGTATCAGATTGTAATTAACCTGTAACAATATAATGGTCCACGGAATAGCCAAACTATTCCAAGTACCATAGCTGCTTTAGCATTGTTACCCTCACCTTCTTCTTCTTCTTTCAGCTGCTCCCATTAGGGATAGCACTGCGGATCATCTTTTTTCATATTACTCTCACTGCACCACTCAAAGTATTTATATCACTGTATCTGAGTGTGGAATCACAGATCTACAGCAGCTGATCGGAAAAGAGAATTATTGGTATACAGCATCTAGCACATGCTGCCTATTTGAACTGCTCTCATGCTTCACAGCCTTTCCTGTACTGACCTTGCGATTCAGAAACAGCTTCATCCCAAGAACTATAAATGCAATCAATCAGCCCATCAAGTGCTCTTTGCAGAACTGTTTGTACTTATAAGTACAATTACCTCACTGTAAACTTGTGATACAGTTATAATATTGCACAACCTGAGCCACTTTATAAAGCACGTATTTAAATATGATGACAATATAATTTTTAAGATGAAATGCAGCAAAATATTTTTATTAAATTAAACGGTGTGGTATATGGCCGGCAGTTCATGGATGGAGCCCTTCTTGCAACATGGAGGTGCCCTGAGTTCCAGCAGGGCATCACGGACAGTGGAGTTTTACATCACAGCCCTGCTGGATACCATGGGGGCTGCCAGGGGACACTGCAGGAAGGCACGAGGATTTTTATTATAGCCCAGAAGTACTTTCTAGTCACGGGAATGGAAATAATGAAGTACTTCCGGGATGAAGAAAAGAAGGAGCTTTCACCTTCAAGGACTATAATGGACTCTGGGAACCCCCAGCAAGTTGAGCTGAGTTGGGAGGAAGGGTGATGAAGTATCTGGGAGTGGAGGATTATGATTATTGTGTATTATTGATTTGTTATTGTGATTACTGTGGAGGTGCTTTGTGCACAGTTTTTGAAATTAAATTAATTTCTGACTTTTATCTGGTGTCTGACGTGTGGTCTGAGGGTTCAAGGGGACAATAGCGCCCCTATCTGTCACAACAGATAAAACTTTAACTTCATTTAAATAATCTTTATTGTTAATAATTAAACATGTCAAGACACGGTGTCACAGTGCTAGCAAGGAGCTGGCACTCGTCTAGAGATGTTTTTGGCTTAAGCTAAAGGTTAGTCAAATGTTGCCTAGGTCATTACACTAAACAGGCAGAGATCATTAATTAATTATTTAAAGATTGCACCAAATTGCAGTCTCTAAACAAAAACCAGGTATGCAAGAGTTTTGTAGGACAAAGTTCGATTAAGAACTAGCTTCTTGTTAGGTCTTATTTTTGCAGAAAACTTGGAAAGTGCTTTAACTGTTGTGGACCCGGCCCGGACACAGACAGGCGGACATGTTGATAATCACCACCACACGTTTATTATATACAATATTTACAATGTTTTAAGTGCCACACAAACCCCAACACAGTCCTGGCCACACAATGCCTTCTCTTCGGGCCCCTTTTATATGATCCCGGATGAGCTCCAGGTGTTTCCCGGCATTCCCCCCTGGACACGCCTCAGTGTGGTGGAAATGCCGGCTGTTCTCCCGAAGCTCTCTGGGTGTCCCTCTTCTTCTTCCCCCCAGCACTTCCTGGTGTGGCGGAAGTGCTGAGGTCCAGGGTCCCCAAGGCATTGGGGTTCCCCCTGGCGGTGACCACGGGTCCCTACAGGGTTGGGCTTCCAAGCACTCTACCCGTGGCCCCCAAAGCAACCAGGATGGCAGCCCCCACATGATCCCAGTTGGACGCACTCCCACTTCCGGTCCCTGAAGGCGTCCCGACCGGGTCGTCGCCCCTGGCATCCTTGACACTGTACAGCCATCTTATTGTTATGATTTTGTTTTGTTCTTGATTTTTCTTGGTTTTCTCTTAGACATTTTCTGCTGCTTAATCGTCACTTGGAGAGTTTGGACTTGTATGTATTTAATATTGTTGAAAACATTTAGTTCTATTCTGATTTTCTTTAGATACGGGTGGTGTTAGAGGTCATAACCAGTCATCAATTACTGATAAGGTTAAAAGATCAAAACTGGTGGCCATTTCCTAAGTTTCTGCATAACTTCCTAAAAGACCAGTGTGATTCTTTCTTTTCATCCTCACAGGCATATGTTTTTTTGGCTATAATTTTTGGGTTTTGTTTTTTGGCTGTTTGCAAGTTTGATTTGACCTTTGGTCTTGATTTCTATAAGTATCTGACTATGTCTCATTTTCTGGTTCTCTTTTTTCAAAAAATACTCTTTTTATTTCAGTCAGACTTCCTATATTACATTGGTGCTATGATATCATGGGTCACATGGCACTTGCCCAGAAACCAAGCATCAATTTAGCAATTAAACACATGAAATGGTAGTGACCATACAAATGAAAGCACAAACTGGTAGTGCTCTAAGAACAAGTTCCTGAATCATGGAGATGACAGCGTCATAACTGTAAAGTTATAAAGAGATGCTAAAACAAAAATGGAGAATTTCTAATGTGCTTTTGAGACTACCCAATTTTTTTTTTACTTTGTGCCCACTGAGTGATTACAAATTGGGCAAGGAACAAAACAACGTTGTGGGTAATGATACTGGAATTCTTAATGAATTGTGTAGATAGTTTGGATTTACTGTCTTTCTTTTCTGAATTATTGACTTTGTCTAATGCTTTGATTACTTCCTGCCTCCTAGTTCTTGATCACCTGCTTGTTTCTAAACATGTCTATGCCTTAGAAATAATAAATTACTTATATCTTTACCTTAATCTACCTTTCAATCTTTTCTTTCATTATTGCCTCCCTTGCATACTAAATCAACCCTTTAACCTCATGTAATTGGAAACCATAGTGATATGGTTTAGCAATGTTTTTTATGACAATGTATCTGAAATTAAATGTTTTTTATTTATTTTTTTGTACTGTATTATATTGTAACTGATATTCTCTTGCTTCTTAATTGCTGTCTTAATTTTGCCTCCTGATGCTGATGGCCTATAGAAGGCCTGAGATGCCTCAGCCAAGTTAGCTCCTGTTTGTGTTTTTCATCTGCCATTAACTGTATTCCCTCTTGCTTTGTTTGGATTTTGTAGTTTCTTGTTTTGATTTTCCAGATTATGGATTTTCTCTAAGGGCATTGTTCTTTAGATTTTGGATTTCGATTAGAGTTGTGCTTTTTAAATTATTTTGATTAATAACCTTTAATAAAAAGACTTCTGTTTCTGTTTTTGTTTGGTGGGCCAGAGCCTTCACAGTTTCACTCTCTATTTTTGGAATTTATAGACTTGGGTATTTTGTGTTTGCAGGGTGTAATCCTGAATTTGAGATTCAGGGTTAGGTATACCTTGCAATTAGAGGCCTACTCTTCATAGCAATTAACTTTTCAAAGCACTTCTGAGCAAATGACAAGCCCACAACTTATGCTCATTTGGCAAAAGTGTGACAGGATGAAATTTGGCAGTGTCACAAACACGAGACAGAGTCATATAAAGGTTTGGGGCAGCCACCCATACAATCTGGCTGCAAAGTAGCTTTTGATAGATACAGCACTGATGTGCACAAAACCGAATCCAAAACAGAACTGAGGGATTAGGGAAAAGGTGGAGGCTTTTAAAGGGGGAGACAGGAAGTGAAGTCAAAGGGGTCGAGCTCTTGTAGGTCTTCTGCCATTGGTGCAAGCCCGGACGTGACATCACAGGGGCTGGAGCCGGCAAGGTCTCCTTCCATTGGCTCGGTCCCGGAAGTGACATCAAGAGGACCAGGTGGAATCTCCCGGGAATGGTATGCAGTCAAGGGAGAAAAAGGGTCAGTGCACTCTGCCACATCCCGGTATGTCTTGGAACTGTCCTTACTCAAGCCCTTCAGCTCTCTCCCATGTGCACGTGTGTGACAACAGATATAAAACAAAATTATTTGTGAGGTGTGCAGTGGTTGCCACTTGATGGATCTGACATCCTGGGTTTAAACCCCATGAGAGGTTGTCATCTGTGTGGAGTTAATGCATAGGTTATAAGTGGGCAGAAGATTGGAGCTGCTTGGCATACAACAAGGACTTCACTATTTGTTAATGGCAAGGAGGGGGTGGATTACAGCTTACACTAATACAATACAATTTACAATAATCTTGACCCCTCTGCTTTTGAAAATTTTAGACCCATTTCTAACCTGCCTTTCTTAGGTAAAATTCTGGAGAAGGCAGTCATTATTCAGCTAAATGACCACATCAATAAACATACTATTCTTGATAAGTTTCATTTGGGTTTCAGAACAAATCACAGTAAAGAAACTGCACTCGTTAAAGTAGCAAATGACTTGCGGGTAAATGCAGATAGAGGCTGTTTATCTGTTCTCATCCTCTTAGATCTGAGTGCTGCATTTGACACCATTGATCACAAATATTCTTAGAAATCGCCTTAGTCAATGGGTGGGCCTCTCTGGCAGTGTCTTAAATCAGTTTGAATCCTACCTGGCAGGTAGAAAATTCTTTGTTAGTTGTGTTAATTATAATGATATTCTATATGATGTTCCACAAGGCTCTATCCTGGGTCCGCTGCTCTTTTCAATTTACATGCTTCCGTTAGGTCAGATTATCTCAGGGCATAACGTGAGCTACCACAGCTATGCTGATGATACACAGCTGTATTTATCAATAGCCACTGATGACCTTGACTCTGTTGTTTCACTAACACAATGTCTTACTTGGGTTTCTAATTGGATGAGTAGTAATTTTCTCAAGTTACATAAAGAGAAAACAGAAATTTTAGTGATTGGCGATAATGGATATAATGAGGTTATTAGAAATAAACTTGATGCATTAGGATTAAAAGTCAAGATGGAGGTAAAGAATTTAGGGGTAACTGTTGACTGCGACCTGAATTTTAAATCGGATATTAACCAGATCATTAGGACAGCATTTTTTCACTTAAGAAACATAAGTAAGGTTAGACCTCTTATATCATTGAAAGATGCTGAGAAATTAGTTCACGCTTTTGTTTTCTGTCGACTAGATTACTGTAACGCACTCCTCTCAGGACTACCCAAAAAATACATACATCGTTTGCAACTAGTGCAGAATGCAGCTGCTAGAATCCTATCTAGGAAAAAAAAATCCGAACACATCTCTCCAGTTTTGATGTCATTACACTGGTTACCTGTGTCATTCAGAATTGACTTTAAAATACTGCTTATTGTTTACAAAGACTTAAATAATCTCGTTCCATCTTATATATCGAAATGTCTGACCCCCTATATTCCAAATCATAACCTTAGATCCTCAAATGAGTATCTCCTTAGAATTCCAAAAGCAAAACTTAAAAGAAGTGGTGAAGCGGCCTTCTGCTGTTACACACCTAAAATCTGGAATAGCCTGCCAATAGGAATTTGCCAGGCTAATACAGTGGAGCACTTTAAAAAACTGCTAAAAACACATTACTTTAACATGGCTTTCTCATAACTTAATTTTAGTTTAATCCTGATGCTCTGTGTATTCATTTATCATTACTATTCATGGTGGCTCCAAAATCTGTACTAACCCCTACTCTCTATTATGTTCTCTTCCCGGTTTTCTGTGGTGGCGACCTGCTCCACCACCACCTAATCAAAGCACCGTGATGTCCTACATTGATGGATTAAAGGTCAGAAGTCCACATGACCATAATCATCAAGTCCTTCCATGAGAACCCTGAATACAATGAAGACTGATCATTTATGTTATGTAGAATGCACAGAGGGGGCTGTGCAGTCTCATGGTCTGGAACCCCTGCAGATTTAATTTTTTTCTCTCCAGCCTGGAGTTTTTTTGTTTTTTCTGTCCTCCCTGGCCATCGGACCTTACTTTTATTCTATGTTAGTGAGTTTTGTCTTATTTTAATTCTTATTTATTGTGCCTTTTTTCTCTTTCTTCATCATGTAAAGCACTTTGAGCTACATTATTTGTATGAAAATATGCTATATAAATATATGTTGTTGTTGATACACTGTGCCATTTACAGTTACAGTTTTTCCAGACCTGAAGAGCTGCTTTTGCTTCTTTGTATTCTCAGGCAGGAATTAAACACTTTAAGATAATTGTCATCTTTCACATTCACATTATACAATTCCTTTCCAAGTTCTTACTTATTTATACAAGTTTAACAAATTACTATTTTAACTAATAATAATAGCTAAGTGGCAGACTCTTTTTAATTGGTTTTCTATTTTCATATTATAATATTGATAGTGATTTTATGCTAGTATTGGTCATTTTGTATTGTTATTTTTAATTTGTTAATTATTGGGTACTGCTGTACTGCATTTACTTTCAAAAATGTTATATTTTAAATAGTTGAACACCAGTTAGTAGGAGATTATCCACCACTAATACATATCAATCTATGCCATTTATATATCACTTGAACTGCAGTCTGCTGTGTGTAAAAACTATTGCGCCACAATAAGCCTATTTTTGCTTTTTCCATTCCAATTCCATTGTAAAATACTGTTAAAAAGCAAATATTTAATGTAGTCTACTAACACATATAATTGTATTCTATTTTTGCTATTATTTTTGAATGTGACTCATTGTTACAAAAATATTTAATAAACAAAAATGTGATAACTGACTCTTGGATGAAGTAAACAAAAATGTGAAATGCTCCAACTAGCATATCAGTTAACTTAGTTGCCAAACGCACCTGAATGTTATGCCATTGGTACATTTTGTAACTTGTTTCATAATGTTCCTGTTTGCTTTTATACTTGGATGATTCTCAAAGTGATGCTAACTGTGTGTACCAAAGAAAAGATGTAGAGTAGTTTTGAACAGGACTGAGTTTGCCAGATCTACTCTGCTTTTGATTAATATGGCACACTGTAAAATGCCTAAATGATCGGCTTCACTGTCCAAAAAATATTCTGTATCTTTGACATTTTGTATATATCCTTCATATAATGTTTCTCGGCCACCACCCAACTCACACTGCACCCAACCTCCTTGGCCCCTCCCAAAGGTGGTGAGCCCATGGGAAGGAGGACCCACGTTACCTCTTCGGGCTGTGCCCGGCCGAGCCCCATGGGTGCAGGCCTGGCCACCAGGCGCTCGCCATCGAGCCCCACCTCCAGGCCTGGCTCCAGAAGGGGGCCCCGGTGACCCGCGTCCGGGCAAGGGAAAACGTCGTCCAAGGTTTTTATTCTTCATTAGAGGTTTATTGAACCGCTCTTTGTCTCATCCCTCACCTAGGACCAGTTTGCCTTGGGTGGCCCTACCAGGGGCATAAAGCCCCGGACAACATAGCTCCTAGGATCATTGGGACACGCAAACCCCTCCACCACGATAAGGTGACGGTTCAAGGAGGAACTTACTTACTATGTCTCCCGGCTGGCCTGGGAACGCCTTGGGATTCTCCCGGAAGAGCTGGAAGAAGTGGCCGGGGAGAGGGAAGTCTGGGCCTCTCTGCTTAAGCTGCTACCCCCGCGACCCGACCTCGGATAAGCGGAAGAGGATGGATGGAGATGGATAATGTTTCTCTTTTTACAATGTAATCCTTGAGATGTTATGAAAGCCCCTTGGACTTTATAGCTTTATCTTTCAATATTCATCCAAGGCCCTAGAGAAGCAGATTTATTTGTATTTATTACAGTGAATAGCCATTGTCCATTGAGTTTCATAGGGTTTGCCATGTTTTTTACGCACCTAAATATAAATATATATATCTTATAGTCTTTATTTAACTAATTTTGCTGAACTTTCAGAAAAGTATACTTTTCAAACATAGATATCCCCTCTAAAATATCCATAAATGTGCCAGCATAATTTCTGATAGAACATTAATGAGTCTATAGAGTTTGTGAGTATTTTTTAAAAATGCAGTATTAATTTTATTCATGTTCATTTTCATTTGGGCTCATCTATAGCTGCCACCTACAGGGAGTCCAGAAAGATTAACATTTCCAAGGCACTCATTTTTGAGCAAGATGTCTCAAATCTGCAAAATGTATCACTCACTCCATACCACTCCACTCCAGTGGGGAGACAGTGTGACCTTGTGCCCAAGATATTATGCTTTAATGTACATCTATTTGTAAAGTCTTCACATTTTATTATTATACAACATTCAATCAGAGTTGATTTAATTGGACTTTTTGACACTGATCAGTCTAACAAAACTGTCCATGTGAAAATAGATCTGCAAAGTAGTCAAAAGTAATTAGAAATATAATAGTAATTGATCAAATTCATTTAAGCATTCACTTTCTTAATGTCAATATTTAGTAGCTGCACCTTTGACAGCCATGACTCTATTTGTAGAGGTTCTCTATCAGCTTTGTACTTGTGTACAATTTTAAGCCTTTTTCTCTCCAAAAAGGCTCAGGCTCTGTCAGATTCAACGGGGCTCATGTGTGAACAGCCTTTTTTAACACCCAACACAAATTCTCAACTGCATTGACATCTGTGCCTGCATTTATCCAGTGTCTCTAAACCGGAAACTGGTCCTAACTGGCACAAAAATCTGATGCAGATTTCCTCAATTGAGTAGCATTAACTGGACTCCAAGGAATATTCTGTGACTTTAGATTATTTTGTTGTATCCATCCCCTGATCTATGCATTTCAATTAGAAGTTGGTTTGGAGGGTTCATTTTTCCTCATTGTGTATATTACATCACCTTACTGAGCCCCCACAAGCAGGAACCTCCACATACAGGAGTATTTTTATACAATGAATTGAAACCCCAGGCAGGTGATCTCCATTGAACTAATTCTGTGACTTCTAAAACTTATTGGCTGCACCAGTGATAATTTATGGGTGTCATATTAAAGGAAGTGAATACTTATGAGAGCAATTATTTTGCATTTTATATTTGTAATTTATTTAGACAACTTTACAAGATCTGTTTTTCCCTTGAGATTAAAAAGTTTTCTTCTGTTGATCAGTTCAAAACCCAAAATTAAATCCACTGTGATTCAGTGCCGCATGGGAATAAAAAAATAAAAATATAAGATAATGTTATAGGTACTTTGCATGTTACTAACTTACCTCTTCTCCAAATGAAAACTATACATATTTTGTATTTATAACATAATTTTGCTTGGTATTCAATACAAGATTTCTGTTGTGTCCGTATTATTCACCCTTGACCACTCCCCTCCACACCGCTGGCCCAATCATTACTTCTACTGTGCACATCCTCTCTCTGTACAACCCTGCGACACTCTCTGTGCTGCTAACTCACCCTTCAACACAGTCGGTTAAAAATGGCAAGGCCGAAAAAAGCAAATTATATATTCAAGAATGGTGAATTTTAGATCATGATATAGAAACAGTGGAAAGACCTGATAATGAATGTCAAAAAAAAGAAAATGAACAAAAAGAGCTGCATATACTGTAATAAAAATCAAGAACAAAGAGAATCATCCAATAAATGAGAAAGAGAAAAATATCCCAAACAGTATGCAAGCAGAAATGTAAAAAAGCAACATTTATAGAATGCAAGTTAGAGAATAAAGTAATTCATAATATTGTTTTGATGAGTCATTAATGTAATTAAATTTTTTATTTACTTTTTATTACATTTTACTTTTTAACTTTTAACTACGTTTTATTACTAATTGGTATTTAAAGTAGCCAGTTGTAGTGAAATACTCAAGTCATTGATTTTCGGTCTATAATAATTAAGGACCAAACCGTCTTCCTCCCGCCCCCCGCATACTCTTCTTTATACCATCTCTTTAAATATGACCACTTTCTCTAATGGAGGGGGCACCCCAACGCCCTCCAGGTGGCTCAGCTGCCAGAGGTTGACAAGCGAAGCGAGCAGGGGGCGGAACCTTCCAGTTAAGTTAAAAAGGGGCATGTTAAAGCGTTTTTGTTCGCAATATGTTTTTATTTACCCACAATAATATTATTCTGTACTTATGAAATATCTGTAGTCTGAAATATAGAAGGGTACTGCAATGCATAGAGTTGGTTGATTTTTAAATATATGGCTGTGCAAAACAATTAAAAAAAAAGAAAACAATATATTATATAAGGAGGGAGTGAGGACATACAATACAATGCGGTAAAATGCAGCAAGCAAAATTAAGCAGACTAAGATAAATGTTAGTGTAGTAAAAGTGAGTCTACTGCTTGAATTTAAATTTGAAGTCAAAAGGACTTGCACAAACATCACACTTTTAACTTTCATTAAAAGGAGCTTTTTATTTCATGGTTCTGAAGGCAACCACTGTTAGACCCTTTTTAAGTGACAGTTTAAAAATATATGTATATGTATATGCCATTTTCCCCATTACCAAAAGTGAGAGTTCAGCAATTTGTAAGCACCAATTGTTCTTCCTCATTTGTCTATTAAAGGTCAGTGCTTACTTCTTTCACTTGGGTTCTTTACTTATTTGCTGAAGGACAGCCTTATGTTTATTGGCTTGAAACTGATGATCAACCAACAAGTGAAATTCAGGCTCTTTACCAAATGAACTGTCTCCTCTAATTGACTTCACATGATGCATTTTCACTGACATGCCCCTGACTTTACTTCTGCTCTGGTATTGAGCAAGGAAGGGAGGATGCTTATGACTCTTTCATGCTAATTTTGTAAATTTCTTACAAAGACTTCACTAGCAGTTTGGGTTTTCATGATTTTTTTAGGTTGACAGAATTTTTGGAGGTTTATTTTGTTTTCTGTGTGGTTTCCTAATTATATCTGCTTGTAGTTGTACATTGTAATGTTTTGTTGAGTGCTTTGCACATTTATTGGTACGTGTCATCACATGCCATTTTGTGGTAAAGCTAATCATACTTTACTCTGGGTTAGACCCAAGAATGTTACTTAATTTGTTTTGTTGCATTGTCTGCAATCTGTCCCTAGCTTTAGTTTTATTTTTTTTTTCTGCTTAATTTCTTTTACTATATTAACTGTGTTGTTGTTTTGTTAATTATTTATTTTACATAATTGTTTCTCATTAAGTTTTCTTATTTTTTTGTATTGGTTTTATAAGTGTTTTTGTTTCATTTTTTTTCTTTCCTTCATTATGTAAAACCCTGTTGTAATCTAATTCACACAAAATGGCAAAAAAGGGGTGCAGGTCTCAAAATATCCAAAACAGACTAGTACTCCCCTGGGGCCTCATGCATAACGCCGAGCATAGAATTCACACTAAAACATGGCGTACGGACAAAAGCAGAAATGTGCATACACACAAAAAATTCCAGATGCATAAATCTATCCTAATGCCAACTTCCACGATCTTCTGCTCCATAAATCCTGGTCATCGTGAAAAGTAACGCACGTTACTCCCCAACTCCCCCCAGAATTACGTCCCTTTGAGTATGCAAATCAATATAAATAGCCCTTAAGCTCAGTGCTCTGAGAAAAGGCAACGGCAAAAACACGGTGAAAAAGAAGAATTTCCGCGAACAGCAGGTAGAGGTAAGGGAAAAGTACTATTTTTTGGTTTAAGCAGTGGTATAAACAGCAAAAGGAAGTTGATCGAGTGACAGAGTGACAGAGAAACTCAAAAGTTCAAGTTCAGAAAGTCACAAAATGTCTGAAATAAATAAGAAGTGGTCAGATATCAAAGTCGCCGTGAAAAGGCGAGTCAAGCCTTTAAGTGTATTAGGGTACAGAGAAAAGAAAAACAAAATAGGGACACAGTTGAAAAAAATGTCCAAATGTCAACTTTAATCTCGAAATTTCCACTTTAATCATGTACTTTATTTTTTCATCAAAGTAGAACGTCATAAACTTCATCTTAAAATCGTTTAATAGTAGTCTCTCAGATCCAATCGTAACTAAAGTAGCACGTTAAATGCTTCAGTCTATGTGTTCTTTTATGTGCTGTGTGTGAAAATCATTACGTGCTTCTTAAACAGGCTTTCTCTTCCGCAAACAGGACACAGAAAACATTACATTCATGATATTACAGCTCTCTGAACAATTTAAATATTAAGATGTATACTTGATATAATTTTCATGATGATAGGAATCAAAGCATGTATTAAACATGGGAACACAGTGGCGCAGTATTAGCGATGAGCTGACGCCCTGTCTAGAGATTGTTCCTGTCTCTCGGAAGATGCTTGCTGCACCGTGCATGACCTTCGCTGAAACAATTTACTGCAACAGTAGTCTCCCTCAAACGTACTATAACCTCCTATTCCTGTCCTTCCTTTTCTTTCTCCAAGTAACCAATCACCATATGATCAGCTCTGTAATAGATGCCAAGCCACCTGTAAGCTTAGAATGATGATTGTTCAAAACTTTTACAAAACATTGAAATATCTTTTTAGTACATGTTTAATTAAGTTCGCGCCAATCCAAGAAAGCATACAGCGTGAGACAGGAACAATCCCTGAATGGGGCACCAACTCGTCGCTAGTGCTGTGCCACTGTGTCCTCACCTGTTTAATTATTAACAGTATACATTATTTTAATGAAGTTTAAAACTTATCTGTATAATGTAATACACATGCTTTACTGCATTTCAACTTAAAAATGATATCAAGAGCTCCAAGAAAATAGTGCTTGGAAATCTAAATCAACTTAGAAGCCAGTCGTCATCATATGTAAATACACACTTTATAAAGTGATTCAGGTTGTACAATATTTTAAATGTAGTGCAAGTTTACAGTCAGGTTATTGTACTTATAAGTACAAACAGTTCTACCAGGAGCAATTGATGGACTGATTGAATGCTTTTAGAGCACTTAGGATGAAACTGTTTCTGAACCACGAGGTCCCTACAGGAAAGGCTCTGAAGCATTTGCTGTATGGGAACAGTTCAAACAGATTGCGCACATGGCTGAGACAGCGTGTGCAAGAAGCTGTGTACCAATAATCCAATCAGCTGTGATTCCACACTCAGATACAATGGGTTAAATACTCAGTGGTGCACTGGGAATAACAACACTAAAGCAGTGATGGTATTTAGAATAGTTTGGCCATTCAGTGCACCATTATATGGTTACGGGTTGATTGCAATCAGGGACGTGAATCTAAAAACTAAAGGGAAACTACACAGGAACAGTAGCACTGCTTTGACGCTGGGTGCCGCCAGTTTACAAAACAGCGGAGAACTTACGTACACAAGGGATTGAGCTTGCGTGAAAATGTGCGTGGCTTTATGCCAAGTTTCGTTTTTATACATTGCGATGTGAGCGTGGCAACGGGTGTACGCAATATTTTTGTGCGTACACACCATTTATACATGAGGCCCCTGATCTCCCAAAGAGAGACTTTACCCCAGACAACCCAATCCCAAACTCAAATGGCAAATGCGTAAAGGCCTGTAGAGGCCTAAAACGAGGTTCAGGATTAAACAGTTCAGAAATACTAATAAACATTCCAGCAACGCAAAAGTGCCTTTCAAGGTAGAGGGAAAACCTATAAAACTCCTGGCTTAGAAGAACAAGGTCGACAGGTAAATTACCACTTCATTAATGTAAAAGAGTAAAACATCATTTGAATTAATTTCTTAAAAAAATAAATACTTGTTAACACTTTATAATGCATAGCGATATTATATTTATGTAAATATTACAATTAAATTTAGATAAGAAATATTCTGTTACTTATTTAAAAGTCATTTGAGGCAAATAATCTTCTGATTTCAAGCAATAACTTTTTATAAATAACATTTTTTAGTGTATTTAATAGAGCATTTATAAGCAAAGGCTTATATAATGTCACTCATGAGCAAGCAAAGTAAAGCTGCGCATGAGAGAAACAATCTGTTCTTGAATCAGTGCCTGACCTTGTGATTTGTTTATGATCATAGCAAAGCAAAAACACATGAAATAGCAAAGTTTCAAAAAAGAACAGAATTATTGTGAAGCAGAGGTGTTCTTGGATGAAAACTATTTGAGCGTCATCTGTTATGTGGCTGCAAAGAACTTTAACTTTCAATGTATGATTTTTTAATGGTTGTTTGAGTTCTTTTTGGCTTTCAGAATTTCACATCAGAACTTTCTTCGGGCATCAGAAGATCTTGGATTTTAATTTCTTCTGTTTCTAGAAAGAAAATTAATTTGAAAATTACATTAAAAAGGAAATAAAAGTAGCAAAGCATATTAACTTTATTTTAAAAAACACGAATGGCTAGATTTGACAAGGTGTACCCTCAACAAAAATGTCTTACTATCAAAGTCTGTCAGTTCACCCCTGAGGACAGTACCAAGGTGATATGTACATTTCTTTTTTAAATAGGTCTACCTTTAATTTATCCCTAAACTTTCACGACAATCTGTTTGTGTGCATCTTTGATTTGGGACTGAAAATATATGAAAAAAATGTGTCAAATGGCAAGATTTTATAAAGGAGCCACTACCAAGCCACCCCAACTCCCAAAGAAAAAAGCAACCTATACAAGGACCAAGACGCAGATACATTCCTAATTTCATGTGAATATGGTGAGCTATTCTCAAGTGATGTCCTGACATACATAGAGCAAGATAGACATTCTTAAGGTTATCTATACAGGTTCATAAAGAGAACAAAAATTTAAAAAGGCAAAATGATGGATTTGCCTAAACAGGCAATCCCAAAAAAAAAACTTGAAATCCAAAAAAGCTATCAAAAATTCAATAAGATGAAAATTGAATCCAATTCTTACTAATAAGATCTTTACCAACTTCAATGAACCTCTGAGAGACCAACTCCCCAGCCTAGATAATAAAGGCTAACAGTGGGGGGTTTCCACCCATAGAAAACAGGAAATATATCCTTTAAACACAAATACACAATACATAAATCATAATAAATAAACATAACAATATTAACATAATTATATACAAGCAACACACTCATGAAAAATTACACCTCAAAATTAATAGACATGCTAATGAAAATGAAAAGAAATGTAAGCCAGGGTCAGACTTTAACTTAACAAGCCGAAGGGAGTGGGGTCTCCAGGTGCAGCAGATGTACAGCCAAAGGGGGCTGCTTCCAGAGCCCCTATTTTTGGGTTTAGCAGGCCCCATGCTTATGCTCTTCATTGATCAGGTTAGCTTTGTCTTTTATTCATTCTGGCCTTTAGTGATTTTTGCTTTCTGGCCTTTTGCAGATTTTAGGCCTTTTAATATTTTGCCATTTTCTGACCCTGGCTTTTCTACTTTGGTCTATGACAGGTCATGTCACTGGGTTGTGTTAAAGGAATAAATCTAACTATTTATAAGCTGGTTTCTTTTCTTTTTGTAAAAAGTTATGAAAGGCACTTACCTTTAGGCAGAGGAAGAAATGCAGCAATGAAAGATGTTGTCAACCGGCTTCTTGCAGCCACAGGTGAAGCCAGCAGCCTGTGTAATGGTGTTGCCATGATTAAATAGAAGAGTTAAACTGATATAAAGCTTTAAGAGATTTATGTCTTTGGAAAAAGAGAAAATGCTTACTGGATTGGGAGAATATGAGCATCTTGTCTGTTGGAGAATAGGCATGTGTACAAGGACTCACTTAGGTAGAGAGTTCTGTGAAAGGAAAAGTAGTTTCTGGCCAGCGTCATGGTGTTGAACCCTCACTGCATGGAATAGGAGTGCCAAAAGGGGATTGGTGCCACAGTCACTTAGCTATATAAATCCAGTATGAGAAGCTAGTGGGGTAATCTTTGTGTTAGCATTGACCTGAGAGGAAAGGACCCTTGAGAAATACATTCAGAAAAAGCTTTGGAACAAAGGAGGCTGTTTTGATAAGCTATGTATCAGTTGTTTTTGTAAATACAGTAGTACCTCGGTATACGTCCTTAATCTGTTCCCGATCCTTGGACTTATACCAAACAGGACGTATACCAAACAAAATTTTCCCATAAGAAATAATGGGAAAATGATTAATCCGTTCCCATGAAAAAAATCCTATTGTTATTGGCATATTATACATTGATGGGGTTGTATAAAATAATTTAAACACTGCTTAATACTAAAATACATAAATACAAAAGCAATTAGATGAAATAAATGAAAATTTAACCTCACTTTCCTTTTTAATAACGTCTTTGTTTTTCACAATCGTAGATACCGTTGTTCTCGACAAACAGTACGCAACAGCCATGTCCCGGATATGCATGCCACCTTCATACTGTTCAACAATCAATTCAAATCACGTTGTGACGATGCAGGTTTACTGTATGCTTCCATCTGTTGTCGGGGAGCCCTTGAACCCTACACTGTCGGTAATGTGCCTCACTGCTAAGGTCATCGGTAACAACAAAGCAAGGGAATGGTGAAAAAGTGCAAAGTGCTTTTATTAAAACAATCAACAAAACAAGGTGTTCAAATTAAAGTGCAGTCTCCAAAGTTCCAATAAATAATCCATAAAATCAGAAGTGAAACGTGGAGGTTAAAAACAATAGAAAAAAGTCTTCTTAAAAACGAGGTTAAAATACAGCAGGCAGCATTCTTTAAGAAAAAAAAACAAAAAGAAGTCCGGTGCCTTTTTACCTGGCGCCCCCCCTGCATCCCAACAGGGGAGTCGCTGACCTTCACTCTGCCTACTTCAGCTACTTCATGAGCGCTCTCTCTCTCTCTCTCAACCTCCTGTCCGTTCTTTCTTTTTCTTCCCCTTCTAGCCGACTTGCGCTTCTATTTATCAAGATAAGCAGCCCCAGGAACAATCACGAATGCGGATGGTCTCTCACCTGTGCACTTTGGTGAGAAACGCCCACATCGCGAATTGCCCTAAGAACCTTCAGTCACACAACCACCACGCCCCCTCACCAAGCCGCGAGCGTGGTGATTATTTATTTTAAAGCTGGCCTTTGACAGGAGCTGTGGACCCGCTATACCACACATGTGAAAATTCACAGAGAATTACAGCACGGGTTGTTCACTGAATGCTAGCAACTGGCACACTAACACTCGTGAGGCATACACACAGACTCTAACCACAAAAGTACCTATGAAAGACTTCTACACATTGTCACGGGGGTGCCATACCCAGCCGGGACACCTGGAAGGACCAGGAGAGGGATTTTATCTTCCCTGGGCCATGAGAAGACAGTTGCCCTGGTTGCTATGGGGGTCACGGGAACCGAGCTGGGAAACTCAACCCTATAGGGGCCCGTGGCCACTGCCAGGGGGTGCTCACTGGATTCTAGAGCCCCGGAAGCCAGCACTTCCGCCACACCAGGAAGTACTGGCGGAAGGAATTCCAGGGTCACCTGGAGTGCTTCAGGATGCTCATGGGGCACCTGGCGCATATCTAGGGGAATATAAAAGGGGCCGCCTTCCAACAGTCGAGGAGCGAGAGTCAGGTGGAAGAAGACAAGGCTTTGGAGAGTGGAGGGAAGGGGGCCCAAAGAGGACCATTGAGAGGCCCGAGAGAAGGTTGTTTGGTGCTGGAGCACTGTGTGCTGTGCGGAACTGTGAGCACTGTATATCCAACAGTAAATAAACCATGTATGGTGGACTGAAGAACGGTGTCTGTCTGTCTGTGGTCAGGCTGGCTTTCACAATGGCATCCTAGATGGGACCTCTGGCCGTCTCTTGGCAGGAGCCCCAAAAAAATAATTTTGTGGACAGCCCGGCCCTGCAGACAACCACACACACACACGGCGCGATAGCCCAGCCCGCACACGCACTGCAGCAGATTGGCAACTCACCCAGGGACCGCTGCTGGTTCGCAGAGACATTATCTCCAACCTGATGGGGAGAAAGAAGACTGGGCGAGGCATGAGAGCAGTAAAATCCCTGACGCTCGCTGTCATGGAGGATTCCAGGGTCAGCATGGCGTCTCGAATGGCCACACGGAGGGAGGTTACTCTGGACGACAGCTTCCAGGAGGTAAGTCCGGTTCCCAAAGGCAGTCAGCCCAAGGAGGCTGGTCGTACGGGACCCTGTTTGTGTGTTACAGGGAAGGACGCCCGTGATCCGCGTTGGTGGCCGAGACGGGCTGATCCGGGGACCGACGCTGGAGCTGGAGAAAACGGGGGAGGAGAAGCAGCTGCACGTCAGGAGGAAGTGGCTGAAGAAGAGCTCCCAGGAGTCTAGCCGCCCCATTGGACTGCAGAGGAAGTAAATGACAAAGGACCGGAAGTCCCTTCCTGAAGCTGGTGAGGGATTGGATGGTGTGTGTTGTGTTCACGCCAATGATTGGACGGAGGCAGGACCAACGAATGTCCATCCTGAAACAGGGGAGGACCCGACAGAGCCAGGAAGGAGGCTTTGTGGTGCACAGCCGGCGCGTAGGACCGATCAACCGATAAGTCCACCGCCAGCTTAAATTCTATCTCTGCTTGTGGCTCGGCGCAAGTTGGAGGGTTGCCTTCAGGCCGCTGAGTCGCTCTTCCAGGTTATACACGTCCTCCGTGAGCTATTGGAGAAGCTGGAGAAGGCGATCGTGCCCGTGAAGACGCTATGACAGTGGGCACTGGATACTCCGGCCGGAGAGACACGGCGGTGTAGGTAGGTGACACCTGTGCCGTACAGGGAAAAAGAAGGTTGTGCGAAGGGGGCCCGGTTTTGGTTGGTTCCTGGCACTGAGTAGCCATACCTCCGACAGTGGACACGTTGGTGAGGGCCGATCGTGTGGCAGGGGTGGAACAAGCCAGAGGGCAGGTAAGATGCCGGCTGTTGTGTACCGGGGGTCTAGGTGCCCTGCTCCCAGAGCCACCCGGAGTGCTTCTGGGTGTTCATGCAGCACTTTTGCCACCCCAGGAAGTGCCAGCGGAGGTTCATCCAAGGGGCAACTGGCGCATATCCAGGGGAGTATAAAAGTTTCGGGCACACGCGTTGCATTGCGTGAAGTATAAACCTGGTCTTAGGTGCCTTACTTTTCAGCTGATGATCTTGACTAGGGCTTGTTTTTGGGGTAGGGCTTATATTACAGAGCAGCCTGAAAATCACACTAGGGCTTATTTTCGGGAAAACATTTACACCAACTCTAACCCATCTATGCACATCATTTCAAAGAAGCTTGGAAATGATGACACCTATTATGAAATAGGTAAATGCAGCCAAATCAGCTAAATGATCACTTGGTCTTGTAATATTATCTATCACCGAGTTGTTATTATAATTTGAGTTGATATGACAAACATATTAAAACTCAAAAGTAATGAATATGATGTAAAGACTGTATTCTAGTTCCCATTTAAAAAGGCCAATTCTGCATATTTGCGCAGAAGAAATGTTTTGGTCAGTTTATACAGCCTACCAGTAGAAGCATGTCTGGCTGACTGGTCAGGAATATCTCAGCCAAGCTTCAGATCCATCATGCCTGCTGTGCTGGAAGCCATTAACTGACTAATGAGGGGCTACATTCAGTATTCAGTTTTGTATGGTGTGGGTGTAGATACATAAAATATACATAAAACATTTGCTAGTAAAAAAATAAATTGCCAACATGAAAAGGCAACTTGTATCTGTGCCCGTGTTTCCTAATGTTATTGGAACAATTTACTACACTCAGATTGCAATAAGGGCATCTACAAAAAATTTATATACTTTTGTTAACTGTAAGCAGTTATGGTCCAATAATGCACAAGTCATCTGTGATGCCAAGATGAGACTGACAAACTTCATGACTACATGTGCTGAGTAAACCCATGATTAATTTATTTAATTTAAGTATCACTGGAAGATGATGTATACGATGACTGTCTTGTTGGTAAGGCAACTGACTGAACCCTTTTGTATGGCCTATATTATTGATTTTAACAGCAATCATATTATTATATGTGCTAGGTGATAGTGTTTACCCACCTTTCCCTCTCCCCCAGAATGCAGAGGAGAGGCTGCTGCACATTCTTGCGTGATCAGGTGTGGAGCACAACATTGGATGGCAGTGCCTCGATGTGTCATCTGGAAGGGTGCTCTCCACTCAATGAAGGTCTGCAGCATTGTGACTGGATATGCACAAAGTTGATTAGCACAGTCCATATATGATTGTTTCAGGTTGGCAAACTTGGCAAGGTTTGATGTCAATTCACATACACACAGGATGACTGTGATTTTATAGATTAAGTCCCCTACATGTGAACAAGTTCTGTTATGATAGCAGTTTTGCAAGTCCACTTTGTTCTTAAGTCCAGCAAAGTTAGCCTAGGCACCCAACAAACACAATGCAACCCCCAACCCTCAACTCCTATAGAAAATATGTACAGCTATTTGTACATAAGAAAATAGTTTTAAAAGTTTATATTTGTACTTTGTTACAGATTTTAACAATAAACAACAAAAAGTTAATTTTTGCTTTGTTTTCCTTCAGCTGATATCGCTGTTTATGCTATCAGGTAGCATACGTATGCAGACCTAACCTACCTCTATTGAACACATATTTATACTGTACAGTACACAAGAAAGTGCTTTTAAATGTTAAGTTTTGTGCTTTTGTCATAGATTTCTAGTGCATTTTCATAACAAACAATTGAAAATTATTTTTATTTTCATTTTTTTCCATCAGCTAATCTTTCTACAGTAGACTCGCTTACCGCTAGCGAAAGTGCCCATGTGATTGTCCGCTGCCACACACAAAGTGAGCAATCAGATGGCATCAGCACTTGGCACCTACTGCCTATCACTTAATATTGATGCCTGGTAAGTGTTCGCAGTAGAGATTCATGGAAGGTTTTGAAGTGAGGACAAAAATAAAAATAGCATAAAAAAAAACTACTTAAAAAAAAACTCTAGTTTTAGTGTATCAAAATAAGAGCCTTTGTTAAGCCCATGGTACTCCTGATGGGATGCTCATATCTGACGATCATACATTAGAGTCGATTAGGACAAGTCAATGAGAACAAGCTGTTCACTGGATCCGACTGAAGGTCCCTGTTGTGCCTGCACTCCACCACACTACTTGGTTTGTATGGCACATTAATGTGGTTCTCTGAGTGAATAAAAACTTACTCTTAACGAGTTTCCAACTGTGCCTCCATGTTCTTGTTGAATACGCTTAATTCTGAACATCTTGGGCTCAAAATAAAGTGCATTAGCTCAGTGTAAACAGATACAGCCAAAAGCACAACCATTTGTAGAGGATGCATGCACCTGAATAAGAATGTAAATAGCATGGGTTTTGCATTCCACCTAGCATCTGACAAACAAACTAACTTAATTTTTTACTTATTTAAATAATTTTTAATTTATGGGACATGTACGTTCACATCTTTGACATTTTATAACTTGAAGTTTTGTATGTAGGGAAACTACTGTCTGCGGTGGGCTGATGCCCTGCCCAGGGTTTGTTTCTTGCCTTGTGCCCTGTGTTGGCTGGGATTGGCTCCAGCAGACCCCTGTGACCCTGTAGTTAGGATATAGCAGGTTGAATAATGGATGGATGGATGGATAGAACTTACTGTAAAGGTAAATTATGTACATTTGTGACGTGGGATTATTTTTTTCTTGACATACATATTTTCCTGTTTTTCAATGTACACATATTTTCACATTTGAGTCCATGCATTTTTTTTAAATGAGACCACCATTAAGATTGTATTTTTGTTTTTAGTATTTTTGTTTCATTGTAAATTATGTAATGTTCCCCTGCTTCGTTTTTTTTTTTTTGTGCTGCCACAGTCAGATGGAAAATGGCATTCTGAAAACTGAAGTGAACCAGGAAATGCTAAGTGAAAAGACGCATAAAAATTAGATGGAAAAGGGATAAGTTTGAAAGAAACTCAAAGCATATTTGCCCGATACATAAAACCAAAGTGTAAAAAACGTTTAGAAATTTCTGACTACTGGGAAGCCCTGTCAACAACTGACTATGCTCAGGCTCTTTTTTTAAATTGTCATTTTAAAATATGGATACAGTGATGAGTCAAACACTCGGTGGTCTATAGCAGTAACCAGACATTGTTGCTAACAATGACATACCCCCCCCCAGTAGATGACATATGGCAGATGAGACTCAAAACATAATACAAAATGGTGCCGCCATGATGGCACAAAAATAATACACTTTATTAAGTGTTTCAAAACATACAAGATTAAAATACACAAATCAGATTCACAACATTCAAAAACCTTAAATTACAAAATGTATTTTCTGTTTACATTTTTTGCAGTTTTTATCATTTTGCTACATTTTCCCACTATCATTCAATCAGGGCCTTCAGTGTTTGATGTAAAAACTACTCTATATTGAAGTATCTGTTGCTACAGTTCCTTGCTATGACATGAGCTGGATAAGCTTTGTCATGTGACTTTTTTGGCTTTTGGCAATTTTTTTTCTGATATTAGGTACAATTTGCTATTTACATTTGTATTTTGTGAGTATTAAATTTTAATATTTAGTGTTTTGGAACTTTTATGTTTTGTACTATTTTTGAGTTATTTGATTTTTCTTAATTTTGTTTATTTAAATAAAAAAAATCAGTATGGAATGGTCCACACAGTACTACCATGTACATTTCACTTCACTCGTATTCTGCAGAAAATTCATTTAAATGAAAATTTTATAATACAATACAAAAGATTGCACAGTGCAGTGATATATAATTAAGTACATTAGGTTATATAATATTGGACCACATTGGACTAAATGAAGTAAACAAGCTGCATAAATAAATTGTTCATTCATTTCTTTCTCTTCATTATCCAGCATGTGCTCTGGATAAGCTGTCAACAATCTCCTCCAATTTCTGTGTGACTCTGTGTGCTTGCATGTGCTTACGTGTGCCTACATGTGTGTATGCATATTTTTTTTTAAATAATTTTTGTATCTCAAAACCCACTTGTTCAAAAATTTGCAAATTCTGGTTAAATGAAATAATTTCTACAGCAGATATTGTTGGTAATAGGTCAAACTGTATTTCAAGGATATGGAGATAAGTATTGGACTAGACTGAACCAAAAACAATAGACCTGGGGCATCATGCATAATGCTGTGCGTAGAATTCACACTAAAACATGGTGTATGGACAAAAGTGGAAATGTGCATATGCACAAAAAAAAAAAGATGCACAAAATCATGCCAAAGCCAACTTTCATGCACTTCCACTACATAAATACCAGTCTGTGTGAAATGCAATGCTCGTGCACGCGTCTGCCGCCTCTTTCTATAGGGTGGTCCTGATCTAATTATACAATTTTCATTATGCTATAACTTATTAAGTTTATTACATAGAAAATCACCCGAAAAATTTCGGACCATCGAGAAGTGTGTGAACTAACGACATGAAGAATCATCTTCGCGCCAAACTGGAATCATCCCCGCATAAATCAGAGTCATCCAGACTATCTGTATCTGCATAATTAGATCTGGACCGCCTTGTAGATTCCTCCCAGAATAAGCCTCTTTGAATATGTAAGCCAATATAAATAGTCCCTTCAGTTCAGCATACTGTGAAAAGACAATGGCAAAAGGATAGGGAAAAAAATTATCAGCGAATGCCAAGTGGAGGCAAGGAAAACAGTAATATAAACAACAAAAAGAAGGTGATCGAAAGTTCAAGTTCAGAAAGTTGCACAGTGCCCGAAATAAATAAGAAACGGCTGGATATCAAAGTCATCATGAAAAGGCGAGTCGTAGCCCATTGTCTGAGTGTCATATGGAAGCGTATTAGGGTACAGAGAAAAGAAAAAAAAATAGGGACACAGTGAGAAAAAAGCTTGAAATGTCAACTTTAATCTCGAAATTTCCAAATTAATCACGCAGTTTATTTTGTCATTAAAGTAGAAGATCATAAACTTCATCTTAAAATCGTTTAATTTACTAGTTTCTCAAATCCCATCATAACTAAAGTAGAATGTTAAATGCTTCGTATTCAATGTACTCTTTTATGTACTCTGTGTGTGTGAATCACTACATGCTTCTTAAACTGGCTTTCTCTTCCACCGACAGGACACGGAATACATTACATTCGTGATATTACAGCTCTCTGAACAATTTAAATACTAAGATGTATACTTGATATCATTGTCATGATGATAGGAATTAAAGCATGTATTAAACATGGGGCCACAGTGGTGCAGCGATAGCGACAAGCTGGCACCATGTCCAGAGGTTGTTCCTGCCCCCCGCAAGATGCTTGCTGCGCCGTGCGTGACCCTCAATGAAATAATTTATTTCAGCAGTACTGTCTCTTTCAAACGTACTAACCCCCAGTTCCTGTCCTTCCTTTTCTTTTTTCAAGTAATCAATCGCCACACAATCACCTCTCTAATTAATGTCAAGCCATCTGCAAGCTTAGAACACTGATTTTTCAAAACTTTTAAGGAACATTGAAATATCTTCCAAGTACATGTTTAATTATCCCATCCATCTATCCATCCAGGATTGCCCCAGTTCCGGCAAGCATACAGTATACATTATTTAAATGAAATTAAAATGTATCTGCATGATGTAATATAGATACTTTCTTGCATTTCATCTTAAAAATGATATCAAGAGCACCAAGAAGATAGTGCTTGAAAATCTAAATCAACTTAGAAACCAGTCATCATCATTTGTAAATATGCGCTCTCTTCTATTGAAATGAATTGAATGTCTTTATTGTTATTGTATGGTACAATGAAATGCAATATGTAAATCCTCCATATATTTGTTTTCCTTTATAATGGTGATAATAGTACGATAAAAAACAATGAAAATTTACAATATGAAAGCACAAGTACAATATACATGTACATATAATGCATATATCACAACTGTAGTGCAAGTTTACAGTGAGGTAATTGTAATTCTAAGTACAAACAGTTCTACCAGGACCATTTGATGGACTGATCGAGTGTGTTTGTAGCTCTTGGGATGAAACTGTTTCTGAACCTCGAGGTTCGTGCAGGAAAGGCTCTGAAGCATTTGTCAGAAGGAAGTGGTTCAAATAGACTGTGCGCATTGCTGAGGCAGTGTGTGCTAGAAGCTGTATTCTGATAATCCTCTTTTTCCGATCATCTGCTGTAAACTGTGATTACACACTCGGATACACTGGGGTAAAATTCTCTGAGTGGTGCACTGAGAGTAACAATGCTAAAGCAGCTATAATATTTGGAATAGCTTGGCCATTCTGTGCACCATTATATTGTTAGAGGTTTATTACAATTAGATGCCTTGAATTTATAAAAAACATGCCGGTAATTTCAGTGTATTTGATATAGTCGTGTCAGGGTTGTGAATATAAAAAATCAAGGGAAACCTCACAGGAACAGTAGCACTGCTTTGACGCTGGGTGCCGCCAGTTTGCAAAACCGAGCAGAGAATTTGCGTATGCAAGGGATTGAGCTGGTGTGAAAATGTGCGTACACACCATTTAAAACATGAGGCTCCTGGAGCCTGCAACATGACAAATACATTTGAAAAAGGTAAGTTATTCTTATCAGAAATTATTCATGTACATAGGCTTCCATACACATAGGCACACATATAGACACCATGCTAAAATGAACTTTTCATGTTTTGAACATTACAGAATCAGAATTTAACTTGATAATTACTTTTTAAGCCCAATACCAAACTTCCATTTAAATGGAGGTAAAAATTAAACTGTGGTTTCTTTTTGAGCCAGGGTTTTGATTTCCTTCCCTTTTTATATTGCTTTGAGGCAAATCAAAACAACCACAACCTCATTATGTCATGGCCAACCTGTAAGACCAATAACTAAATTATACAAAAATGGAAAGCACAGAAAATAAATTATATATAACACAATAAGAGCTGTTACCTTTTTCTTATCTCTGCTACTCGAGCAAAGCACTTAGGGACTGCAAAGAAACCATAATCGTGCTAGTATGGATTCATTATGAATGCCATGAAATCACTTCAGTTTTTTTTTTTTTTTGTCCAGCACCTCTTGACTCACCGGTACAAGAAAACCCCAACATACATGTTTGACTTCTCTTGTTTTCCAGCCATACAAAATGTCTGTCCCCCCTGTATTCCCTGTAGACCAGAAACACCATCATTTTAGGCCATATTGTGTACTGGAAATTGTGCCATTACAATAAAGAGAAAGCTAAAGGTGTCTTCAGCAAAAATGATCAGAAGAACTTGAAGTTGTACATGCTACACCAGCTGACCCCAGGGGCTCACCCCCATAATGTGATACAAGGGGTCAAAAGTACTTCTTTTCATAAAACTTAAAAAAATGATAATTGGTATTATAGGCATATGGTGTGTTCATTTATTTATTTCAAAGTTATTGATCAGGAATATGATCACATTTTTAGATATTTGATTTGTACCAGAAGTCCTGTCCTTCTAAAAGCCACTGCAAAAAGTTTAAAGATGACAATTTTTAAACATAAGCATGTGAATATCATTTCAGATTGTTTAATTTTCAGTCATTACATTTCTTTTGGCACTCTGATTTTGAACAGCTTATATTAAGTCAAATTTATTTTTATTTGGAAAGACTTTCAGATCACAACAGTTGTATCTGCCACTTTATGTTTGTATGCTGTTGATCAGCCCAATTGGGGTCATTTTATCTTTGTATCTAATAATTATTTTTATTCTTAAGAGTGTGGATATGATTTCCTGCCACAATAAACGAGATTTCCAAAAACCCACACAATAGACCAGATCTTCCCTTAATTCTAGTGTGGGCACTGGATTTGGCCTCACCCTAGGCAGCCTAACAACTCTACTCAGAAGGCAGGCTTAATCCTACACAGGCCCTGAAAAAGTGCTGTTAAAAATTAAAATATCTAGAAGGTCACAAATATTGCAGACAAGAAAAAAAATGCAAACACTTGAATCTAAAAAAACTACACTAACTAAAAGTATTTTATAATCCACGAATATATAAGTTAACAAAAGAGCACAAAAGGCAGGGCAGGAAAAACAGGGCAAAATAGGCAAAACTTAAAGAGAACAAACCTAGACAAAATCCAGTCGTTATCGTAGTCAAGAGTCAAAATCATAAACAAAAACAAAGAAAACAAATAAAGCAATGCCAAATCACTGAAAACTTCAGCTTCTCCTTAAATATTGTCTCCCTCATGTGGTGCTACGCAGAGCAGATAGCAACAAAAACTGCTTGGAAACTTAACATGACACACAACAGCAAAATATGTAAATATTAAAGACAATCAAAGATAATCATAACATTAACAAAAATCAAAAAAACAGAATTAATAATATGATATGCCAAATTACTCTTACACAAAAAAGTAAACTTAAGACAGGGCATCAATCCTGGCTGAAACATAGAAATTGTGTTCTAGCATGTAATATTCCTTTATACTTATTTATTAATTACTTGTATGCTTTATTCCATTATTATTTACTTATAGACAATGCCATTTGATGATGTTTTGGCATTGTCACAGTCACATTGTTTTTAGCAAATACTAAAGGGCTCCGCTCCCTCTCCCCTTCAACGCTATGCGCTGTTGTGAAGAAGGGGGCTGAACGCACCCCAAGGAGCTTGGAAACAATTATTCCTCTAGAAGCAAAACTTTACATTTCAATCCATCTGCATAATTAAAATTGTATGTATAGTTTTTTTTTTATATCAATCTAATAAGATATCACACATAATATTAATTAGCTTTTCTTTTTAATGTCTAAGTAACTGCTAAGTTAGTTGCATACACACACATACGTATATATATATATATATATATATATATATATATATATACACATATACAAATACACACATACATATACACAGACATATATATATATATATATATATATATATATATATATATATCTATATACATATATATATATATATATATATATATATATATATACACACTGTCACAACCAGATGGGGGTGATACCCAGCTGGGACACCTGAGAAGACAGGAGGAGGGCTGGTGCCTCCTCCAGACCTCGAGGGGGCGACCGCCCTGGAGGCCTCGGGTAAAGAGCTGGGAAGCTCGACCCTGTAGGGACCTGGGGTTACCGCCAGGGGGACCCCAATACCAGGAAGACCCTAGACCTCAGCACTTCCGCCACATCCAGAGTGCTTTCAAGGAGACAGCCGGCACTTCCGCCACACTGGGGCGTGTTGGTGGGAGATTGCCGGGAACACACCTGGACCACATCCGGGTGCTTATTTAAAGGGGCCGCCTCCCTGCAGAAGAGACAAGAGTTGGGTGGAAGATTGGACAAGGTCTGGGGAAGGCAGGAGGCAGCCTGAAGAAGAGAAGAAGAGAGAGAAAAGGCATTGGATTGGCCTGGACTGAGGGGTATTGGGGATTGGTGAGGACAGAACTGTAAAAAGAAATGAGAAATAAATGTGTGCTTGGTGACATGAGCGTGTCAGCCTGTCCGGACACAGACAGGCAGACACGTTCATGTCACCCACAAACACGTTTATTTACAATATTTACAGATTATTTGGTCACACAGACCCAAATAATGGTCACTAAGACCCAGTCCAAACACTGCACACAAACCCCAACCACAGTCCTGGCCACAATGCCTTGTCTTCGGGCCGCCTCCACTCTCTTCTGCTTCGTCCTTCTTCCACCCGACTCTAGCCTCGAATGAAGGGAGACGGCCCCTTTTATACAGGACCTGGATGAGCCCCAGGTGTTCCCGGCATTCCACCTCTAGCCACGCCCCAACGTGGCGGAAGTGCCGGCTGTCCTCCCGGCAGCTCTCTGGGCGCTGTCCTAATTCTTCCCCCCAGCACTTCCTGGTGTGGCGGAAGTGACCACGGGCCCCTACAGGGTAGGGCTTCCATGCCCTGTACCCGTGGCCCCCAGAGCAACCCGGAAGGCAACCCCCACGTGATCCAGGGTGGGTGCAGACCCACATCCAGTCCTTCATGTCGTCCCGGCTGGGTCATGGCCCCTGGCATCCCTGACAACACATACACACTCCTTTTTTTCTGTGTAATGTTGAGGGATTTGCGCATACGTATATACGTCTGATTTATTAAGTTCAAAATAAGCCATTAATTATGCATTTATATTTTTTCCCTACCTTTGAAGCTTCTGCTTCTTTGCCGTTTTTCAATTGAATCATATTCTGACCTGGTAAATGAATTGTTAATAATTCAACTGAATAACTTCAAACTTGCATTGGCAATTCCATTAAATGTCACCCGCTTTCCATTGCACTAATGTACCGAGTATCTAAATATGGTTTAACTTCATCCTGAGACTATTCTTTGGATAAAGCTACGCATTTTGTATCGTGCCCATTATGAATTTACTTGTAGATCTACTTATCGACATTAATATGACAATCGAATCAACTGAGCAAATATGGGTTATATGGTAAAATCACTGAATTATCAATCATCACAATTTTACCATCTTTCTTTCTGTGATAAGTTTGTTGTTCATGACGATTATCTCTTCGGCGACAATCAGAAAAGCCAAACTTAGTCATATCTGTTAATTGAACAAATGCTTTAGGAAATTTCTTTTAACACTTTTTCTCTTTTGAGTCCCAACATACTGAATCTTTTAAATGTGGTCCGTGAGACATGTGTTTAATGACTTTGTACCATAATTCAGGATAGGTTTCTCTGTTTGGAATTTCAGCACAGACAAACTGATCGACATCATCAGCAGTTAATAATGTATTTTGCAAAGTAACCAATAAATGCATGTGAAGTAAGCCCTGTTTTTGAAATTCGGTTGTGTAAAAGTATGTCAAATCGCTTCTCCATGATCATAAATATAAATTGACCGAATTGTGGTTTCTTTGAAGTTAAACTTGTTGTAGCTTTAATTGTTGCGGAACCACAGATTCTCATAGCCTATGGTCCATTATTGCATAAATCTACATTTTGAGCATTTAGACATGGATATTTTGCCTGTAATGTTTGTGGATTTCACTTTCACTATACAACAAATCTTTTATTTCTCATGGCTACGGCTCTTCATTTGGAAAAAACACTACTTTTCCCTGATAGCAACATGAATTAGATGATCTACAAGTCTCTGACTTAAACTTTAAAGCCTTACAATATTTACATACTTCTGACATATCACCTATGTCCATATATTCGATCTCTTTTTGTTGTTTTATTTCACCAAGTAATAATTTCCGTTTGTTTGTGCTAATGCACCTTTACTATTTTTTTTTTGTTACTTTTGAATTTTACTACTTTCATATTCTTTCATTTGCTGTACATGTGCATTGTGCCAACTTTTTTTTTGAGCCTTTCAAATTCCACTGCTTTCATAATCTCTAACTCGCTCTGCATGTGTATCACACCAACGTTTTATTATGTCTTTATTAAGTCTTTTATTTCTGACCCTGATTGGACCTAGAGATTTTCAATTCCACTTGGTCCAAGCTGATTATTACTTTCCTTATTTTCAGAATTTGCACATAGATTATTATTGTGGGCAGCACGGTGGTGCAGTAGGTAGTGCTGCTGCCTTGCAGCTAGGAGACCCGGGTTCGCTTCACGGGTCCTACCTGCGTGGAATTTGCATGTTCTCTCCGTGTCTATGTGGGTTTCCTCCGAGTACTCCTGTTTCCTCCGACAGTCCAAAGACATGCAGGTTAGGTGCACTGGTGATTCTAAATTATCCCTAGTGTGTGCTTGGTGTGTGAATGTGTGTGTGCTCACCTGCCCAAGGTTTGTTTCCTGCCCTGCGCCCTGTGTTGGCTGAGATTGGCTCCAGTAGACCCCAGTGACCCTGTAGTTAGGATATAGCAGGATGAATAGATGGATTATTATTGTTCTTTTTTGCTTTATTTTCTCTCCAACGCTTTTAGGTCTCTTTCTTCTTCACATATAGAACGTATAAAATTTTTAAGAGCTGGGAGCACATGAAGTGTGTCTGCCAAAAGCATTCCAACAACTGAGAGGTGAGATGTCCGTGATGTTGTTCTAAATTATTTGTAAGTAGGGTGTGACATGCAGGTAGTCTCGTGGGACTTCAAAGTGTCTTCCAAGAAGATCACGTTTCGACCCAAGATTTTTTTATTATAATAGAGAGACATGTCAAGCTTCTGGCAGAATACCTCTAGATCCCCATAATTCTGAAATTAGGTTTAATAGGTGCTAAATTGTCCTCATCATATTGTCAAGACTTCATTAGTTTACGGGTTGTAACGCTTTATTTAAATTTTTGATATATTAATTTCGTTATTCATGTTGTTTTTAATTTCTACCATTATTCAGTTAATGCTATCCTGTTGACAATTAGTTTGGTGATTTTTCTTAGAAGCCCCTTAGTTTATTACTATGTCATCCATTGTTAGTAATGGACTGATAATGACACATAACATCGTCATGCTGCTATAAAATACGAAAACGTCCACACTTTGGATAGAAAAAGGGAACAGCATCAAGACAGTCTTTGCCTAGACCACTTCTTAACTTGCTTTTGACTTTATGTTGAATTCTGACATCAGATTGTGTTTAAGTCTTCGTTTTGGTTCCTGGCTACTCCTTTTGACTGAATTTGATCCCTCTTATATCATCCCTTTCAGCAAACTTCATCTCTCTGTCACAGATATCTTAACTCCATTTGGATCTTTCTTTGTTCCAAATGAACACTACACATATTTGATATCGAAATTCCTCTTGTAACACTCTTCGTTTCCATGATCCTGGGTTCAGAGAGTAGATAGATGGTGTCACACACGTGCACTTTGGAAGCAGTCAACAAGTCCTAAGGTGAGCGATATAACAACGGATGAGGGTTTGTTTCAGGGTACTAATGCCTCTCTCTCTGACCTTACAGAACCAAAGAAGACAAATAAAACAAACATTCTCATCCTAAACAATAATTCAGAGACTGGGACATCCACTACTTCATCTTGCATATCATTCCTGGTTCCTGGAGATGACCTCACTTCCGGTCCCTCCGTGATGACGTCACTTCCGGCTCCTGACAATGACGCCACTTTCTGGGCCCTCAGTGATGACGTCACTTCCGGCTCCCCTTAGATGATGTCATTTCCCATTTTTGATCATTTCCTGTAGCCATTTTGTCTCTCCTATAAAAGCCACCATTTCACCAATGTTGTATGTAGAATATTTGTTTTTTTCATTTACTTTGACCACTTTATTGCAACCAAGCAATATAGGGGGTAATTCCCCAACACTTTTTGAGTTGTGTTGTCAACTTATTTATCACAATGGATAAACTGTCACTATTAGTATTTGATGATGTGACTATTCTTATAGGGCTTTAGGTCCCTACAACTCTGAGATTAGACTTAACAGGAAAACACTATGTGGATGGATGGATAGATAAAATTTTCATATATTTGGCAATGCAGCGATGAGTGAAGAGTGAATACAGTCTAAGGCTGACACGGCCCCCAGTGTTATAACTGCTCAGAGCATCATGGCTGCTGAACCTTACGAGTCGCGAGGATGGGCAAAATGTTATTCTGTATATCACATGGTATTGCAAAAATGAACAAAAGGTGCATTCTTTTTCAACATAACTTAGAGGACACATTGCATTATATTGTCTAATACTTTGGTACATGTTCATTTTATGGATTTTATTTTTAATATTAAGTGAAGCTGGAAGTTTTTTTATTTTTGGAGACACCCCAAAATATATAAAAGCTACTGAATGAGGAGCTATTATAGAATAACTGAGGTTTATTCTTGATATGTTGATGGCTGCAAACCAGCTAATTTCTCATATACAGTGTGGAGTGACACTTCAGTAGATACAGCACTCCCCCCATCCAAAAAAAGCTTTTAAAAGAACAGTAAATAAATTGCACTAAAGCCACTCTCTCCCCCTCACTCCCAGCATCCTATGCTATAAGCCAGAGCCACATTACCTGCGATGTGCCAATTAGTTTCCTAGCAACCAGCTCACCAAATATCTAAAAAAAGTCAGTATGTATCTATATGTTTGAAATCAGAATGTAAAAAACAAGACAAAGAAATAGTTTTAAGAGGCTACTGACATTTAGACTGTTTTTTTCCTCAGACTTTTAACTGTTAATAACCTTGGGCTAACAGTAGCTATAAACCCCACCACAATCCTAGTGCATTCAGAATTAAGGACCCTCAAACATTTCCCATTTTGATAGCATAGACTGGAAAATAAAATTGCAATGAAAATGAAACATAAAGATCAGAGTTGAAAGTGAACGACTTAATTGCCAAAGATGATCCGCGGTCCTTCTCTTCCAACCAGATCCTGTTAATTGCCATCCCTGGAAATACAGATTTCTCTCCATTTTTACTCTGGCTTTTGCGTACTTGCCAATTTATCCAGTGGGTGTACGTTTCAGTTCCTACCATCATTTAACCCAAATTCATTATGCTAACCCCTCTTACCCATCCATTTTACCCAACTACCAATCATTACGCTTTTATTAGAGACCGTAAATGAATGAAACATTTTGAGTTTGTACATAGCTTAAAAATAAATTGCACAATCAATATTGAATGCCCAGCTACTTTTCTAGTCTCGGCATCTGCTACCCTGAGCAAGAGACAATAATGACACTGTAACAAACACAATGAGTAAGCGAAACAGTCCATTGAATTTATCTATGCGGTATGAAAGCTAGGAGGTGCCACTGATCCCATAACCCAGACGCACAATACAGTCCTGCGTTCAAATAAAGGGGTTTTATTACAAACAATACCTTATAAACAGTGATTGAACAGAGTGTTTATTCTCTTTCTCTGTCTTTCTCTACCACAGGAGTACATCGGTACCAGGGTTTCACCTATTTGAAGTACTTCCAGGTCATATGAAAGTTCCAAATAATAAGGAGTATAACTCTCTGGTGCACCCTCTTGTGGAACCCATAGACCACAGCTGGGATGTGCTTCCAGACTACTGCTGCCATCTAGTGTATGGAGAAGACAATAAGCAGAATATATTGTTCTCCCCTGTCCTTTTATATTATTGGTGGCCCAGCCAGGAAAGGTTCCCATGTCAACTCCAGCTGGGATGCCGATCCTCAGGTGTTGTCCCTCACATGGTGTTGAGAGGACCTCTTGCCAGGTTTTCTTTCTCCTTAATGGCCTTTTTCATCATGCTGAGGATTGATCAAAGCATTGATCGGCTACCTGTGCTTTTCTGTTGACTTTTGGTTGTACTTTGTGTATTGTCATAGCCCCTGAGTCAGATGCTGCATTAACTTCTGGGGGAGGCATAGTCCAGGACAGGACTAATTTATCTTAGTAATAGGAATTTTTTACCAGGATCGGAACACTTGCCCTGCTCCGTCTGATCACCACTAGGACAGACCGAAGGGATGCTCACCCGTCTTTTCCCCCTTTGTGGCTTACCGGAGCTGTAGTAAAGATAAGGCAGTCACAGGAAAATGCAAAAATTGTGTAGGGATTTCCTTCCACAGCAAATTTATTTTTGTAAAACAGGTTCCAGCTACTAGAACAGCTTGGAAATCCAGCTGACTATGCCAGTTGTGAAGGCTAAGGGGCAGCACTGAGCCCCAAAATTTCTGGTATTTTATAATGTCGGTTGTATAAGTAGAAAGCGGAAAACTCACGCTATTGGTCCAAGAGATTATGATATGCTAACGCCCACCTGAGAGAGTAACCACGGCGCACACTGCCTTTTTTTTCTATGTAGGTGCAGCAATGCACTGTATCAGCACATGCTCCTAACTAACCTCTCTCTCACTCTATTTTGCCTACATGACCACACAGTAATAGCCAAACTATTCCAAAGCAACGTTTGCACTGATATGTATTTTTTGTATCTCACACCCTCATATACCTTTCTTGTATGAGCATCTCTTATCTACAATGGACCGTTCGATCAGAAGAAAATATGAAGCTAGTTTTAAATTAAACGTTGTTTAAGTAGCGAAAGAAATTGGTAACTGCGCTGCTGCAACAAAATTCGATGCGTCTGAGAAACTGATGTGAGATTGGAGGAGGCAAGAAGATGTAAAAAAAAAATGAAGTGTTGCGTTTCTGAACGAGTGTATAAGTCGCGGTCTGATTTTATGATCAATTTTTCAGGTTTCATGACCCGACTTATACTTGAGTATATGTGGTAGTTGTCTCAATTACAGCAACTCCAACTCTTGAGATTAAAAGAACTTATAGATGTCTTCCTCAAAGAGGACTTGACTGGAGACAAAAGGGCTCAGCAGAGGCAGGGACTGGGTCAGAGATAGTTTTTCGAGTAACTTGGTTTACGAGTGTTTTGCAAGACGAGCAAAATTTTTTAATAAATTTTGACTTGATAAACGAGTGATGTCTTGCAATATGAGTAGTATGGATACACTTTGTCTGCTGAGCATCATTTAATCACAACTGAGCTGATGGTTCTTCTCTCTCTCTCTCTCACACACCCGCATCTCTCTCCTTATCTCTCTCGCTTGCATGCAGTGCATCTCTCTCTCTCTCTCCTTATCTCGCTCGCTCGCTCGCTTGTGCGCAGCGTGTCTCTCTCTCTCTCCTTATCTCTCTCGCTCGCCCGCGTCTCTCTCTCCTTTTCTCGCTCGCTCGCTCGTCTCTCTCTCTCTCTCTCTATTCTCTTGAGGGCAATCATCTCCTATTTTCCTTCTGAGTCTGTGTGCCTCACTCATATAGTCAACATCCATACGAGCGTATACTGTTTACTACAGCATTGTGACTGTGTGTGTGTGTGTGCACGTGCACGTGTGTGCTGTGTAGTGCGAGTCCCCATCTTGCACCTCAAAACACGAAGCTGAGTCTCAGTACTTTAACAACACCAGCTTTATTCAGCTTGAAACAGCAACAGCGCTGTTATTTATTGTAGCGGGATCTTTATAATGTTCCTTGTATCACCCATCGACGGCAGGCGCTTATAGCATGTCTGCGATCTTTTTGGATGCGCTTATATGGCAAACTGCTACAGCGCTGGGAGACTGCGATTGCTTTGGGACACTCTTCCGCACGTCGTCCAGTTGGGTGGAATCCCATATGAGTTTAGAAACTCACTCACACCAGCCATGATTCCCTTTAAAGGTAAAGTGCAGGTTAATTTGTTTTATGTATTTTTACATTATATTTTGTATTAATCATTTTTATATGAATAGTTTTGGGTTGTGGAATGAATCATCTGAGTTTCCATTATTTCTTATAGGGAAATTCGCTTTGATATACGAGTGCTTTGGATTGCTTTGGATATACTGTATATATAAAAAACAGACAGAGGGAGAAGGCAGGCAGATTGTGTTGTCCGCTGTTGCTGCATATTTGGATATCAACTATTGGGGTACCACAAAGAAGATGGGTACCCAAAAAGCTTAATGATCTGCACAAACCAAGCCAACATTGATTGGTGAATCTCAACAACTTTCATCGCCTCTGCCCAAAGAAAACTCATTATGGTGAGTTGTTCAACAATGGTGCAGTCCAACTGCAGAGCATCCATGTTCATTTGACCTTGGCTTCAACTAGACTAATGGCAGACTGCTGTACTATGAGTGTTCATACTACCCATAAGCCATAGTGAACATGGTTCACTGTGCCAACTTCCATCCACTATGGTTATTGCATAATTTTCAGATTGCCTTTACTTTTTGATTTACTCATATATTTGTGTTAAGTAACACCTCATCAGCAGCCTCTCTGACTGCTGTACTTCACTATAACATGTCCTTGGCCTTTATTCAATAAACTAGCTTTTTCGTATTCCTTTGTAAACTTTTAACCCTGATCAAGCCCACATCCTAATGCATTTTGTAGCTCAGGCAAAAAAAAACTGCACATACCCTTTAATACTATATTAATTCAGAAGATGATGTATGGGGGAGTTTTATAAATTTCTTGTTTTCCTAATCTCACCTACATTTTGGTTTATCGGCTACACCAATGACTCTTGCTGGCTCTTTTATGGTATTACCATTTATCCAACCATTTTCTGCTAGTTCTATAAAGGCTTAGGATTTCATACAAAGGACAGAATTTACAATCCCTAGTGTTTCTGCACTGCAATTATCTTCTGAGGGGACTGTTTAGAAATGGCCACTAGATGACATTGTCACAAGCCGTCTACTAAAGCAGATGGCCTGCTAGTAGTTTGGGACCGAACAGGACTGAGGGAGTAACAAGAGAGGCTCAAGAGAGGAAGATGTTCAAAACAGCAGGTAATTTATTTATACCACGATGGAATAAAAATAAAGTTGTTGAAAGAAAAAAGAACAAAAAAAAAAATGAACAAAAATTGTATAAATAATCCAGTGATAAGACACAATCAAATTATAAAGAAAAAAAACCAAAAAATAGAAATTGGGAAACACCAAGGCTCTTACCCTAATATAATCAATTCTCGTTCATGAAAAGTCCAGGGCAGCCTTAAAATAATACCAAAAAATTAGACTCTGTTTCAGTCCAGGTCACCAGTACAACTCCTCCAAAAAAAATCTCAGGAGTCGTTTCTTTTTGGTCCTCAGGAGCTTAACCCACTCCTTTACAGCAACCAACAGCTCAGCCACTAGGCACCTCTTAGGCTGGCGTCCCTCGCACTACCTACTTTTTCTCCCTTTACTTTTTTTCCCTTCTTGCCGCCACAACAATATTTAAAGCCTTTTCCATTGCCAGGATCAGCGTGCCTAATCATAGGAAGGAACCATTTATGTCCTGACGGGGGGGAAATCGTACACTGTTAGTACAAATCAAAAATAGCCAACAACAACATCTACATAATAAAACAACAAACAAAAAAACACCACATTTATACCTAACCTCGAGATTACTAATAAACAAACTTGAACATTACGATACACGCACACTACTAACGCAACTTGGACTCCCCCTATAGCTGTCGTTTGAACTTCCCAGGCACCTGTGACTGCATTTAGCATCTGTGCCCTTGTTAAACGGAAAAAAAACGATCGATTACGCGCAACACTCGAAATAGAACCAAATGGTAAAACATCTAGAAAATAAACTAAACAACCGAAGGGTAAGCCCAAAAATCCTAAATGAAAAAAAAAATCTTTCCCCCGTGGTAAACTTGCTGATATATTATTCACACTTAAAACTTTGATATTCCTGCCCCATATCCATTTAATCCACCAGGTATCAGCATTACGGTGAGGCTATAGCGTCACAGACATTGCCACCACAAGAACACATCGTTTATTGTGCACCTCCTCCTCATTGAGTGTTTCGTCCTTTTTTCATAAGACAACCTCCTCTGAGGCAGACTCGCCACAGGCTGATTAGATATGGGTGTGTGTCTCGTGGTCAGCTGGTCATCTTGGCAGTCCAAGCAGCATCTTTCCTTTTCAGCCATAGCCAGTGCCTGCTCTGTTCAGCAGTGTTGGCCAGCTCTTTGATTGCTTTTCTGTGGGCCTACTCTCTGACATCTAAATCCCTGAGGAACTTTGCTGGAGAACTGGCTAGAAAGCCCCTGCAACCCACCTCAACTGGGCATACCTTCACACTCCACCCTCTGTACTGTGCTTCTTCTGCTAAGTTAAAATAACACAGCCACTTACATTCCTGAGCTTTGTCAACCGCATCATCCCACAAGACTGTTAGTTTGTTGATGTAGGCAGTTTTACTGGAGTTAGACCAGAAGACCAGTTCTGATCACACAGTGGTTATTGCAGCCTCCAATGGGAAAATTAGACTCTGGCCTAGGTCCACTCACATTTCCCAGACCCTGGCTGCATCCAGTGGTCCTGACTCTTGAGGTGAGGGGTTATTCTTTGTTTTTCCCCTACCTGAATGAAGGATGGAGGTTGTCAAAGCGCTACCTGGTTGTTGAGAGGTATGGTGTTGATGGTTACTCTCTTGCACTCAGATTTGGATGCCAAGCATTTTAACACTTGATTGTGTCACCAGGTGCATCTGCCTTGAGTGAGGCTAGTCTTGCATCCGACCAAGATGTGCTTGAGGGTTACTGGAGCTATACACAAAAGACAAGGTGGATCCTCTTCCAGCCAGAGATTTAAGTTTGTGGGAGAGGGAAGGACATCGTATGTAGCCTTAATGTTAAAACTCAGTTTATTGGACTGCAAGCTCCACAATTCATTCCATGTGAGTTTCCTCTTCTCAATACCCTCCCAGATGGTTTTGGATAGCTCATCAATGTGTGTGGTAAAAAAGATCAGTGTCAAAGTTAATGTTCTGTAAATTGAGTTCTGAGTTGGCAAAAATATTTTTTAGGCCCTCTAAGTAATTTGTGGTTATCTGTACCATTGTCCCTGATTAGAAGAATAGGTGTTCTTTCTGTATTTAAAAACAAGTATTTAGCATTTACTCCATGTTATAACTCATTGACACAATTAAAAGCCATAACTGGTGAGCCAGCAGTGTGTTTTAGAGTATAATGGTGAAAAATGGTACCGGGTTCATAAAGCGAAAAAAAAGCATTTAAACTGAATATGTCAGTTTATAATGTCGAAAATGTTAGCAAGAATGGATCTGCTTCTTGGGATTACACACATATTGCAAAACAACTTATCCTTCGTTTTTGGAAGGGAAAAAAAACATTTTTACAGACGGTAGGCTCTACACTTCACATTACACCGGGACATAATTTCTTCTTTCTGCTCAAGAAGTGCAACTGTTGACATTATTCAGTGCTGTATCCAGATGTGATTTGCTGTCTCTGTACTGTTGACAACTAGACAATAATCACCGAAATAGTCATAATTATGACTGGTAACAACATTTCATTATATGGAATCATATTTTGTTATACCACAATGGTGTTGCCCCTTGCTGTTCGGTATCCTCAGGTGCACTTGTGCTTTGATGGTTTAGCAGGATAAAGACTGGGCATCCGCATACAACATTAATTAAAAAATGAAATGGTGTTATAGGCGTACATATAGTTTTAATCTTGCTGAAGTTTAGAAAGTTTAGATCAGATGTTTTAGCATATGGCAGAATGATAGCACAAAGCCATCATTCCTGCCTCACAGAGCTATGGTCTTCATGGAGACTTCACGTTCTCCCCTTTTATTTATGATTGATTGATATCAGTGAGTTTTACTGTACGAAGTTATTAAAATATTCTCTGCAACAACGCCTCAGCCTGCCCTATAAAATTTAATAATTCTGGAGCTGATATCTGTTTCATCATGGTTTAGTTTTATCCCCTTTCTCATTTTCTCAGAATTTGCTTATCATGCATATACACAAAGAACCACACAAAGTGCATAATGGTGAGTGTTGGTTGACCCTGTGAACTTACTATCGATGTGGAGATGGCTTGGCTCTTTAAAAAAATTCAAGGCTAATATAAAAATGTGATGCATTGTAAACAGTTCAGTTCAGATTTATAATTATGTGTACAAAGTACTATTAAGGCTTTATGTGTGCTCTTCACCACCATATTGCCACTCGGTGAAAATATCTCTCTGCAGGCTATGTTAAATAACAACACAGAATGTAATAGGTAAAAAGTGCAAGCTGTTTAGGAAAAAAATAATCATAACATTTGAGTGCACATCTGCCTTTTATTAGAAGCATGGCAGAACATAATTATTACAAACAAAACCACAGAGAACAAAGCTGTTGAAATTTGGAGTGGGGGTTCATAACTCCACCCATGACACCTGCTGTGGCTGAAGTGAAAATAGGATATATATCCTTACCTCAAGGAAATTGTACCAAGAATCTGTGATAAAATGTGCTATTTCCAGTTTCATGTTTATTTTAGAAGCACAGAATGCATGTTTTCTTAAATCAAAACCTTTGCTGCTTCAAAGTGAATGTATTTCATAAGTTTTAAGGCTCATGGGTTCAGGTTGTGACCTCAGTACCATACACCTTCATTATAAAAGGCAAGAGCAGGCTGGGTGTTTTTTTTTTTTTTTTACAATATATTAAAAAATTTGAATGCAATTTCTTATGGCAAATAAACATTTACAATGATTATTAAGATATTACTTTGACTTGAAAAATGCTTTAAAGTCTAAACCACAATACCTTTCTAATTTCCGTCTTGTTGCAGTCCATACACTGGGGTGTACAGTATATATTAAGTAGAAACATCAAGTGTCTAATTACTGGTGCTCCATCCAGAGCTGGGTCATCAATGTGCCTGGTATTGCTGGGATATGCTCCACCCATAGCCAGATAAATAACTTTGAAAATGGATGGATGAATGAATCAAATGCAATTTATATATGGGGTGAACATTGTCAACAGACCCAATAATTTAAGGGGGATATTTGAAAGCTGGGGCTGGAGAACTGAAAGCTCTCTCACCCATGGAGGCATAATTCTCCACTTTCCCCATGAACGAAGGTTACCTGGGGTACAGTATTATTGCCAATTGCAAATAGAATGAAGTGTAATGAAGCAGGAGGTCATGAATGTAGTCTCAGCACAAAGCTCCTATATTGGTTGGTAACAGGATTTTGAACTCAATTCAGGAAGACACAGGGTGCTCATGAAGGCTGAACAGAATAGGTATTATGAGATGGAAGAAGAAAATTATTAAATGATTTATGTGAGCTGAATAAAAAACAAAGCATAAAACAATCCTTTTACTCTCAACAGAATGAAGGCATGATTGTGTCATCACCTCGAATGAGGGAACAGGAATTAATTTCTTAAGTTAAGCTTTAGCACCCAGTAAGTAGAGCTCCAGGTAAGCTTAAGTTTTGTTTGAAGAAGTCAGACATCATCCAGATTTCAAGTCAGGTCATGAGTTGGCAGGTCTCTAAAGAACACTAGATTTAAACATTAAAATAAACCTGAATATACAAATGAAAGCCAAGGCCAAATTAATGATCCTGATGAGAAATCGTGCATGTGCACCTTACAGATTCACTAATGGCGGAGACCAAAGTGGACCAAAGAGATTCTTAACTTTGCCTTTTAACATCCACATTGACAGTTTTCCTTGAATAGCTAATAATAAGAAACTGACTTCTCTCAGTCCTCCCAATCCTCCCAAGTACAATCTAAAAACTTGCACCAAAATTTATTTGGCACAAGGAACTACTTGCAAAGACAATTAAGAGGGTTAAACATACAACTAAAAAAGGCTCAAATGAATATGGAAGAGTACAAATATACAAGTGAACTCACTCCCCAGTAGTCAAAAGCATGAAGTCACACCCTGTCTTAACAGAGTTCTTCTTGTTCTTCTTCCGCTCAGATGACTATTGTTTTGTCTTGGTGGAGTAATATATTGCTCTACTTTCCCCTTTTGTATTATTAATATGTAGCCTTTGTCAGAATGCCTCAAATCTCACAGACTTACCACTGTTTATCAGGTACTGTACCATATAACTTCACCCCACCTTCCCTTTTAACTTTATAATCTCAGGCAATTAGGTGTAGTAAAATACAAGCAGGAGTTAAGTTACAATTTAAACAATGTGTTATTGATAATATTCATTAATAATAACAATATGCAAAGTACATTTGAATATTGGCAACCATACAACCTGATAAATGCTGATGTGTAGTTTCAGGTGGCACACAGACTTGTTAGTTACTTAAAATGTCTCTAGTTAAGGCATCATTTGTGGTCAGCTTTCTTCAGAACAGACCGCATGCCTGTCTCAATATGGCTGCCGAGCTGTGCTCTTCACTGTGTTGTCCTTTTCACGGTGTACGAGATGCTCCTTTATCAGATGTTTGTAAGAGAAACAGAGGGCTAAAGCAAGCAAACGTATAGGTTTTCTGTCCAACCCCTACAGCCAATGGGGTGTCATGGTACTTAAAGGCTTCTGATAACAAGCCAATTCCAAACAGCAATACATCAGACCAATAGGGCAGAGAATACCTTCACACCTGCCCCCAAAACCATTTGTTAAGGTGAAGTTTGCCAACTAGGCAGTCTGGCTTTCCTGTGGGGTTGACTGAGAGATCCCTGCAGATAATCACTTGCTAAACTTGTTTGAGGCACTTCCCCTAACCCTGTCGTAAACTTCACTATCCTGACTTAGTCATTGGGGAGTAAACATGAATGCTTCTCACTATGAAATACTAATATTAACATTGCTTTACCTAAGCTACAAATAAAGACATATACAATATGCATCAACTTGTATGCAAAATTTCACACCACAACAAGTATAAAAACTTGATATTTGCTGTTACATAGGCAGAATTCGGTGTTTTGTAATGTAAGTGTCGGGTTATACAGCTAGCAGAATTAATTCTGTGGCTTTTTATGTAATTTTTCTTTCTCCTTCAAATTTTCCTTCAACTTCCTATGTTTTCAAAATGGTTGTATCATTGTAACATCACCACAGTGTTTGTTTGTGTATATGTGTGCTATGAAGCATGCGCAGATGTAAATATATGAATTCAGAATAACTATTTTCTTTTTTTTAAAGTTTTGCTTGTTCCATATCTCTGCATTACAGAAGAGGTTTTATAATATGTCATTTAAACATAAGTTTCAGAAAAAAATTACAAGATATGAAAGGTCTATTGAATCAGAAACACAATGGATCCATGTATCATAGAAACAATTATGATTTGTAATCATAAGCCACACTAAAATCCTCATCCTCGCTGAGAAACGTGAGCTAATTAAGAAAGTAAGAAAATATACTATATGCATGCTGTAACATTCAGATGCGTTTGTAGATTTAGTTTGCTGATGTAAAAGTTGGAGTGTTTTAAAATTTTGTAGTCACTTCATCAAAAGTCTGTTGTCAACATTTTGTTTATTGCATATTTTTTAACAGTGAGTCATATTCAAAAATAACAGTAATAATAAAATATAATTACAAGACTTGAACATGTTCTTAAAAAATGTTTTTAATACTGTTTTGCAATATCATATGGTCTGAAATTGCTTTCATAGACAGCAGATTCCAATTTAAGTGATGAAAAGATTCATGTGCAGTTGTTAGTTGTTGGATGTGAAGGGTCTGTGAAATTTGTATTTCAGATTTCTTAAACATGATATTTTTAAAAGAAGTACCTGATGGAGATTTAAAATCTGTGCTGAAGTCACCAAGTTAAAATTTTTGGTAAATTACAGTTTCAGAAACACTGAATCATTACAATCTTTAGATAATTCAGTTGTGAAGTTGTTTTTAGTGTAACAGAAACACTGCGTACACATTTAGTCACTGTATAATAAAGTGTTACTAAGCCATCTTTCTTACATTTCTAAGTATGGCAGAAGCTAGACTATTATAATATAATGAGACCTCCCCCTGCCTTCTGGTACAATAAGGGAAGGTATGGTATTGAATGAATAAGCAGTATCATTACTACTGTATTAAATACCTTTACCTTTACTTATTTGATTAATGCCTTTATCCAAGGCAACTTACAACATTTATGATACAATTGTTTACATTTCTTTCAGTTTTCTAATTGGGGCACAGGCAGGTCATGTGACTTGCTCATGGTCACACAGTGTCAGTAGCAGGATCTGAACCCACAACCTCAGATGCTGACGTCCAAAGCCTTAACATACACGTCTAAAATCATAACTCCCTATATAGAAATACTCAGCCATCCAACCCCACCCTATACTGTTTCCTGCTTCATTGAGCATGACTGCAGGTGTTTGACTGTGCAGCCTTCAAGAGCTGCTCTCAAATGAGTTAAAAAAAGATATAACTATACCAATTAAATTAACCACTCTCAAAGTAAAATTTAAACAGTAAACTAATTGGTAGTTGAAGTCGTACATAATGTTTCTCATCTTTAAGACTTTAAGAATCTGCCAAAACTGCGTAGATTGAGCTGTAATGAATATTGAAATGTCCTGACAGATTTTCATGAAGATGAAATAGGTCCAGATTCAACAAAATCAATCCACTGGAAGCTAAGTTGTTTCATGCAGACAGACAGATGAACAGACAGACAAACGCACTCTGCAAACACACCTAAAAAGAAGCCCACTTTATTATACAACCTCATATCAAATAAAGTACTTTAGCAGAGATACAGGCAGGAGCTCAGCCAAATAAAACGAGTGAAATATTGTCAAATTTTAAAGATGCTCTGCACAGTTCCACACAAAGAAAATTAGTTTTTTTCTAATTTTAGAGATTATAAAATATAATTTTCCCATTGAGTTATAGAAGGGTGCATTAGGGATCTTAAAGTTTAGCCAAATCAGTTGATGTACTAACAGTGTAGTGTAGGAAATAAGGGCCCATTTATCACCAGATAATTTAGGCATATCTGATATAACATTATGGCTGCTGCAAAAGGATGTGCAATGATCATACATTCTACATTATCTGATAGATGAGAAAAATTATTTTCCCAAAAGACCTTTCATTTTGGAGATTTCCAAATCATACTCCTGAGGGCGGCCTAGCATTGTTCAGATTAAGGATCTAACCACTGATATATTTTAGATAGTTTTTAACTGGAGAGTGTGTGATTTTCAGATGAAATATAGCATGCATTACATACATTGAAGAAGAATGAATGTTGTGAATTGTTGAGTTCCCCTCCTTGCTTGAGATAGTGATTAGAGACATCTCTTTCCCAGCATTATCGAATGTACTCTAGTGGTGGGCACTATGTAATACATGATGAAGTCTGGAGAGGCTGCCAATATTCTTATTCCTTACTAGTTAAAATATTTTTGAGTATGATGTGTGATAATGGTGGTTTAGGGAGAATCTGTTTTACAAAATTCCTAAGTTGTAAATAAAAAAAAAGTGTGTTGAAGGAATTCCATATTTACTACAGAGCTAATTAAAGGGTGCAAACATGTTACCAATATGCAAGTCTCTGAAGGTTGAGATGCCTAGTACAGTAATATGAAAAAGTTTGGGAACCCCTCTCAGCCTGCATAATAATTTACTCTACTTTCAACAAAAAAGATAACATCTGAGTGTTTTCTGAACAAAGATTTTTAGTAAAGCAGTATTTACTTGTATGAAATTAAATCAAATGTGAAAAACTGGCTGTGCAAATATGTGGTCCCCTTGTAATTTTGCTGACTTGAATGCATGTAACTGCTCAATACTGATTACTTGCAACACCAAATTGGTTGGATTAGCTCATTAAGCCTTGAACATCATAGACAGGTGTTTCCAATCATGATAAAAGGTATTTAAGGTGGTCAATTGCAAGTTGTGCTTCCCTTTGACTCTTCTCTGAAGAGTGACAGCATGGGATCCTCAAAGCAACTATCAAAAGATCTGAAAACAAAGATTGTTTAGTATCATGGTTTAGGGGAAGGCTACAAAAAGCTACCTCAGAGGTTTAAACTGTCAGTTTCAACTCTAAGGAATGTAATCAGGAAATGGAAGGCCACAGGCACAGTTGCTGTTAAACCGAGCAGGTCTGGCAGGCCAAGAAAAATACAGGCGCGGCATATGTGCAGGATTGTGAGAATGTTTACAGACAACCCACAAATCACCTCCAAAGACCTGCAAGAACATCTTACTGCAGATGTTGTATCTGTACATTGTTCTGCAATTCAGCACAATTTGCACAAAGAACATCTGTATGGCAGGGTGATGAGAAAGAAGCCCTTTCTGCACTCACACCACCAACAGAGTCGCTTGTTGTATGCAAATGCTCATTTAGACGAGTCAGATTCATTTTGGAACAAAGTTCTTTTTTACTGATGAGACAAAAATTGAGTTATTCGGTCAAACTGTGAAATTTGGTGGAGGTTCCATCATGCTGTGGGGCTGTGTGGCTAGTTCAGGGACTGGGGCCCTTGTTAAAGTCGAGGGTCGGATGAATTCAACCCAATATCAACAGATTCTTCAGGATAATGTTCAAGCATGAGTCACAAAGTTGTATTTACAGAGGGGTTGGATATTCCAACAAGACAAAGACCCAAAACACAGTTCGAAATCTACAACGGCAGTCAGGCAGAGGGAGAAGTACAATGTTCTGGAATGGCTGTCACAGTCCCCTGCCTTGAATATCATCTAAAATCTATGGGATGATTTGAAGCAGGCTGTCCAAGCAATCAAATTTAACTGAAATGGAGAGATTTTGTATGGACGAATGGTCAAAATACCTTCATCCATAATCCAGACACTCATCAAAGGCTATAGGAGGCGTCTAGAGGCTGTTATATTTGCAAAAGGAGGCTCAACTAAGTATTAATGTAATATCTCTGTTGGGATGCCCAAATTCATGCACCTGTCTAATTTTGTTATGATGCATATTGCATATTTTCTGTTAATCCAATAAACTTAATGTCACTGCTGAAATACTACTGTTTCCATAAGGCATGTCATATATTAAAAGGAAGTTGCTACTTTGAAAGCTCAGCCAATGACAAACAAAAATCCAAAGAATTAAGAGGGTTTCCCAAACTTTTTCATATGTTCCATTGGTGTCCAGGCTATAAAAGTACTAGAAAATTTCAGAGAATAGCGACTAGGCTGATTCCAGGACTGCAGGATGCTAGTTATGAAGAAAGATTTAAGGGGCTGAATTTTTTCAGTTTAAGTAAACTAAGATTAAGAGGTGACATGATTGAAGTGTTTCAAATTATGAAAGGATTATGAAAATTATGAAAGGGAAGGAAGAAAGGAATTATGAAGTTCAGTGGATCGAGACTGTTACTTTTAAATGATTTCAACAAGAATATGGAGACATGGTTTGAAATTTGTTGAGCGTAAATGTCACACAAACCTTAAAAAGTTTTTCTTCACTCAAAGAGCTAGACAAAAGGAACAAGTTATGTGGATGACAGTAGGACTCTAGGAACATTCAAAATTCAACTTGATGTTGCTTTGAAGGAATCAGGTGGATAGGATTAGCAAGCTTTGTTGGGATGAATCGCTTGTTCTCGTCAAAAGGTTTTCTAATGTTCTAATGTTTTAAAAGACTTAAATACTGTATAGATGAGAGAAGCTTGGAATGCAAAGTTATCTTGTAATGGAATAGCAGACAACAGTGGCTTTTCCTTTAAATGTTTTCTACTTTGGTTTCATATCTTAAGTGAGTGAAGCACAATCTGATTAGATTGACGATAATTATTAATGACCGGAGCACAGAGCAGAGCATACAGAGAGGACTTCTTACAAGATTTTCTTTCTAAATTGAACCAGGCAGGTACATATTCAGCACTGGCTTCTAAAGGCACTATGACATCTCAGGTAGGCTGTCAGGTCGTCTGAATTTATTAGAGTTAGGCTCTGCCTTTGTGATGTGTTTATTGTTGTTTGTTGGCATTTTGTTCTCTGTGTTTGTGCATTAAATGCATTCGTTTTGGAGTATGCTTTGTCTCATTACTTATTTTTGTATCTTGTGTATTTTTCTGCATTAATTTTTATGAACAGTTTCGTGTTATGACTGCAGGATGAGATAAGTGAAGCAAACCCTAATGAGCTCATCTTAGGACTGCCATTAAAATTTTCTCTTTCAGATTACTTTACATCCTAATAGTTTTTCACTAAGTGTAGTGTCCTTTTATGTGTCCGTGTCATCATAACACATAAGAAGGCTCAGTAACACATCTACTATTTTCAGAAGAATTATATTTTAATGCTGAGTTCTGATATTAAGAACCACTTTTGAATCCTAGCAGAGGAGCATGCTCGTAGTGGTGAGGTGATAGATTAGCCAAACCACTTACACTGTAATGTGATAATAGAAGCCAACAGTTGTCACCCAGACAGATGAAATGAAACAATACTGTCACTTGTATTACAGGAGAGGTATACTGCAAAAGTTATTGCTTCCTGATCAGCATGAAGCAAAAATACAATATACACACTAATATGAGCTCTCACTGTGAAGGACAAGACATTAGAGAGTGCACATAACAGCGATATGATAAAAGGGAGGCTCAAAATTATTCTGGAGTTTTAGGGTCACAAGGGGTTGGTCCATCACTGCTCTAGTGGTCTAGCTGATGGGCAAGGTGTTTTGAGGGACAAACTCAGCACTCAAATGCCAGAAGAAGAAGAATGAGCCTGTCAAGGGTCAGAGAAAGAAAAATTTAAAGGGCCATTCAGGTTAAAGGAGAGTTTCATAAATGGCCACTCGGTGTGCCACCAGGTGGTGTCATGAAAAAGGAATATTAGCAGGGAAGGACAAAGACATGCAAAAAAAGAGACAGAAAGTGAGAGGAAGAGCTGGTTTGTGGCACTGTGAAGTAGAAAGGTGGAGGAACTACTTCACTGTACACTGTAAAAAAGTCAGCTGTAATTTTATGCTGAACATTACAAGTTATAAACTTTTCATCTTTTTCAGTTTTTATTAAAAACAAAAGGAATCACATACAAAACCAGTCTATACAACCAGAGGATTCTGTATTTGTTGAACTCAGTCATATGAGAAGTTGTAAACACAGTTCAGTAGGATTCAATAGGTTACATAAGCAGCAGTACCTTATGTGCACAGTATACTGTAAAGAATATGGTTAATAAATCATTCTTTTTAGATAGATAGATAGATAGATAGATAGATAGATAGATAGATAGATAGATAGATAGATAGATAGATAGATAGATAGATAGACTGACTTTGAATAATGTTAACGTTTGCCCTCCTGGGTGGAATTGAAGAGTCGCATAGTGTGGGGGAGGAACGATCTCCTCAGTCTGTCAGTGGAGCAGGACAGTGACAAAAGTCTGTCACTGAATCTACTCCTCTGCCTGGAGATGACACTGTTCAGTGGATGCAGTGGATTCTTCATGATTGACAGGAGTTTGCTTAGTGCCCATCGCTCTGCTACAGGTGTAAAACTGTCCAGCTTTATTCCTATAATAGAGCCTGCCTTCCTAACAAGTTTGTCCAGGCGTGAGACGTCCTTCTTCATTATGCTGCCTCCTCAGCACACCACCATGTAGAAAAGGGCACTCGCCACAACCATCTGGTAGAACATCTGCAGCATCTTATTGCAGATGTTGAAGGACACCAATCTTCTAAGGAAGTATAGTCGGCTCTGACCTTTCTTACACAGAGCATCAGTATTGGCAGACCAGTCCAATTTGTCATTCAGCTGTACTCCCAGGTATTTATAGGTCTATATCCTCTGCACACAGTCACCTCTAATGATCACAGGGTCCTAAAATCCACCACCAGTTCCTTGGTCTTGCTGGTATTCAGGTGTAAGTGGTTTGAGTCACACCATTTAACAAAGTCTTTGATTAGCTTCCTGTACTCCTCCTCCTGCCCCCATTCCTGATGCAGCCCACGATACCAGTGTCATCAGCGAACTTTTGCACGTGGCAGGACTCCGAGCCGCATTGGAAGTCTGATGTAGATAGACTGAACAGGACCGGAGAAAGTACAGTCCACTGTGGCACACCACAGGGATATTAGTAATGTCATTATTTCCACAAAATCCTATCCTTGGTTGATTTCTGCCTTATACCCAATGCTCAGACATACATTCCTGTCTCTGTGACCAATAGTATAATTAAATTGTTTCAGTAATGGATAGATGAGTGAGCGATTTGTAGAAAGCCTTCAGGATGTAGCAACGTTACAGATTAATGGACTCCACTTCCCAGCTGCCCCGAGGGTATTGCCCTGATTGGACATCTGCAATGGGCACAGGGGCTGCCATGAAGTCCTGAGAATGTGCAAAGCAACTGGAAGGAGGTCCACGTGAACTGACAAATGCACCTCATAACTTTTCTTTGCACATCACATATTTTGCATAAAGGTTACAATTCTGCTGTGCAGTGGGAATTCAACAAACGAAAGTGGCCAGTGACTACAATTGGCCCAGGGTCTATATATCATAAAAGGAATCCCTTATGTAGGAAACCACGTATTATCATTAGAGATATCTCTTTAGTCAAATCCTGTGTCCTCTCTCCTTTTACACAACTATTTTGCCTTTTAGAATTGTTTCCGTTAGTTAAACATGTAATTTAGTCACAGTTAATTCAGCCTCCTTTTCAAATAATGGTACAGTGTGTAGGTGAATGAGTGCTCCCTGCAAAGATACTCTGGTGTCTTGTTCAGGACTGCTTCCTGTCTTGCACCCAATGGGATGGACATAACCCTAAGCCTATAATATAAATAGCATATTGTGAAGGACAGCCGGGGCCCTTGCCCGGCCAGGATGCCTCCACGCTGGAAGGACCAGGGGAGCAAGTGTGGCCAGAGTGTTACCTCCACCAGAATGCTAGATGGCAGCCACCCTGGGTGGCAGCGATGCCTCGGACTCCCGCAGGGCTTCATGGGAGTGGGAGTTTGCTGCTGCCCTGTTGGGATCCGTGGGTGCCGCCAGTTAGTGCTGCAGCTGCGATAGGAGGTGCTGAGCCTTGGAGAGCAGCTCTTTCACCACACCCAGAAGTGCTGCTGGAAGTATGTCAATTAGCACCCGGAGCATTTCTGGGTGACCTATATAGGGTGCCAGCAAGCAGTATTCCAGGAGCCAGAGTCGGGAGGAGAGGTGGAGGAGAAAAGAAAAAGCAAAGGACTGAGAGACAAAGATAAAGAGTAAAGAAAGTGTGTGAGTGGTCTGCTGGGGACACGGTACATAGAAATAAATTCACATGTGCTTTTTGGACTTTTGCCTGTAGCATCTGTTTGTGTCAGATTAGTGTGTTATAGTGCCATCAATCTGCCACACATATTTAAAAACCTGAATGGATGGACAGACACATGTTAGATTGTCTCCTGTACTTGCAAATGTTCTTATAATTAGGTTAGTGTAGCATAGTTACAAAGGTACTGGACTTTAACTGAGGGGTCTTTGGTTCAGACCTCACCTGCAGCTGACAGTGCGCCTCTGACCGAGTCACTACCATTTGTACAAAACACATATAAAGTGTATTATATAACAGTGTAGGTATAGTGCTATGTTAATGTGCAAATGAGAAGGAGTAAGAGGTTACAGGTTATTTCCACACTGAAAGGAAAGAAGGTTGAAGACACAATGTTTTGGCTGTTCAGTAATCCCTCCTCGATCGCGGGGGTTGCGTTTCAGAACCCCCCGCGATAGATGAAAATCGGTGAAGTAGAAACCATATGTTTGTATGGTTATTTTTATATATTTTATATGGCAAGCCGAATTAACATTTAGAGATATCTCAAAATGGATTTTAAGATATCTGGAAATGCATTTTAGATATCTCAAATTGACTTACAGATATCTAAAATGCATCTATTTTAAGATATCTAAAAAGCATTTTATGATATCTTAAATAGATTTCAAGATATCTTGAAATGATATGCTGTACATTTTGAAATATCTGAAATGCATTTTAAGATATCTTTAATGCAATTTGAGATATCTTGAAATACGTTCCTGTGCATTTTGAGATATCGCAAATACATTTTGAGATATCTTAAAATAACTTCCTGTGCATTTCAAGATATCTCAAATACATTTTGAGATATCTCAAAATCACTTCCTGTAACATTTCCTATTCTTTCAATGGGACTTCCTGTCTATTTCGAGATATCTCAAAATGAATTTGAGATATCTTGAAATACACAGGAAGTTATTTTAAGATATCTTGAAATGTATTTGAGATATCTTGAAATGTGCAGGAAGTCATTTTAAGATATCTGAAAATGCATTTCAGATATCTCAGAATGAATTTGGGATATCTTAAAATGAGAAGGAAGTTATTTTGAGATATCTCGAAATATAATTTAGATATCTTAAAAAGCATTCAAGATATCTTGAAATTCATTTTTTTTTCAGATATCTGAAATACATTTTTAGATATCTAAAATTAATTTCATGATATCTTAAAATGGGTCTCTGCTCCATTTCAGATATCTAACAATGTATTTCAAGATATCTCAAATTGTATTTCAAGATATCTAAAATGCATTTTAAGATATCTTTAAAAGGACACTTAATTATTTCAAGATATCTCAATAGCATTTTCAGATATCTACAATACAATTTAAGATATCTCAAATACATTTCCAGATATCTTAAAACAGCTTCCTGTCCATTTTCAGATATCTCAAATACATTTCAAGATATCTTAAAATGACTTCCTGCACATTTCAAGATATATTAAAATACATTTTAAGATATCTTATAATAAACAAGTAGTCCCATTGAAATAATAGGCAATTTTACAGGAAATGATTTTGAGATATCTTGAAATGCATTTAAGATATCTTAAAATGCATGAAAGGTCAATTTAAGATATCTGAAAATTCATTTGAGATATCTTGAAATACATTTGAGATATCTCAAAATGTATTGCAGATATCTTAAAATGTAAAGGAAATTATTTTAAGATATCTCAAAGCGAGTTTCAGATATCTTAACAAGTAAATTACATTTTAAGATAGCTTAAATTTATTTTGAGATATCTCTAAATGTTAATTTGGCTTGCCATAATTTTAAGCCCTTATAAACTCTCCCACCCTGTTAACATTATTAGAGCCCTCTAGACATGAAATAACACCCTTTAGTCAAACGTTTAAACTGTGCTCCATGACAAGACAGAGATGACAGTTCTTTCTTACAATTAAAAGAATGTAAATATATCTTCTCTTCAAAGGAATGCGTGTCAGGAGCAGGGAATGTCAGAGAGAGCGAGAGAAAAGCAAACAATCAAAAAATCAATATGTGCTTTTGGGCTTTTAAGTATGCCGAAGCACCGTGATAAAGCGCCATTTTTTAGAGGAGCATCCGTATCCTCTAGGCAAACAGCCCCTCTGCTCACACCCCCTCCATCAGGCGCAGAGAATGTCAGAGAGAGTGAGAGAGACAGAGAAAAGCAAACAATCAAGCACCGCGCAGGAAGCATATCGTATATCATTGAGGAGGTTTATTTAATACGTAATACATGCTCTGATTGGGTAGCTTCTAAGCCATCCGCCAATAGCGTTCCTTGTATGAAATCAACTGGGCAAACAAACTGAGGAAGCATGTATCATAAATTAAAAGACCCATTGTCCGCAGAAATCCACGAACCAGCGAAAAATCCATGATATATATTTAGATATGCTTACATTTAAAATCCGCGATGGAGTGAAGCCGCGTAAGTCGAAGCGCGATATAGCAAGGGATCACTGTATAGCCTTCGTTGGGTATGCAACTAAAAAATAAAAGAATAGGTAAGATACAGTATATATAAGGGGAAAGAGGGAACAAAGCCAGGGCAGATTTAAAAGAGAAAAAGTGAGAGTAGGTGTGAAAGTGTTGCTGTTACAGAAAATGAAGGGAGATATTAAAAAGTTAATCAGTCATTAAGACCTGAAGATATATGTGATCGTAGGCCGAGAAAGAGCTTAGGTTATTTAATGTTTCTGTAGTCCTGTGAAAGAACACAAACTGAGAGATCAGTGCGGCTACGCTCAAGGATGTGAAGTGTTGTAAAACTGGCTTTGTAAGATCTTTTATCTTAATGGCTTTAATGTGCTTCTTTAAAAGATCTGCTTGCCGTCTCCCTGTTCCGCCTATAGATTGCTGAACACTTCCAACAGGAAATGCAGAAAATAAGATTTTTACACAGACAAGATGCTCATTATTTAATATTGACCAGTGGGATATGGATTTCATTATTAGGGTTCCTTTTGGAGTGGATGTTATGAGGTCTGCTTCTGGCTTGATTGAGGACCCTGTTCACTATATTAGAAGGGTATTCTCTACCCATTCAGAGTGTGTCATTACAGAAGTTAGCCTCATGACTGCAGAAGCAGCAGAGTTTAAGGAACTGTGAGAGACATTGAGGGTTTTTGCTATACCAGGTTTGGAAGGAGCTATAGAGAAGGTAACCATGTTAGTTAGTTGCTTTGTAAAAGACATGGGTTTTAATTCCTAAAACGCTGCAAAAAACAGTGACAACTAAAAAAGTAGGATTGTGATGGAAATATCAACTAAAGGACTAAACCTGAAAGATGGATAGAAATTAATAAAATCCTTAACAAATTCCTGCAGCTGGATTCTTGAATAAAAGGCTACAATTGTCAATTTACTTATTTTATATACCTTTTTTTGTTGTACAACACTTTGGTCAGCCTTGATGTTGTTGTTAAAGTGCTTTATAAATGAATAAATAAATACAATAAAATAAATACCTTACAACAGATCCAGTACAAAGCCTAGGTAGAAAGAAGAGAAATGCTGTTCCACCCAGTCGACGAAGATGTTGGCATAGCTAGGTCCCATTAGTATTCATTGCCTCTCCACTCACTTAGTGAAAAATGTTATCAAAAGAGAGAGTATTGAGGGTAAGAGCCAATCCTGCCAGTCTGATGGAGATGTTCACAGGAGGATCCTGGACTGGACATCTGTTGAATGCCTTTATGAGGGCAATGAAACCTTCATGGTGAGGAATAACTGTGTACAGAGATATAATGCCCATGGTAAAGATAAAGCAGTCAAGAATGTGAAACTTAAAGCTGTCAAACAACTCATGACCATGGTTAGTATGTTTTAAATATGCAGGGTGTAGGACAGACGTATTATGCACTTTGCTCTGCTTTGGCACACAAGTAATTTGCTTAAAAATCACTCACCACACACTCTTAATTTTAGGGCAAGTGTTGGTTTTCTCTCAACGGGGCCTATTTGGAATGCAGCCTCTGGCCCTTATCTGATAAAATGATTAATCACAAAGTGATACGTAGATATGTCTCCCTAATGTACCATATAAATACTTGATCAGGGACAAAGGGCCATAAATTAATGAGGGGCAATATTGATGGAAAAAACTTGTCAACCATAAGGTTGGATATATATGCATCCAAGAAACAAGCGGTATAATGTCTATTCCTTCCTTTAAAAACAATTGTCAGCACTTGATATGGCCTCTTTCTACACAATCTTTTCTCCCAACCTGGCCGTAACTCCTCCTTACATAGCAGGACCTGTTGTCTAGGGTGTGGCCATAGCAAAGGCTGTTGATGTTAGAGTGGAAGACTTGGCTGTATTGGAGTTAGACAAGTGTGGCATTAGTCCAAACTTTACTAAGGAATTGCAAGCTCAACAAACAATAGAGAGACAGTATAAAAGACATACATCCATCTAGCTAAAAACAGAAATAAGCTGATCACCAATTGCCCACCAGATATAAACTTTGCTAGGAGAAGAGAAAACTGACCGGGAAAAGAACAAAGCATCACCTACTTTGATTCAGATAACTAATAATTGCAACTTAGTAATTATGTTATTAGCATCACTATAACTGAAAAGTAATAATCTCAGTGATGAATAAGTTTTTAGTTGTTACAGGTTTTTCTCCCTAAATCCAGTAGGAGGTTCAGGGCAGTATCTCACACACACAAGCTGGATGTTGTTCGGTGTAAACTAACTGAGAGCACATCAATGCCAGCTTTATGTTGCGAGTATTAAAATATGTATAATTTGCTAAAGAACTTCTCTTTCTTGACCAAACTAACTGAAAGATTAGAATTCATAAGTTATGTGCCTTTGTCTATAGGACATTTTTGTGTTGTTTGTTATTGTCCTTCGTTTATCCATATAATCATACTTATATATATATACTTGCATACTGTTTTCCTTATGTTTTAAATAAATTGTATAATTTGGTTTATTGAAGTAAGCATGTTTTGGTTAATAGTAGAAAAGTAGCCTATTAACAAACCACAAATGAACATTTTTTTCATAAATTGTACAGACCTCTTAAGATTTCTGCCTTTCTAGCTGAAAGGTTAAAAAGAGATCCCTCGCACATCCTACAAAGGAGACCTTCATCCAATAGTTTTATAAGACTGTAGAGGAAATCTGAAATACAGTGAGTATTGGAATGGTTGCATGCAAAAAAAAAAGTTTGTCCCAGCTTGTCAAGTGTGAGGATTTTGTGGAGAAAGTAAAATTAGCATTAGGAAGTCATTTCTGCTGAGGAGAAGAAAAGTGGTAGAACATTATGTATCTATACTTGGGAAGCACCGTGTGTTAGTATTGATCATGGTAAGGAGCTATATAAAGTAATGGTTGGTTACTTTGTAATGAGGTTCAAAAACACATATTTTGGTTTGTAACAAAAAAAGAACCTGTTATTATTAATGATGTGCAATATTAACTCTGCTTCAATTCAGCTTCCTTTCTAAGTTCCCTTTTACTTCTCATCTCATGTGTTCCTAAGTCTTCCAATTAATGTTGTTTTCCTAACAAATGATACCGAGCTTCTTTTTCCTAAATATTTTTATTGCCTTACTCATCCACTTCTGAGTTCAATTAGTTGTCATGCTGGTTATGATATTGGTATACGATTCTTCAGTATTTTATGAAGTCTATTTATTTGCTCCATTGTTCCCCACCTGTCTTTTCTTCTACTGGCTTAATTAAACCAGGCGATTTCTTGAGTGCTTTTCAGTATTTGCAGAAAATATGCTTTACTAAAATTATACTTTAAGTCTTGGTGTCTGAAGACATGCACTGCCAAAAACTGATAAACTAATTATTTCTCTCTTCTTTTTTCCTGGTGTTTAATAACCCTTCTACTTTGAATTGTGTGTTTATTATCACAGAAAACAAAATCGTTCATTGCATCTACAAATTTCTTTTGGTGAATTTCATTATTGCCTGGGATCTTCCATTCGATATTTGGGTAATTAAAAATCTCCCATTACTGTCACATCGCCATCCAATCTATTTTTTTATATTAATATAAATGAATTTATTGCCATTGATACATGAATATTCTGTTGTACCCAGATATTTTCACTTGGAAATTTTGTAATATTTAAAGCATTTCTATATATAATTACTTCATTTGCATAATCTCATCTCCATATTTTTTGATGTTTCCTAAATAACGTATCATATATTAATTTACTTATCACTCATCTGAGAAAGCTGTTAACCATTTCCTTCCAGCAAAATATGATGCCATATTGGAATTGTCTATTGGGCCCCTATTTGTCAAATTTGAAATCGCAGTGTAATTGTCAGCAGGCAGGGACAGGCATCCCTGCCTGATTGGACTCCTTTCCTGTGCCTTGCCAGGAGGCACAGGAAGAAAATAGACCTGAAAAGAAGTGGAAGTCCCCTGCCTACACAAAAATCTAAGAATAAGAAATTAGGAAGAAGGAATGGGTATGCCGGCAAACCAGCAGAAATCAATGGTGGACCATTACCCAGCTGAGAGTGAAGATTAAAGAAAGGATGGAAAGGAGGAATTATTATATACTCCCCTGAACTGCTAGATGGCAGCATTCTTGGGAAAGGTACACCCATGGAAAACCACAGGGTATGCTGGGGATTGTAGTGCTATAGAGCGGTCCCTGTGGCAGTCCCTAGGTGCCACCAAGGGGTGCTATTTCGGACTATGCAGGACTTCTGACCGACCTGGTCCAGGTGAGTCGGAGTTGGGAGATCAACGCTCACCGGAAGGTGTGGTGGAAAGGGAAAAAAGACAGAGAGGTATTGTATGTGTTCAAAGACTATTGTAAGGATTATTGTGATCAATAAATTACTTATCTGAGCCTAGGAGTTGTGTCTTTGTAGTAGTGTCTGTGGTTTGTGAGGCTGCAGCGCTCCCCTACTGTCCATAAAACATTAAACATATTACCAAACTGCATTATTTTACCTAAGAAATGTCACAAGAGTTACAACTTTTATATCACTACTGAGAAGTCAATACGTGCTTTTGTTTTTAGCAATCTAGATCAATGGTTCTTAAACGTTTTAATCTGAGGACCCAGACAAAAAAATCAATACCATACTGGGAGCCAAAAAGACGATTAGTACCATAATAACGGTAGAGCCATACATATACAAATATCAATGGTCATATAATTTAAAAGAGGAAATGTGGTTTGTGACCATTCCTCTCATGAATATTGCTAAAAGAGAATAGTGTATAGCAAACATATTGTTAATAAAAATAGTAATAATTATTAAAAAATAGGAATATACTCCTGAGTTATATCACTGCCAGTGTAAATGCTTAGTGTAAGCTTTAGGAAAATTAAGAAAATAAATTCTTTTCAAAGAGGTTATGAAGATTTTTTAAAGGATATAATGAATGGCCACTTGACTTAGAGGCGTGGTTCATGGTGCCAAATAAGGAATAAGGTGTTTTTTTTTTAATAACATAACCAATTTAGCTCCATGATAAACAATACATTCTTGAAAATAAGTTTTTCAGTTTTGTTCAGCATTTGCCAGTTTTTATTTAACAATTCAGTAAACTGAGTACAAAAGTTGAGTCACATAGCTAAATTATTCCAGAAATAATTATTTGCTATTTATATTTTGTACTGGTGACGGGACAATTCATGAAGAATAATTTGATGAACAGTCCAGTAAGAAAGGTTTAATGCTACTGTTGACCATGTGCTGAACCCCAAGTCTTTTTCACACTTTTGATATTTCCAGGTGTTCTTACAGTTCTCAATGGTCCAAAAAACATGCCCTTCACACTAGCAGTTGATTAAAATTTATCGAATAGGTTTAAAATAGTGTTACAAGAAGTAGCTCGTCCTCACTGACGCATGTTAAGCTTCATATAAAACCTTCTTTGCATCTCTAGTAGAGATTAAGACTTGACTTATGTCGTAACACCGTAACAGCAAACATACAATATGGCGTGGACCAGATTTCCTTGCACACTGAAACTGCATTTTGGCCAACAATACTGCTATGGCACTATACTGTATATGCCTCCACTTTATTGACTCACCTCTTACAAAATCCCCAAAATGACAACGCAATTAATCCGGTAAGTATAACTCGCTCAACCTGGAGGTAAGTGAAGAAAATTTGGAAAGTTTACAAAATTATATTGATCAAGTTTTTGAGTCTGTTGTCATGGGGCCTAAGAAAGCAGCAGCTAACACGGAAACACCTGCTACCAAGAGAAGCCGTCCTCAAGATTCCCCCGAGGCGACCTCATCTCCCCGCAAGGATATATTAGAATTATTAGATTCTATAGATAAAAGGCTTTTGGGATTTGAGGGACGACTCCACCTGCTCGAAATTCTACACCAGGAGTTCCAGAACCTCCGACAATCTCTGGAATTCAGCCAGGATCAGGTGGAGCGGCTTGCTGCTGAAAACGCGTCTCTGCGGGAGACTGTGTCTTCCCTGACAGAGGGATGGACACGGATCTCCCAAGACAACAAGACCCTGAAGGAGACGGTTTTGGATCTTCAGGCCCGCAGCATGAGAGACAATCTGGTGTTCGCAGGCCTGCCGGAGCAGACGGAAGGACAACCGGAGGATTGCGAACAAACAATCAAGTATTTTCTCCAGACCCACATGAAGATACCCGAAGAAACGGTAAAAAACATCACCTTTCACCGGGTACATCGCCTTGGAGCCAAGAGAGCAGACAGCAGAAGACCTCGTCCCATCATGGCTAAATTTGAGCATTTTAAACAGAAGGATTTTGTTAAGAGCCACGGGAAAGAGCTCAAAGGGAAAAATTTTAGCGTGAATGATCAATTTCCTAAAGAAATTTTGGATCGCCGCAGAGTTCTGTTCCCAATACGTAAAAAATTCATCCAAGAAGGGAGCCGCGCTGTCATTTCTGTGGACAAGCTCTACGTCAACAACAGGCTGTACAAGGAGCGAGGAGTGACAGACTGGCTTTATTAGCCCAACATCAGGTCACAAGTTTATTTTTCTTATCGGGATTCACTGGGTATGAGCATGTCAGGATATAAAAAAAAGCTGCTATATCCGTGTTTAGATGATGGGATCACCTGTTCTCTCGCCACCCCACACCTCTAACACCTTTTCTTTTTACTTTTTTTCTTTTCTTAACCTTTATCACTCTTTCCTTTCCTTCTTTTACCTGCTTCTGGAACTTTACATCCGCATGACACAATCACACAACTTTCCTACACTGCGTCAGCACACACACAAGCGCGCATACAAACACTAGATTATAATTATTACATTTTATCATACAACCACAAACACTTTTGGTTCTGTCTGATTATTATTATTATTATTATTATTATTATTATTATTATTATTGTCTGATTATTATCAGCTTTAGTATTATTATCAGAATGATTATTATTATTATCAGCATTAGTATTATTATCAGCATTATTATTATTATTATTTATTTTCAGCATTCATATTATTATTATCATCAGCATTAATAATATTATTATTGTTATTAGCATTATTATGCATATATTTTTATTTACTTATTTATTGCTTTATTTTTATTTATATATATATATATATATATTTATTTTTTTTTTTTTTTTTTTCTTCAGATTAAATTATACATTTATTTACTTAACTAACTCACCTGAAGGCACCATACATTAGCTAATCACACACACAACTATGGGTACACTAAGGTTTGTCAGTTGGAATGTTCATGGAACTGGCTCTAGAGAGAAGAGATTAAAGATTTTTGATCAGCTTAAAAGACTGCAGGCAGATGTTGTCTTATTACAAGAGACTCATAGGTCTGCCACAGTTGCAGATGAACTTAAAACATCTGAGTTTCCCACACTGTTCTCTGCCGCCTATAACTCTAGACAAAGAGGTGTAGCTATTTTAATACACAAAAATACAAATTTCAAAGTATTGGACACAGTCTCAGATCCAGATGGTAGATTTATAATACTAAAACTGTCTATACAAAATCAAAGCTTATGTATTGTTAGCATATACTGTCCAAACATAGATGACCCGCATTCTTTCATAATTTTTCTCTGTACTCTCCGAACACTTGGACTGTCCACTTATACTTGCGGAGATTTTAATTTTTGGATGGATCATTCTTCAGACAGGCTCAGTACAGCTGGGACTCAGCGCAGTTGGCATTCCACTAATATAGTCAAACAGTATATGAGTGATTATGGGCTTTGTGATGCATGGCGATCTTTTTACCCCAGCCGTAGAGAGTATACTTTTTTCTCACATGTTCATCACTCTCACTCACGTTTGGACTATTTTCTAGTCAGCAGCTCATTATTGGCTGACATTTCAGACACTGAGATACACCCTATAGTTGTCAGCGATCATGCTCCAGTTTCTTTAACTCTGTTAAATAAGAAAACAATCCCATCAGGTAAAACTGGAGGTTTAATACGTCACTGCTTAAAGATGAAGGTTTTGTGGAATATTATAAAAAAGAGTGGGCTTTATATTTAGAACACAATGACATTCCTGGAACATCAGCATCTGTTCTCTGGGAGGCAGGGAAAGCAGTGATGAGAGGTAAAATAATTTCCTTCTCATCACATAAGAAAAAAATAGAAAACAAACGTATTCAGGAATTAGAAGAAATCATTAAGTCTCTAGAGGCATCCCCAGAAGAAGAATTACAAAACAAATTGCGTAAAAGTAAACTAGAACTTAAAGGAATTATTGACAAAAACACAATTTTAGCACAAAGACTACGAATAGAAAACTTTGAACACGGTAATAAATCAGGCAAGTTTTAGCCAACCAGTTAAAAATAAACAAAGAGAAAACTGCCATATCTGCTGTTAAAGACTCAACTGGGAATATAGTATATGACCCTGAAAGAATAAACAACACTTTCAGAGATTTTTACAAAACCTTGTACTCACCACAGATTAACCCATCAGATAATGAGATCAATGAGTTTCTAGACAGGATAATACTTCCTAAATTATCAGATAGCCAAGCTACAGTCCTGGACTCGCCATTAACATCAGATGAGCTTCAGGAAGCTCTTAACTCCATGCCTAATAGGAAGGCTCCAGGTCCAGATGGGTTTCCAGCAGAGTTCTACAAAGAATTCTGGATCATTCTGGCCCAACATTCTTCAGAATGATGTGTGAAATACAAGAAAATGGTAGACTACAGCCAAACATGAATTCAGCCAACATTAGTCTCCTGTTAAAACCAGGCAAAGATCCTATATTTCCTACCAGCTATCGCCCAATTTCTCTTATTAATGTTGACCTGAAAATAATTTGTAAAGCCCTTGCAAAAAGATTAGAGAAGGTAACCCCTTTCATAATACATCCAGACCAAACTGGTTTCATTAAGGGGAGACATTCATCCACAAATTCACGTAGATTACTCAACTTAATAGACTTTTCTTATAGCAGAAACATGGAAACCAGTATATTATCTCTCGATGCAGAAAAGGCTTTTGATAGAGTTAACTGGAAGTTCTTATTTGCAACTTTACATAAATTTGGTTTTGGAAACTTCTTCATAAACTGGTTAAAAATTTTATACAGTTCACCAACAGCATGCGTCAGGACAAATGACCAAACATCAGATAGCTTCTGTCTTCAGAGGGGGACCAGGCAGGGATGCCCTCTCTCCCTCGCTATTTGCTATCTTTATTGAACCACTAGCAGCAGCAATCAGGCAAACTACAGTTATTAAAGGCATAAAGTGTAAGAACATAGAACATAAAATCAGTCTTTATGCAGATGACGTGTTACTTTATCTTCAGAATTCTCAATCCTCTCTCTCCCAGGCAATTGAACTAATAAACTCCTTTTCAAGAGTTTCAGATTATTCAATAAACTGGTTAAAATCCACAGTTCTTCCAATTAATTTCTCTTTTGTCAATTCCCTTAATACACAATTGGAATCAGGGAATATTACATACCTGGGCATTCATGTGTCTCCCAGGCTGGCAGATCTAACTAAACTAAACTACATCCCACTATTAAAGAAAGTGGAAGATGATCTTGCTAGATGGAAATCCTTACCGATATCACTTATGGGGAGGGTTGCCACAATTAAAATGATGGTTTTACCAAGAATCAATTACTTATTTTCTATGATCCCAAACAAGCCATCATCTGATTGGTTTAGATCCCTGGACTCCTCCATCACTAAATTCCTTTGGAAGGATAAACCTCCACGAATTAGCTTAAAAACACTACAGAAGACCAAAGATAGAGGAGGGTTGGATCTACCCAACTTCTATCATTATTTCTTAACCAACAGGCTCCAATATATACCAAGATGGTTGCAACATAACCCGCTGGATGAGTCCTGGTTAGATGTAGAACAGACACTTTGCAATACTATAGAGCTTTCGGACCTACCGTTTATTAGCTCAAAAATAAGAAAGCATGAAAGCTTTAAAAGTATTAATATCAGTACCTCACTGACAGCATGGTGGGAATATCTAAAAATGACGGAGTCTTCACTAATTCCATGCAGACGCACACCCATCTGGAATAATCCTGACATATTGCAAAACAATAAAATGATGAACCTCCCATACTGGAAAAGTAAAGGAATTCTATACATGGAACACATAGTTGAAGGATTGGATTTCATTCCATTTAACAGAATAGTCTCCCAATTTGGGATAGACAAGAATAGATTTTAGAATATCTCCAAATTAAATCAGTAGTTAAAGAAAAATTTAAGCTTAAAGTAGAATTACAAACACCATCAAGGGTATTAGACTTCTGTAATCTCAAACACCCCAAATTACTGTCTAAAGTATATAAAACATTGACCAAAATAGATGATACAATAGCAATTCCTATAGGCAAATGGGAGGAGGATCTATTAGTTAGCTTTGATCAGACTTTCTGGTCCCAAACCTGTTTAAAAACTTTTAAAACGATCAGAAACCCCAATTTACAACTAATTCAATACAAAATTCTACACAGAGTACACTATACAGGTCATCGGATGTTCAGGATGGGATTTGTGCCATCTGACACCTGCACACACTGCACAGACAACATTCCTGACAGTTATATCCACGCACTGTGGTCATGTCCACCTGTTCAGGGATTCTGGTATAGAGTATGTGAAGACCTGTCAAAGTGTCTGAAATGTGATATCCCAACTTCCCCCTCATTTTGCTTGCTGGGGAACCTAGAGGATGTCCCGATTGAAACAAATTTGGTTCACGTGGTTCTCACTGCCATATGCATCGCTAAGAAAACTATCCTCATAAACTGGAAAAACAAAGATAATCTTTGCATTAACCAGTATAGAAATCTTTTATTGGATCATATTACACTTGAGACAGCCTCTGCCTCCACTTCAAATCAATCTCTCTGGGCTCCTTTGATCGGTTCCATCACATAGCGATGATGGAGGGTCATTGATATGGTCCTGCGGGATGCTGTGGTTGATGTGGTGGAGAGTCTGAGCTTGGAGTATCTGGAGGATCCCTGGGGTGGGTTCACTAGGGGGGTCTTGGGCTGGGGGGCTGCTGCCCGACTCTGGTGGTGCTTGGGTTACCTCGGGGTGGGCTTCTGGTGGTTGTGTGTAGGGCCTTAGGGGGTCTTGACGGTGGCTGCGGTCGCTGCCTAGTGGCTGCAATGCCCCTGGGTTGGTCTGGGTGTGGGCCTGGTGGCTTAGGGTTTGGGGCGGCCGTCCCGGATGGGGATATGGGTGGGGCCTTGGGGATTGGGTCCTGGCATGTACGCTGCGGGAAGAGGGCGGAACGTGCGGCAGTTCCACCATGGGGAGGGATGTCCGGGAGGGAGGATCCAGCTTTATCCTGGGTGTCTTATGTCTTACTTAATCTGAATGTTGAGTAAATGTGGGGATGGGAGTAAATATTCTGCTGGGGTGGTGTGGGTTGGTGGCCTCAGACTCCGTGGGGCTCTGTGATGCTGCTGCTTGGGCCATGGCTAGATAGGCTGGGGCCTCCGTGCCCGGGTGGATTTTGGGAACGGAGGTGCCTATTGGGGCCAGTAGGGGAGCTGGCTCCCTGGAGGGCTCAGGCCCCTCAGCCGTTCCTCCCCATCCTCAGACATTTCCCTCCTCCTGCTCCTTCACATCATCACACAAACATGCACATAGGGCCTTGGGGTGTGGGTAAGTCAGGGGTGCGGTATGGATCCCGTTTCCGCAGTCCTGTGGCAGCCTACACCCCAATTTTATTTGCACATTAAACACTTCCACAAAAACATTCCACACAAATGCACACTTAGGGCCTTGGGAGTGGGCACACTCAACGGCATCCGGTGGGGAAATTTCAGCCTCACTCCGAGTGCGGTGTCCACTTCCAATTTTAAACTGCACCTAGTCACGGAGAGTTTTGGGGGGGAGGTGGGGCTGTGTGTTGGCATCAGCTGGTGTAGGCCACATGGTGCCGGCACTGCCTGCGCCCCAACCACAAAATGCACCTTATCAGCACACACCAACACTACATTAGAGCAGGCGGAGGGAGACTAGAGGTCTTATCACACTCTGTTCTCAGTTAGCTGCCGGGGCTGGAGGCTAGGAGTGGGAGCTGGCCGTCTGCCTGTGGTCTGGAGTGGTGGGTTGCTTTGCTCTACGTTGGATGGGGTGCCTGCTCACTATTACCCCTGCGGAACGGGGCTACTCTGGCGTCCAGGAATGGCTGTACCTCAGGTACGGCAGCACCGGGACCAGAGTTAGGTAGGGTGTGTGTGGGGAGTGTGAATGGGTGTCTGGCGTACATCCTTGTAAGTCTTGGGTTGTATGTGTATGTGAGAGCATGAGGGAGGGAGTGTATGACTGTGTTTGTGTGTGACTGTATATGTCAGGTGGGGTTTTGGACTCCTCCCCTCTCCTGGGACATCTGGCAATACTACAACATCTTTGCCTACCCTCCCCTGCCTTAAGCATCTGTCTGGTCGCTCCCGGTGGCTGCCTGGTGGGATCTGGTTCCCTGGGCTCTGTTGGATCCTCGGCGGGTGGGTCGCCCTCGGGTCCCGGGCTGCTGGGTTCCGGGCCCGGCCGACTCGGGGAGCGGCTGCGGGCGGCCTGAGGGCTTGCCGTTGATATCTCCGGGACTCTGCCGGCTGCTGGTTGTGACCCCGGGTGATCCTCTGCGCCTCGGGTGGGGGTTGGGGCTTCTCTGGTGACGGCCTCCCTGGGGTCTCCGCTCTGGGGTGACCTCTGGATCTCTGGGCTTGGAACTCCCTCCATCTTCCGCACGTTTTGGGGGCAGGTCTGTGGCCCTTCACACTCACTATTGGATGCTCCTATAGAGAAACCTTACACATACAAGCGTGCGTACACACACAGGTGCTCACATGGTGATTTCATAAGTATGACTTGGACATCTTCAGCACATGATCTAAGGTTGTGGTGGCCTTAAATGCCTCAGTAATAATTACTGTATGATTGTCAGCAAACATTTTTACTTTTATATATCTTCATGTAGCTGATGCAGCAATGTTTTTGTCTTGTGGTTTTTTGTTTCCCCCTCTCTTTCTGCAGGTCTAGAAGCGGATTCTGGTTCATTTATTGTTTATTCTATACGAAACCCCCTCCCCTTTACCTCCATCTCTTCCTTCTCTCTCTTCTTTTCTTTCACTTTTGTCTCCGTGTCCGGTTCGAATCTTAAAACATCTAAAAATATTTTTAATAAAGTTTTGGTATCAGGCGTGACGTCAGCAGAAGCTGTAACGCTCCACCTGAGAGAAAAACTGTAAGGCTAGTCGCCAGCATTCAGACATCAATTCTGATTGCTTCACAGCCGAACAGGACACGGTAAAAAAATATTTTATTTCCTTTGTGTTCATTTTTGGTTCTTTTGTTTACATTAATATTGCTTGTGTTTGTTTGAATTCTTGTTTTTTTATTTATCTATGTATCAATGACTTAGTTATGTCCCATGTGTTTTGTAGATGGTCCCCCAATTGGTGGGGTCACCTGCCAATCACTACCAGGAGCTGCCCTCCACTCTACAGATCCAGTGGGTCACCCACAGTTCCTGGTGGTTCATTTACAATGTTCTTGGGAATGGAGTGTTTACTTGTGTTTTTGCTGTACTTTGTACCTTTTGTGAACACTGGCTTTTTGAACCTTTGCTTTGTTTTTGACTTTGATTTGGATTCTGTATTGGGACTGTGTTTGCCTTCACTTCTCAGACAATTCCTTTTCTGCTTTACAGAGCTACTGAGCATTTTTGGTAAAAAAATAAATCTTTCATTTTATAAAAAATTCTTCAAGGCACTTTTTTGTTCCTAGTCAGGGTTTTGTGGGCCATTTTGGAAGTATTTATGGCATTTATGTGCTGTTGTTACTCACAATTCATGACAGCAGTGAATGACTTAACATAGAATTTTCACTTGGATGAACTTGACTAATTTTACAACACAATCATATGACAACTCATCACAAACATGTCCGTGACCCAGTTTGTATCATGACCCATAATCTAAGCAACATGGCTTTAGACTATTCTAATGCTTACCTCTCAGTAATACATGAAAAAGATACAGTGGTGTGCAAATGCATTAAATCCTCTTGAAAGTCATTATAATTTTCTGCATGACAAAAGATTTGTACACATATTCATCCATTCAGTATTTTTAATGCAAACTCTTATACGTAACAATATAATTCCAAAGTTAAAATAAACCATTTTCTTTAGATATTTAACTGAAGATGAAAAAGTTTATGTTTACATAAGTATTTAAACCTCTTAGCTTTGGAAACTCCAGGTTTACACAAATAAATTAATCACAAATGACACAAAGGTCACAGTTATTCGACCTTAACTAAACTTAATTAGGTAACACTTGTGAGTCCTTTAGATCTCTCTGGATATAAAATGTACCCTTTGTAGGGCCGTAGCCTTTGTTGGGCAATCACTCCAAAAATTAAGTTAAAGGAGCATTCTGCTGATGTGAGAAACAAAGTCACGACTTTAAGCATAAGGCCAAAGTGACACTGAAATTGTAAAAAAAAAAAAAACAGAAACGTGAGTGTATTGGAATTGCCAAGTCAAAGCCCTGATGTTAGCCCTGTTGAGAATCTGTGACACTATTTGAAAACTCCTGTCCAGAAGTGCCATCACACCATCATAGATGTCTATAAATTCTGCCAAGAAGAATTTGAAAGAATAACTCCTGAACAATGTGCAAAACTAATACATACTTAAGGCTTTTATTGCAGCAAAAGGGATCTCAACAAAGTATGAATGTGTTGGGCTTGAATACTTACACAAACAGTAACTTTTGTGCTTTTCTTCTTTAGCTAAATATCTACAGAAAATGGTTATTTTGATTTTGTAAATGACATCACTGTGAACAGGATGGAATAATTTCAATTTCTTGGCACAACTATAATTCACAATCTGAGCTAGAATGAAAACATAGCTGTTGTTATCAAAAAAGCAGCAGATGCTTTTTCCACCATCAATTTAAAAGGTTTAATGTGCCCCAATCTGTGCTGGTCCAGTTTTATAGAGCTACCGTATATACTTACGTATAAGTTGGGTCTAGAAACCCGAAAAATCGATCATAAAATCAGACCCTGACTTATACGCCCGTTCAGAAATACAACACTTACATTTTTTTTTTTACATCTTCTTGCCTCCTCCAATCTCGCACCAGTTATTCAAACGCATTGAATTTTGTTGCAGCAGTGCAGATTCCAATGTCTTTCGCTATTTCAATGAATTGTTAATTTAACACCAGCTTCATATTTTCTTCTGATTGAACGCTCCATCGTAGATAAGGGATGCTCTTACAATAAAGGTGTATGAGGGTGTGAGATACAAAAAACACAAATCAGTGCAAACGTTGCTTCGGAATAGTTTGGGTATTACCGTGTGGTCATATAGGAAGAATAGAGAGAGAGAGAGAGAGAGAGGTTAGGAGCACACGCTGATACAGCGCATTGCTACACCCACATAGTACAAAAAGTCAGTGTGCTCCACGGTTACTCTCTCAGGTGGGCGTTAGCATATCATAATCTCTTGGACCAATAGCATGAGTTTTCCACATTCAACTTATATGACCAACAATATAAAATACCAGAAATTATACGATAAAATCAAGTCCCGACTTATCTGTGGGAGAAGTTATCCATTAGTATATACGGTATGTTATTGAAAGCATCCACACTTTGTCCATAATAGTCTGGTATGGCAGTGTATCTGCAGTGTGTTATTTGAACAGCAGAAAAGACTGAAAGCCTGAAACTGGATCTGCTGAGGTCCTGTACACATCACAGGTCAGGGAACGTTCAGGAAATATCACCAAAGACTACACACATGGGGAAACCATGTGTTTAATTTGTGCTTATTTACTTCATATATATTACTGGACAGGAGTGCGATTCTACTTGACTATAATTTTTTATTTATTTTTGTTTTGTGCAATATATTTTTCACTTCTACTTTATTTATTATTATGATTGTGTTGTGTATTTATTTGTATATTGTGTTTAACTGTGTTTACTTTATGTGTATGGATGTAACACCTGGTGAAATTCCGAACAACAGCGTAGCAATAAAGTTCAACTTTAGTTTTTACTTTCTTTTGTAAATCTGGTTAGCCATTATTATTGTAAACTACTTTGGGCTACTTTCATGTATGAAAATATGCCATATACTGTAAATGCATGTTGTTAGTTTAGATGTTCTTATGCGCCCAGCTTAGCCCGACTTCATTTTTTTTAACTTAGTCTTCTAGAACAGTAGTTACCAAGTTCAATACTATGGTTGTTGGTTTTTATTCCAAAAAACTTCACAATCACTGCTTCATTCTTACTTTGAATTGATCTCAATGTTCAGTGAGATGTCATTATTTTTGCTCCTATTTTATGAAATTCTGGAACATTTGTATTTTTTTGCCAAACTTTAAATGCTTAGGTTTCTCTTGCCATTTTATTTTTTATAAAGTTTGTTCCTTTAGTTGGATCCAGATCATGACAACACTGAATACTAAAGGAGAGCATTACTTCAGTGTCATATTCACTGGTTTATTCATTTGCAAGAAGTGTTTCTTAATGAGCAGACAAGTGAAAATGGCCGTGAAGTAATTTCTCTCCTTTAGCGTTCAATGTTGTTTGCACCTGTTTCTGTGTTGCTTATTGCTAATCATCAGCATTTGGAAATAATTATAGCAGCAAACTCTACACAAATGGGTATTTTAAAAAATAAAATAGTGAAAAAATGTACGCATTTAAAGCTATGACAAAAAATATAAAATATTTATGAATTTCTTAGAAATATCTGTAGGATAAATAATTAAACAATGAGAATGACACACTGATCATGAAATTTGTCTGGATAAAAACTTGAAATCTCAAACTCAGGACTGAACTTGAATTTATCTTGGCTGTAATTTTGTTGCGTTTCGTTTTTGTTTCATTTTTACATATTGATATTTTTTCCCAATTCTTTAATTGATCCCTATAGCCACCATAAGATCGGTGCCCCAAATCCCCAAATTTAAGCAGCCCTCAAACTAAATGTGTGTACTTCATCCTAGTTCACATATAAACTGACCCAAAGGCACAGGATTCACCTTATCCAAAAGGAGACTCAATGCTCGATTGATGTATGGGCTGACAGATGTTCAGTCCTGAATCCATGCCTCCTGAATCTTCCCTGCACTTGCACAAGGCATAGAAGCGTTTTGGAGAAAAACATCTCACTGGTTCTGCCTTGAAGCTCTTAACTGTTTTTAAAATATGTTATGTGGTATTGAAAGCCTATTTTTAGCTATAGTCACAAACGTTTTCGACAGGTGCTTATTCACACATTCAGGTTGAACGCCTGTTTATACACTAGGAATTCAGCATTCCATACCAGACTTCCTACACATCTCTTTCTTATCACAAATGCAGAACAATCTCAGAGCTCTTTTTCCTGGACTTTACACTCCCTCCTGCCACCCCTGGTTATATGCATCATCCTCAAGCTCCCGCAGTAACTACTAGCTATTGACTACCTCTAATTTTGGGCTCCATGTAGAGGTCAGCAAATCAGGTTCTGCACTGCTGCTGTTACTATGATTTTCTTTCAAAACAAGTTACTCATATGAAGTGAGACCCTGGTGGTCGCTAAACACCTTGATGGCTTGCATCAGCTCTCAGTCTGCATTTTCAGAAATGATAAAAAATGGATTTTCTGTAAAATTCAAAAAAATGCCAATCTTTTCACACATTTCAGTCTCAGTCATTGAAACATTCTGCATATTTTTCTGTACTTTGGCTCACCCACTTGTTAAGATTCTGAATGATTTCTTTGTTAATTGGCATCTGATTAAGAAAAAAATAAAGCAGAAATAAGAATGTAGCCAACTAGGTAATTTGCCCATTTAAGCCTAGCAGTGTTTTGTCATAAATAAACTATCTAATAACACATTGCAAAAAGAAATGAGAGATAGAATGTTGATCATTGAGTAGATATAATCCTGTCTTGCTGATTTTTCGGAGAAACATAAAATAAGAACTGGCCAGAATTTATATTTCTGTAGAATGAATGCAATTAAGTTATGTGCCGTAATAAGTGCAAGAAAAATGTTTCAAAAAATCTGTTTGAAATGAAAACCTGAAGTCAAGGTGGTATACCAGCAGCTGTGGTGCCTCAGCATGAGCTTGTCCTGAAATAAAGGATTTTCCACAGCATACAAAGAATTGGGGAATGCCCCTGTATAATGTCCAGTGGACAAAACAAAAGAAATATTTGAAAAACATTCAAAAACTCAAAAAAGTAATTGACAAATGGAGATAGTGACCTGTCATTTATATAGAGAAAAAATATGGCGGACAGAAGTGATGTGGCAGGAGACGATGGGTAGATGGAAGTGACATCATTATCGGGGGACTGGAAGTGATGTCATTGTTGATGTGACAGAAGTAATGTCATCCTCAGGAGCCGGAAGTGCCATCATTAGCAGGAGACCAGAAGTGACGTCATCATCTGGAGTTGTGGAAGTGATATTGGGCGGCCATCTTGGGAATCTGGAAGTTAATGTGGTGAAAACATGGGATTATTTTTCTTCTTTTGGTCTGATGTAAAAGAGAGAGAGGCGTTCGTACCATAAATGAACCCTTCATCTCATGATGTTTCACTCACCTCAGGGCTTGTTAACTAACTCCTAAGTGCACGTGTGTGACAGCTAGAAGGCTGGGACATTACTCTGTACAGCCTTATTATAAGTCTCTACAGCCTTTAAGACCCCAGTAAGTGTGTGTGGTCTTTTGATGACAAAAATAAACCACTTTCTGATCTTGTTGAAAGGATTACCATTGAATTTATTTGCTTACAGATTTAATAAGTACTTCATACTGCACATGAAGGTATAGGATTGGCTTAATTTCCTTAGTGAAGATGACATTATATTAGACCAAGTTAATACTGGCACTCTGCTGTATATTATTACAGAGGTTTCCTAACAAAAATGCTCAAGTATCAAGAGTAGCAAGAGTCAAGTGGAGTGAGCCTGCCATGGATAAAGACAACTTTACCGTGAAAAATCCCATTAGTTTGTTGAGCAGAAGAATTTCTCCTTTGGCCAGAATGTTTAAGACAGTTACCTTTTAGTTTAGTGAATAGAGAAGGACTAGAATTAACGTCCAGAAAGCCTTTTAGGAGCAACTCTACAGGAGCACCACCAGTGTAAGCAGAGTTCCATTTGTTTTGTGACAAAGATTTTTCAGGGGCGTCTTGCCACAGAGGGTGAAGTTGCTGTCAAATGTTCAGAAAGTTAGTTGAGTCAGCAACCTTTTCCTTTGGCCTGACTGGCTAATACAATGACTTTTAACTCTACAGCCAAAGGACAAGACTTAAACTCATGTGCCACAGGCACAAAGGAAATAACAAGCAGTAGGAGCACCAAGTGTGTGAACAGAATCAAGGTATACATGCAAAATTATAATCAGGATATAAATGTAAGGGTCTGACAAACAAAACATTTGATTTCATTTCCATTAGTAACAATGAGGGAAAAAAACAGAGTACAAATGCCAAAGGTCTAAATGAACACCAAACAAACACCAAGACTTTCTTTGGAGTGTACAAGATGATCAGACAATCATATTGTAATTACTTTACACTTTATTTAAAAAATGAAATGAGGCTGTAATCGAAGGTTTAACTAACTGATAGGTTTTCTAACTAGCCAGAACCTCTCAGATTTGATACAACCCAAAAACTCAGTCTAATATGAAAACTTGAGTTTAGAAATGGAAAACAAATAAAAAAACTAAAAGGCTCAGAAGCTACCAGGATAGAATAGTCTAAGGTCTAAATGACCCCAACAGAAGAGCTCCTTTCACTTTTCATATCTGGCAGAAATTTCAGCCTTCACGATCAATTCATAATTATTCAAGAAATACAGCAAAAATATTGAAGAAAAAATTGCTTAAGCAAGGATATTCTTCTGACAAAATATCTTTATAGGCCAGCCCTCCAAAAAAATGCAGAGAAAACATGTGGCCACATCATCAAGACCCTTGAAAGCTCTGCATTATGCAACACAGAATTCATGGATTTGGGTCAAAGAATATGCTTGATATTCTGGGGCTTATAATAATAAACTGTTCATTTTTTATTCTACACAAATGAAGAAGTAATAAGGGCATGATAGAAAAGACCTGTATATGATGAGAAGGCTATGAAGTCATACTTTTATAAATGGAAGAACCAAGAGTCATTACAGAGGAAATGTAAAATCCAGATTGCCTTCAAAATACAGATGTACGTTTGGCCATAAAAGACAATAGGTGTAGATGGCAAGATAAAGTATTACTGTTTCCTGACTAGTTCAATAGTATTTGACTGGAATTTCTTTACCAATTCTTAACTTAGACTAAATTTTCCCCTCAATAAGCCATCTTTCTTTATCACCTTGACACATGATAAAACCAGTGTCACACTTTTATGATTTTGTATGTAAGTTTTGTATGCTTGTTTAAGCTTTTTTAATGTTATAGGCTTTTTACCTGATTTTTTCATTTATTTACATTATAGAAATTGTTTTCAGTTATTTGAAAATAGTTTGCATCATTTTCTGCACCATTTTGTTTTTCCCTATTTTTTCACTATTTCATGTTGCTGTCATAATGATTCAGTGCTGGTTGCTATTGTATTTTTTCCCTAAAGTTACATGATTGTCGCCATGAACAGGGCACTACAAAAATCAACAAATCAAACATAACATTATTCCAGTTGGCAGATAATCAAAGAAAAATCTTTCTTTGTGTGAGTTTTAGCTGTACCATAAAGATTTCCTGGTTTCTAACTTTTACTTTAATTTCTCCTACTACAATAGATTCGGGTATTGACGTTTAATAGACTAATCTTTGGTTTTGACTTTCTGCTTGGTTATATTTCCTCTTCTAGTCATCCTTGTTAAACTTGATAGCCTTTTCTGTGCAAAGTTAGCACACACTACATGACTCAATGTGACTTCTAGTTAGAGAGCATGTTAGATTTACGAGCTGCAGGTGCTAAATCTCACTACCTCTGAGTGTGTCAAACTATACATTTAGGAATCGACAGTGATGCAATCTCAGTCCACTTTTTTCTCAGACATATATACTAGTTTCATAAGTCAGTGAGTTTCTCCATTTGCATTGTTCAAAACAGTCTCTTTCTTTGTTTGTTTGTTTCTTTCTTTCTTTAAATCCTGTAGTTGTGTGCTAGCGTAGAATAACTGGATGAGAGGTCTCTACAAGAAACACACACATTGGCTTCATAGACAACTGGGATCTTTTCTGGGAGAGACTGTGTTTCTACAAACGAGATGATCTGCATTCAAGCAGATTCAGCACTCAGGTCTTTGTTGACTGTGTAATTTTAGACCTGATTTTTTTTTTATAATTTCATGTTAGGATGTAGACACCGTGTACATTCATTACTGCACTGATGGATACCTGTTCATCTTGAGACATCTGCAGGATCAAACTAAGACCTTAGAGCAACTCATCCGAGAGCTTCTCTTTGCTGATAGTGCTGCTGTTTTTGCTTATTCGGAAACTTGACTTGAGGTCAGCCTGAGAAAGACTATGGTTCTCCATCAGCCCACACCTCATGAGGAATATCACCTTCCCTGTATCATTGTCTGTGAGAGAGAGCTCACAACAGTCCACCAGTTCAGCTAACTGGGGTGTAACATCTCCTCAGATGCCAAAATTGATAAGGAGGTCAATCTGTCGATATACCGGTGCTGTCTCTGCATAATCATCAACTTCCATTGGAGTGACTTCACTGCAAACATCAAAGTCCTTGAGCATATAAAGGTTACCAGTATTGAGGTTATGCTGTTGAAGACAAATTTACTCCAAGCAGGGCATCTCCAGGAGGGAGGATCATCAACTACCCAAGATAGTCCTGTATGGGGAACTGTCCACTGGGCTTCAGGATAGGGGAGCACCAAAGAAGAGATTTAAAGACTCTCTGAAGAAATCTCTTGGAGCCTTTTACATCGACTGTGGTATAGCGGGTCCACAGCTCACTGAGTAAAGGCCATTTTTAAATAAATAATCGACGCGCTCGCGGCTTAGCAAGGAGTCGTTGGGCCATAGCGAGCCGCGGGGCGATCCATAGGGTGTGGGCGTTTCTCACCTAGTGCACAGGTGAGGAACTGCCCACATTCGTGATTGTCCCGAGGCTAATGCTGCAGCTGCTGTGGCCCTCGTCATTTTAAAAGAAGCGCGAGTCGGTTGTGGGGGGATTGAGAAAGGAACGAGAGAGAGGAGAGAGAAGGAAATGGAGGTTGGAAGGAGAGAAAGGAGAAAGAGCGCGAGCAAATCGGTGCAGCAGGAAGGAGGCGAGCAAACGCTCGCAGGTAGCTGAAGGCTGCCTGGGTGTTTGGCCAACACCTGGGAGAAGTGGTTGTGGTCACGCCCGCAGAAGTTTGTTGCAGGGCGGGAGTGACTGGGAAGGTGCAGGACTCTCCGCAGTCGGTAGCGGGAGTCGGGACTTGGGACGCAGTGTCCCAAATGTGAGAGCATTGGCCATTATGGGATTCCCAAGTCACTGTCAGGTGGGAGCCGACCGGAGCCAAGGATCGGGAAGGCGACTGGCAGTAGCAGAGGCATAGAGAAGGTCAGCTGCAGAGTGAGCGTCTCCCTTGTTGCGTGGCCCTGATGGGTGAAGCAAGAGGGACGCTAGTTTTAAAAGAAGGCACCGGGTTTGTTCTTGTTGTTGTTGCTTCCTTAAACATTTTACCTCTCGTTTTAAAGGATTGTTTTTTCTATATTTTTAACCTCCACATGTTTTATTGGATTATTTATTTATTGACTCTTTTTGAATGAACTGCACTTTATTTATGTGAACACCTGTTTTGTTGGACAGTTTTAAATAAAAGCACTGTTGCACTTTCAACAATCCCCTTGCTTAGATGTTTATTGCCTTCACTGACTAGCTCACTCGGTTACGTTATCGACAGTGTTGGGTTCAAGTGCTTCCAAAAATCAGATGGGAGTGTGGAGCCAGAACCCACATCGTCACATCGACCCTTTCCTGTGGTCCACCTTAGCTGCTAATTGTGAGGTCTGGCAACATACCGTTCACCAGGCTGTCTCCTCCTTTGAGATTGCGTGCCGGGCCAGCCTTGAGGTCAAAAGGAGTAGCAGGCATAACCATGATACTGTATTACCTAATCTAGGACAGACATTTCCCTATAGCCACTGTGGCTTGGCCTGTCTGTCTTGAATTGGCCTCTTTAGCCATCAATGAGCCTGAAATAGAGGTGGAGAGCATCCTTCACAAATCTTTGTTCGCGAACCCTTGCAATGAAATGTTAGGACGTTATAATTCAGTAGTGAGTTCACCTTTCGATGTGCACTGTATTAGCACTATAATAACAAACCTTAGCCTACATAAGAAAACTCTGACAAATCGGTATAAATGCAAAAAATGTAATTACCATTTAACCTTTAGTTGTGCGGCGTATTAGAACTATAAAAACAGTTTGTGTGGATTTTTTATTTAACATTTAAAGTGGCATAAACGTGAATAACCTCTGTTTCAAGCTGCTGTAGCACTCCAATTTAGCTCTGATCATCCAAGACATTAAATGAGGCGTCCTAAATATTCGAGCATTGACCAGCAACACTTGTTACATTAATAGTCTTATCAGTGATAGTATAAGAAAGTCAGTTTTCTTAAGTGAAATTTGGCTCAGCTGTGATAGTGTTAATTGAAGCAACACTTCCAAATTTCAGCTTTGTTCATTTGGTTTGCCAAGGCAAAAAAGGTGGCGGTTTAGTGATTATTTACTCAAGCTGAAATTATAAAGAAGCTAGTTTTGGTACTTTCATGGCTTTTGAGTATCTTGTTCTGGTTATTCAACGAGTGTCACAGTCTCTTGCCTTGACCGTTTATAGACCTCCAAAATATAATGCATCACTTCTTGAGGCTCTCTCAGACTAACTAACTATGACAGGTTCCTAATGGTAAGTGATTTTAATTTTTATGTGAACAACCACTGTGACCAGAAAGCAAGAGAATTCCTGAACTTTCAATCTCAGTCAGCACGTCAGCCAGCCAAAGGGAAGACACACGCTGGATTTAGTGATTTCAAAAGGATTAAAAGTTGCCATGAAGCAGGTTGTGGATAGCAGTATATTGAATCTTTTTTGCTTGTTATTTAATGTACTGTAGAAATACTGACAACTACAACTAATAAGAAGCATATTGTTAAAAAATGTTATTTTGATACAACTGCAGCTTCAATGTTTGCCAATATTTAAAATCAGTCAGAATGTAATGCCTACCTTAATAATTCCAATAGTGTAACTAGTAAGGTGGAAAACTTTAATGCTAAGGTTAGAGTTGCAGGTGACATAATGGCCCATAAAAGCGCTCCTCCAGCGCTATTATACTTTGGAAGATCCTAAGAGTGTCTTCTCTAAAGTGAACCTGCCACAGAGCTGAGCGTAAATGGAGAAAAACTAAACTTATAGTCCACTATGAAATATTGAAGGCTAAAATAACTGAATATGCCAACATAGTTGAGAGACAATCCTATTTCTCAAAAATTATAAATGATAATTCAGTAATCCAAATGTTTTACTATTAACTATTGATCATCTTTTAACCCAGCTGACTCAAAGGAATGCCTCCTATAAACTACTAGTGAAACTTGTGAGGCTTTTGCTATATTTTTTAAACATAAAATCTAACAGAAATGACATAGTAATTCCACCCAATTGAACCCCAGCATGAACTTTTAAGCAAGATTTAAGTAAAATTTTTTCACTGGACTAGATCTACTCAAACTACATAGAATAATTTCTCAGCTGAAACCCTCCACCCATGTCCTTGACCCTGTACGCACAGGCTTTTTCAAAGAAGTCTCTGATATCGTAATTGATACTGTGCTTAACATAGTGATAGACATGGGGGTCTTCCCTGTCTGTCTAAAGACTGCTGTTGTTAAACCCCTGCTGAAGAAAAATAATCTCGACTCCTCTGTTTTTAAGTAAAATTTTATAAAAGGCAATTTTAATTAAATATTCTAATCTTGACAAGATTCAATCAGGTTTTAGAACAAATCATATTACAGAAACTGCGCTGGTTGAAGTAGTAAATGATTCATAGGTCAATGCGGGCAGAGGCTGTATATCTGTTTTTGTTCTCTTAGACTTGTGTGCCACATTTGACACAGTTGACCACACTATTCTTACAAATTGCCTTAGACAATGGGCAGGCCTCTCTGGCAGGGTATTAAATTGGTTTCAGTATTATTCAATAGGTACAAAATTCTTTTTAGTTGTGATAATTCTACTTCAGAGATACATGATATTGGATATGGTGTACCACAAGGATGTATTCTGGGTCCACTGCTATTTTCAATCTACATGCTTAAATTTGGCCAGATTATCTAAAAACACAAGGTGAACTACCATAGCTATGCAGATAACAAACAGCTTTATTTATCAATAGCACCTGATGACTCTGATGCTTTGGGCTCTCTGATCCAATTTCTAAGCAGTAGTTCTGATTGGATGAATATAAATTTTTCTCAAACTAAAAGAAAAAAACAGAAATCTTATTAATTGGAAAAATGGAAATAGCAAGGGAATTAGAAATAAACTTGATCCCTTAGGTTTAAAAGTCAAAGCAGAGGTAAAGAATTTAGTGGTAATCGCTGACTCTGTCCTAAACTTTAAATCGCATATTAATGAGATTACTAGGTCTTTTTTACTTAAGGAATATAGTTAAAGTTTGACTTCTTATAACTTTACAAGGTACTTGAAAATTAGTTTAAGCTTTTGTTTTTAGTTTACTAGATTACTGTAATGCACCCCTAAGAGGACTACCTAAGAAAGACATCAATCGGCTGCAATTAGTGCAAAATGAAGCAGCCAAAATCTTAACTAGAAAAAGAAAATTTGAACACATCTCACCAGTTTGTGTTCTTACATTGGTTACCAGTGTGGCTCAGCACTGATATTAAAATACTACTGATGGTGTGTAAAGCCTCATTAGTAGGGTCCATATTTTGGAAAGTCTTTCCCCCTACATTCCAGGTTGTAAACTTAGATCTTATAATTCCAAAAGGCAGTGGTGAGGTGGCCTTTTGCTGTTATGCACCTAAAATCTGGAATACTTTACCAATAGAAATTTGCCAGGCTAATACTGTGGAACATTTTAAAAAACTGCTTAAAACCCATTTATTTTGAGTTTTTCATTGCCACATTTTAGTTGTATTCCTAATAGAATATATGGACATAGAATTATGTCCATATAGTCTAATAGGAATACATATAGTCTAGGAATCTTTACTAATCTTTACTAATCTCAACTATTCTCTGATGACTTTTCCGGTTCTTCTGTGGTGGCGATCAAGACAACATGCAGTCATCCGTGATGATGGAATGAAGACGGGTGTCCCAGCTGTCCACGAGACCAGCTTCATCAAATCATATCATATGAAGCCTGAAAATAGAGACTGATTTAAAAACATTTATGTTAGACAGAATGCCCAGTGGGGGATTGGATGGTCTTTTGGCCTTGGAACCCCTGCAGATTTTGTTTTTTTCTCCAGCTAACTGGAGTTTTTTTTTTTGTTTGTTTGTTCTGCCTCTCTGCCCTCTGACCTTATCTTTCTCTTTTGTTACTTGTTTTTGTCATATTATTGCCTTATCTTATATGTTTTTTTTTGTTTTACTTTTCTTGTAACATTCTCTTTGACATTTTGTAAAGCACTCTGAGTTACAATATCTGTATGAAATTGTTGTTTCCTTGGAGTTGCTCTTGTTATTCACTGTTCGTTGACATTATATGCATTGCACTTTCAGTTGAGTTCTCATTGGCTATCAACCCTCACACACACACAAACCCACCCCTTTGATTTGTGACTCACACCAATAAAATCAAAGCGGGTTGATTTTGTTGTAGAAAGCTGCAAAGCGATATGACCTGAGCCACTTGGAATGTCACACTACATGACTGAAATCCGGCGTGCGTGCTTGCGATGCAACTGCTCATGACTCAGTGTGATTTACTTAAAACAGTATATGTTAAAGCTATAGTTGAAAATCACTGAAAATGTTATCTAGTGTGACGACTGATTTATTTAAAGAAACTGTCATGTGAAGTGTTTTGCAATATCCATTTACCAAGCCCTGTATTATACAAAGATGTTTCATTGACATTAATTCCTTAGCTTAATAAATTAATACTTTCTGTCCAAATTCACCACACAGAACATGATGGATGTAACACACTTCAAAATAGTTCTGTTCCCGCTATCATAATTACACAAGAAACGTATCCGTTTTATCCCTGTGTGTTATTTTATTACTTTTATGAATGAATTGTTAAGCCTTTATGTTAATTAGACAGGTGATCATGCATACAAATACCTAATTAAACCCAAGATAACGTGTGTGTGTGACTGTAGTAACTTTTGCATTCTTTCCCATTGTAGTGCACACTTCACCTATGTTTTAGCTGGTTGCCCTTTTATGGAATTTCTTTCGCTAGTGTTCCAGAGCAATGTGACCAGCTTAATGGAAAAAAAAAGTTTTCATTCCTCCTCCGTTTACTTAGATACCACCCACATGCAAAACTGTATTCGCCTTCAGATCAGCTTCTGAAGAGACAAGCGACAGAGAGAGAGAGAGAGATGAAGGTGCAGAAATAAATGCGGTGTTAGCTGAAGAAGGAGGGGCAATATACACAGGCTGATGTGGCCAAGATGAGCTGACGGACGGACACAAAGAGTGATCCCTGGTAGAAAGTGCAAGGGCTCCTCTTCTCACTAAGAAGGAACAACAACAAGGATGAGAAGAGCAATTGAGGGGGCAAAAAATGGAAAGGCCTGCAAGAACGACAGCTCATGGATGCAGTGGTTGCCATAGTAACAAGTCATAGCTCTTTGTGTGTGTGCCTGGGGATGGTAAATAAAGGGAAATTATTACAGAGAAATAGACAAGGATACAAAAGGGGACAGAGCGAGAGAGGGAGAGAGGGAGGGCAGAAGGGTATACAAAAATAAAGAAGAGGTGTAGAGTGGCAGAGTGATTGGGAAGGAGGGATGGAGTGAGAGAGACAGATCGTAATGAAAGGCTGGCACAAAGATTGCTAGCTTCACTGGGTCCTTAGTTACCAGCAGGAGACAGTTACTACGTGGGCTGAAAATGCATGCATTTATTTATTTTTTTTTTAATAGAAGATATGACGTCGACCAAGGAGCTCTGAGGGATGGATAAACAAGAGAACAAATTAACAAATGCAAGACAGGTTGAAGAAGGCCCTTAAAGGAGCAGTGGAAAATAAAAAAGGCATCCATAATAAGGCCACATGTAAATTAAATTATGTGAAGAACCAATGGTAGGGTGGACAGGGCAGAGGCTTGATTGGGCTTTGCTGCTGCTATCACTGGTGAGTGCACAGTGATACCTGGTACTGGATGAGACACTAGAAATTTACTAACAAGTGCAAAGTGCCCTTAGGGTGTACATATTATGGCAAGAAATCAAGGTGTAATGAGGTTAGGTGCCCACCACCAGAGGAGTATATAAGGATCTACTGCTGAGATAGAATAATGTACATATTAAGAGGAAGAAAGGGAGAAAGAAAGAAAGAAAAGGAGAGTAAACAGCTTTCCAAAGCCTTTTCCTTTTCTTGAAAGCGTATGTGGCTCACACATACAAACACAGAGATGGGTGGCAGAAGGGAACAGGAAGCATAAAATCCGAAAACAATGAACCTTGACCATACTCTCTGAACATTAAATTAAACAGAATGAAGATGTCTGCCTACCACTTACTAACCCTCACTTGTACTCTTCCCACTGTGCAGTTCAGTGTCTTTCTTCCACTCAAAGCACATTGACCATTTATAGCCAGTGTGGGGGTGTCACTGACAATAAAATATTTTGTGTACCCCGCACAGTACTACTGATACTTGCCATCCCCAATCATCCCTGTTGCCCTGACTTTTTATCATACTAAGCCATTTCTTCTGCTGTTAACACATCTATCACGACAGGGAGGACCGTAACAGTAATGCAGCATGACACTATTTACCAAAGTACAAGCCGAATGGCTGGCCCACCAGATGACCAGTACTGTACCCATGCTTGAATATACCTGCATTCCCCTCTATATTAAATTGCACCCACCATAAACAGAATAAGTCATTCATCAGCCTTAGATGAATAGGAATTCCTCTCAGCTTTCATTCAGTTGCTGCCATAGATCGGTCTCTTGACAGCAGAAGTGATCTATTAGTTTACTTCAAAGACACAGCCAGTCTTTGTATACCAGGGGTCATTGCAGCCTTCATTTTAGTGGTCAGCAGCGTCTGGTCTCTGATATTTCAAGAGGTGAAAACATCAAATTGTATTAGTGTTCTAAACAAATGGCTCTTCAGTACAGTATGCGACAATGAGAATTAAACACAATCTGTGTCTACTGTAAATGTATAAAATATCACAGGGCTGGAACTGAATCACACACAATTAAGGAAAATAAGTAGATTAGTATGGGGTGAAAGGATAGACGAAAGTAGTAGAAAAAATCAGTAAATTATACCAAAATGAACCGACTATTCTAACCTACTTAAAGGAACACATACTCTATTATGTATTCTATATTAAATTTACATTTCATTATAAACTATTATTGGGGACCTCCTCATCAAACCCCCTGAGCTTTGACTTTACTCAGCGACACTACATTACAGAAATACATTTCCTAGACAAACATAACTAGAACTACAAAACACATCAGTGTCAGTGAGAATTGCTATCTAATAGAGCAAGTTAAGGGTTTTCTTTCTATAGTCATATTAATATTTATTTTCTTAGCAGATGCTTTTATCCAAAATGACTTACAAAAGGGGTTAACATAATCAAGTAAATATCAGTCTGGGGGAGTGTTTATGAACAAGAGTTACACGACAAACACATTGAGGGATTTTTGAATGGAGGTGGGAAGCTTCTTTCACCAGCTAGTAGCTACACATAAATAGACTCTGAACTGAGATTAGATACCACACAGTGGTGGCATCAGCAGGCGCCATGCCTTAGTATATCTGACCTCATAATGTGCTTATATAGATATATATATATACTGTATATATATATCCCTATATATATATATATCCCTATATATATATATATATTTATTTTTTATAGTATATATATATATAATAGTGTGATCCAGAGTGCGTACAGCCACCCTAACCCCAACACAGAAAGGCAAGACGAACAGGTTTTGCAACACAGCTCACAAGTTATTGCCTTCCACAGCACAAAGTAAAGCACAGAGCATAGTCCCTTCTTTGCCGACAGTCCTTCCGCCTACACTCCTGCTCAGGCTTTGTCCTCTTCCTCTCAACTCTGGCCATTAGATTCTGGCAACCGGCCAGACAAATCCAACGAGCTTCCTATGGCCAAATAGGGCCCTGAAACCATCCATGTGCCCCCTGGCAGGAGCCATGGGTCCCAGCAGGGTTGAGCTCCCATGTTCATGACCCGTGGTCCCGCTGGAAACCAAGGGGACTACCCTCTGTCGGTCCAGGAGAGAAACACCGTCCTGTCCTGGAAATACTTCCTCCCCCAGTCCTTACATAACCAGAGCGTCCCAGCCGGGTATATATATATTGTGATATTGGCGCTTGGTTGGCGCTGACCCGACACAGACTGACAATGAAGGCACGTGTAAAATAAACAAAAGAACTTTTAATTTCTTCTCCACCTGTGGGGCACGTCTTCCCTGTGAGCCCCACAGGCACAGCACAGTCCCAAAATACACACAAACCAACAAAAATCACCCCAAGTCACACTCTATCTTCCACTCCTCCCAGGGCCACTTCGTCCACCTCCTCCCGACTCTGGCGCCCTGAGTAGTGGCTGCAGGCTCCTCTTATAGCCCACCCAGAAGTGCTGCAGGTGCTCGCTGACCTACTTCTGGCTGCACCATGATGGTGTTCCATGAAAGTGGCCCTGACGCAACCCAGGGGGGCTGCGACCAAGTGTTCCGGGGGACATAGCATGCACCCCATGGCTGCTTCCCCGGATCCAGTGTTGAAGGGGCATCCCGGCTGCCACAATATATATATATATATATATATATATATATATATATATATATATATATATATATATATATATATATATGTATGTGGAGGCGAAGGTCTGTGATACGCTTTGCATATTTGCAGCTGGAGATCCATAAAGGGAGAAGATGAATCACGTTTCATAAAGTAGTTTTTATTCCTGAGCTTTCAGCCCCTGCCAGGAGCCGTCATCAGAGGATAATGTTTAGACATACAAGAATCAAAGGCAATATATAGCAAAATTATGTGTTGGGGAGGATTAGGTGGTGTAGGGGGGAGGGGATAAATCACTGTATGCGGCGGGGTATGGAGGAGGGATGAGGAGAAAATACCGACAGACAACGCACAAGAAATAAGGTGCACCATTGCCAGCCAGTTACACACAAGACATCCGACCGCACATATTTCTCAAAAAGAACAGAAAGCTCTATAATCGCTATAGAATGATAAGAGCATCATTATCACACCAGCCGACAAAGGAGGCGTAACTGTTGTATTAGACAAGGCACAGTATACCACAGCAATGGAAGAAATGATTTCTGACACTTATCAACAGCTGAATAACAACCCAACTAAAACCACGCTTAACAGAATAAACACCACTCTAATCAAACTCCGAAATAACAACCGCCTAGATGCACAGAATTATCATAAAATGAAGTCCAACAATGCTAAGTGCCCTGAATTTTACGGACTCCCAAAAATACATAAAACACCACTGAAATTCAGACCGGTGGTCAGCCTAATAGGTGTCAAAAAGACTTTTCCAGAAGCTCAAACATTTAACTTATGACTCTGAATATTCGGTGAACAACGCCGAGTTGGCATTGCAGTGCTTGAAAGATGTATCCATCGCCGAGGACAAGGTCATGGTCTTGTTTGATGTTGTGTCGCTATATACCATGATTCCAATTCATCTGGCCACAGAAACACTACTAATGAGACTGAATAATTACCCCACCATAGAGACAAGATCTAAGCTGTCCACTAAAGACATAACGCACCTAATATCACTTTGCCAAAAAACTCACTTCCATTTGAACAGAAAATACTACATTCTAAAAGAAGGCATGCCAATGGGATCGCCATTATCAGGATTTCTAGTGGAACTGGTTACCACCAGGTAGCTATCCCCGAGAAGGGGTGCAGTGAGTGTGTACACCTGATGAGCCCAGAATTAGGGTGAAACACGTGTTGCGTACTCTTAGCATTATTTGACAGTAAAACTATGCAACATTCTATGATCCGCTTCTCACAACTGAAGAGGGCACCATGGTGGATGTTTGCTGACTTGCAGACCAACCACAAGCTTTACCTGGTAGGTAACCACCCATACAATCAACTATGAATGCCATGAATGTAATTACCCCGATCTACATGCTGTCAAATAAGCAAACCACACGCCGTGGCGCAACGTAAAGAGTCTTTGCCTCTGACGCTGACGTCTGAGGTTCAATCCCCGAGAGCGGGGTGCAGTGAGTTTGTATGCCTGATGAGACCAGAATTAAGGCGAAGCACGTGTTGTTATATATATATATATAAATATATATATATATATATATATATATATATATATATATATATATATATATATATATATATATATATATATATATATATATATATATACGTGGTAGACCTGGGTTCACTTCCCGGGTCCTCCCTGCGTGGAATTTGCATGTGTGGGTCTGCGTGGGCTTCCTCCAGGTGCTCTGGTTTCCACCCACAGTCCAAATACATGCAGGTTAGGTGCATTAGTGATCCTAAATTGGCCCTAGTGTGTGCTTGGTGTGTGGGTTATGATGGTGTCTGTGTTAGGATGTAGCAGGTTGGACAATGACTGACTGACTACATGTATATAGTTGACTACTCTGTAGGCAAGCATCAAGGATTTGAACTTAATACTTTCTACTACACGGAGACAATATAGTGATCTGAAAAAAGAAGTGATATGTGCCCACCTTGGCTGGTTGAACACTCGATTTACCATTGCATTTTGAATCATCAGCAATGGCTTGATGACATATGCCAATACTCCTGCCAAGCAGAGAGTTGCAGTAGTCCAGGGATGACAAAACCAAAGTCTGGACCAGAAGTTGTGCTGTATTCTCCATCAGAAAGGTGTAATCTTGAGGATACTGTATAGAATGAATATGCAAGACAGAAAGACTGTAGCAACATAATAATGAGCCAAGTTGAACAGGAACTGGCTGCTAAATTGAGGTCCCCAGTTCTCTCATCTGCCTCATTTATTTTTCCTTTTCTACTCTCTATCTGCTCCTGCCAATGAGATGTTGTCTATAGACGGTCCACTGGACACTCAAAGCATTTTCGCAACAAGTAGCACAATGACGATTCAATAGCAATTTCAGCAGATTATTTGCTTTCTTATTAATTTTAGCACTTTCAGTTAATTGCACTTAAATGATTCCAATTTTAAGTCCACTATTCCAATTCAATGTCATGTTGAGCTAGCTCCTATCCCAGCAGCACCAAGCACACAACAAGAACCAGCACTGGACAGAGCATTTGTTGCAGGCTACACTCTCACATAACCCAGTTTAGAATTACCAGATAACAGGCACATCTTTGGGATGTGGGGGGAAAATCAAAGTACTAGGACATGGAATAAATATGTCAACTCCAGACATACCTAGGCAAGGCTGTTGATTTGAATCCAGGATTTTAAAGCTGTGAGGCAACAATGCAAACCAATGTACCGGTAAAAAAAAAAAAATGTCCATGAATATTTTTTGAGTGGATAGACGTCCTGGCTAACCAGAGAGCATATTAAAAGCGGTGTATTCAGTAGCTTATCATTCAGGCAAATGAGGACACCACACTAATGAGAAAAAAGCAATCTCAAGACATTGCTAAACAAATCAATGAATAAGTCCAATGACGAATGATGAAACACAAAAATGAGTAGTCTGTTTGGTATTCTGGAGCAAGATGATCACCTTATGGGGAAGCCATTTACATCCCATTTTGGAGTTTCCTTTTTAAGTGTGTCCTAGGAATTAGAGTTTGTCACACAGCTTGCTAGGGCCACAGTGCCCTCTGGTGGCCCCTGGAAACACTGCAATCCCATTAACTGACTTTCCATGAAAAGGCAAAGCAGCCATGTAGGACTGCCCTGCAGGCTGCCTGACTTTCTTTAAATATGTACTTCTTTTCTTGCCAAACTTTGAGCCTTTCTGATGTAGTGGCAGTTTCTCATCTAATGCCAAGCCTCTCGTGCTTCTCCATTTTCTACTGCTTGCAGCCCTCCTGGAGACATTCACTGGTGTAAAATCTCTTTTTCTCGTTGCTCTTGAGGTTTTTCTTCTTGGCTGTGACTGTAAACCAACTCACTAAAATTCATACTGCACTGCTGAGGTGTGCAATGCCATGTTAAAGAGCTCTGATGATGGGATACATTGCATAAGGGTGTCTATGAAAGGAAGAGGAGGTTGGGAGCATGCACTGATTGCCATACCCACCACATGGCAAACCACCCGGATTGAGCTGCCGTGCAACGGATGACACCTCATACAGCACCATACTGAACAGTGTGAGGTTTTTAACAGTGGCTGGAGTCGCGTCATTTTTCCTGTTTTCCTGGTTCAGCTTGTGAATACCGACAGTTGTTTTTACTTTGAGTTATGTTTTGAACAAACGTAATTAATTTAATGCCTTCTGTATGTTATTAATAACTGCATTTACTGTAACATCATGAGGCATCTCATGGGAAGTGAACCAAACACTAATAGCAATTAAAGGATGCATTGTCATTTGAAGCAGGGCAGGCTTGTTGTGAACTGACTGCTTTTAGAAAAGAAAAAAAAAAAACAATGAGGAATAGCGAGATTAAAGTCTTAATGTGTGACTCAAGCAAAATGAGAGAATAAATAATGAAAAGTGAGAATTAATATCAGCTGAATATGACGGCATGCCTCTTTTAAAATGATCTTAGCTTTGTAGGATACAATGTGTCATTTAATTTTGGGTGAAATGTATTCAATATTAGAACTTGGCGATTGAAGTTAACACACATTCAAGGTGCAAGGGTGTGGTGGGCTTCAAGCATTGAGTCTAAAAAAACCACAGGAGGCATATTATGGCAGAACTTATTTGAAATGTCTTCACAGATCCGGAGGTCAGTTTACACTGTCAATTGGTGTTGGTGTTGCACATTCTCCCCTTGTCCGAGTGGCTTTTCCTCTAGGCACTTACATTTTCCACCTGCATGTAGATAAGGTTAATCGCTCAATTTAAGTAGATCCAGGGTAAACGGTGTGTACGCTAAGCTGATGTCACACTACATGACATCCAATTGGAGAATGTCAGACTTGATGACTTCCATTGCTAATCTTGTCGCTTGAGAATGTCAGTTTACATGACTGAAATCGCTCTTTGACTTTCCAGCACAGTTTTACATTTCCAAAGTTATTCTGTGCTTGCTCGTTTTTTAAATAGCCGATGGTGTGCTGCCTGACAGGCCTGATGTCCATGCAACAGGTTCTGACAGCAGACAGATGAACACCTCTTCTGTTTTCAAGGTCCAAAACACCGACATTCCTTATTTTTTGTCACTGTATTACAGTATATGCACTGTTCTGTCAGGTGAGCTCTCACATGTACACAAGCCCACACTACGAGATAAGACAAAATCAAACCAGTCTGACTGTTTTGTGAAATTACATGACTGATGGTTTTGGGAGTGCATCACAGCTGAAGACTCTTGAGACTACGTAAATGAAGAAAAATACTGAAAAAGTCATGTAATATGATGTGGACTTCAGTGAGACCTGTGATGGACCAGTACCCCATTTATGATTGGTCCTGCCTGTGCCTAGTGTTGCCAGCAGATGCTCTGTACCCCCAAAACCCTAAACGAGGATTATGTGGGTAAGCAAACTGTTATGTTATTTTAAATCTGGTATCTGAAGTCTGAGTTTATTAACATTGCAGGTGTGAAGGATGGCCGGCCATTTATCCCGGCCAATACCCCCAAGCCGCCAGGTGGAGCCCTCCTTGCAGCATGGAGGTCCCCAGAAGACCAGCAGGGCATCATGGACAATGGAGTTTTTATGCAAAGCCATGCTGGATGTCGTGGGGGCCACAGGAGGGAGCTGCAGGGAGGACCGAGGGCTTCTTCGTGCCCTGTGACCCGGAGGTTCGTCATAGGAAGAGCGACGGACTTCCGGGTTGAAGAAAAGGACTATTTACCTTGACCCGGAAGGAATAAGGACTTGTGGACTGTTGGGCAGAAACACCTCCGGGTCAGGGAGTATAAAAGGACTATGGGAACTTCCAGACAATGAGCTGAGCTGGGTGGATGGGTGGCAACGCGTCTGGGAGCTGGAGGATTGGTTATTTGTTATTATTGTGATTTATATGAGTATTGTGGTGGAGAGTGTGCTTTGTGCACTGTGGAAGAAAAATAAAGTCAACATTTGGACTTTTACCTGGTGTCTGGAGTCGTGGACAGGGGTTCAAGGGAGCGAGAGCGCCCCCTATTGTTCACACAGGACAGGGATGGTAACAAAAAGGTTGTCGATGTAGAGCCTGTGACCATGGCTTGATTCCCAGCCTCGATTTTGTGTATGGAGTTTGCATGGTGTTCAAGTGTACTGGATTCTTCTCCCACATCCTACAAAGGTGGCCTGCTGACTTGAAATAGGCCCAGTACGACTCAATAATGTGTGTGTCCTGCAAAGTCCAGAACTGTTTCTTGCCCTGCGCATGTGGCCAACTGTTCTGGCTCCTGTGCCCTGTTATGAAAAAGTGGCTCATGGAACAAAGGACCAGTCTGATATAAAGACTAAATTCAAAGACACACTTCTTACATTTCTTAACAACACCACAGTTGAGAAACTTCTAAAATAGCACAATTTATAATTGAAATAATTAGGTTATTTTATTTTGAAGATTTTAGTAAGGAATGATACCACAATGAGGGTCTGCACAATGCTGGTTGCAACAAACTAAGTTTTACTAATCCATTTCTTCTCTTGAAGTTAAGTAGCATAGACAATACACATATCCCAAGTACTGGTGTTGAAGTCCAAAGACAGCCTTTGAGCTACCATGTACTTTTCTTTTCTGTATGTATTTTCCTCTGGGTAGTCTAGTTGTCCTCCCGCATTCCATGAGATATCCAAGTTAGATTTTATTTGGCTAATTCACATTTGTCCAGTATATGTGAGTGTAGGTTGGCACTGCAATGGAATGGCATGCATCTCACCTAATGCTGCCCGTATGGACTTTGAAAATTATTGCCTTAAAATACATAGGTTTTTGAATACGATGTCTTAAATGTTGCCTTAAAGAAATGTACACATCAATAGTGTTAAATTAACTCTTATAGTGTTAACAGAACCCTTAAAAGTGTGCAAACAGAGTTTTTCCCCATACATACTCTTAAGTGTTAACATTGGCAATTGATGTGTTAAGACATGCATGATAGATGGAACTTTATTTGTCCGTAGGGGGAATTTTGGTGATAGATAGATAGATAGATAGATAGATAGATAGATAGATAGATAGATAGATAGATAGATAGATAGATAGATATTAAAAGCACAATATATGATAGATAGATAGATAGATAGATAGATAGATAGATAGATAGATAGATAGATAGATAGATAGATATTTGATAACCCGCTTAGTCCGGAACAGAGTCGCGGGGGTCTGCTAGAGAGAAAGGCAGATCTCCTCTGCTGAGATTTTCTCTCGCAAGCAGCACCGTAAAAGCCATAAATGCAATTCCGAGACGGTCCCTGAGAAGCACGCATAATCTCCAGGAGCCCTAACCTCCTGCTGGATTATTCATGAGAGGTAATGATTAAATCATCACCCTCTCCGTGAGTCAGACAGGAGCGGCGCGGACCACCGCACCGAGTGACCACAGCGACCTCTGCTGCCCAAAAAATGAGTTGTGCAACAATATAATGAGAATACGAAACGATCGGCCACGTCACACGCAGGAATGAAATATAGGAAATAATACAGAGGCATATCCTTTTAATAAAAGACGAAGAGGCAAAGCCTTAGTCATGGTAACCAATCATTGATAACTGTTTTATTACGTTATAAAAATGCAAAACTGTTGTCCTTCCATTGCAAATAAAGTGAGCCTTACATGCATTTGGTTTTATTTGAATTTTGTTCAGTGGGCTGTCTGAGTGACATCTGACTAAATAGCTCAAGGCCTTGAAATGATTTGCTTCAAGCTGCTTTATTTATTCCACCTTGTTAACATCTGCTGGGACTTGCTCAATAAATTATTTGGTATCCTTACTTTTAATTACTCTTTCCTCGTGCTCCTGTAATAAGGTCAGCGTAGCTTGAACAGCTTCTGTTTGTTCAAGTGCCGACTGCTGTCTATCATTAGCAGTACAGTACTATTCTTAGTGGCGATGACCCCTATAGAAAAATTTGTCTGAACATTTATATGTTAAAAAAAATAGTTTGATAGAAAAGGTCGCAGTTCTCCTGAAATACATGGATATTAAAATCCACATTTCAATGCAAATGTAATCGAACAGTTTTAGCGGCCGGCCATGTGATGTAAGTATCAAAGTATCATTTCATTGAAAAAATCAATTCACCTTTTCTGTTTTACTCCTAGCATATCAGGCAGTTCCTTTAAAGCAATAAATATCAGAATCAAGGTCGCTTATTTACTGGTTTATTAGTGTAATGAAAGGTTTAGATGCATTTTCAGTTTCAAGAATAGTTTTACAACAAGAGGTTGCTCATTAGATTCAAGAAATAACTGACTTATATGTACCATTTAAATGAAGGTAGATTTGTAACATACAGTGCTAACAAAAGTACAGTCAAGGCTACATTCCTGAAAAATAATTGTTCTGCAAAGGCTTTTTATTGGGTTGTATGGCTCCCCATAGGAGCATTATATGACAAAGAACACATTCATTCTGGGAGGGGTTCTTTGTATATGAAATTGGTTCTTTTAGTTTTGAAATTGGCCAAAACATAAATCTTAAATATATAGTAGGCTACCTGTCAGGATACTAACAGATCATGAAAACCCTAAGTTAGCCTGCATTATCGTAGGCAGCAGGAGTCCTTTTAAAATCAGGAACCCATTGGGGTTTCACAGATCTGTTATCATCTAAGCGGCATGATAGCACAATGGTAGGAGATCAAGGTTTGCATCCCAGGTCCTCCCAGCATGGAGTTTGCATGTTCTCCTCTTGGGTTTCCTCCCACAGTCTGAAGACATGCATGTTAGGTGGATTGATGACACTAAATTGGCCCGACTGTGTGTGTTCAACCTGAAATGGATTCATGCCCAGTTCAAAGATTGTTCCTGCCTTTTACCCTATGCTTGATGGGACAGACTCCAGCACCCAATGTGACCCTATTCAGGACTAAGCAGGTTAGAAAATGACTGACTGACTGACTGTTATCTATTCACAGTTATTTTTACACATCTCTCTATTATAAAAAAAAAAATCCTGGAGTAAAACAGTAGGGTGACGAGACATGATCTTCATGTTAAGATCACGGAAGACACTTAAAAAACCCACGAGACTCAAGGGACTGGCCATGGAGCGTCTCGCGAGGACCTTAAACATGAGACTTTGTGCCAAGAGATTGACCCCGGACCATCTCGCAATGATGTAGAACATGAGATTCTTGCAAGACGCTCCCTACTTACAACCAAATAAGAGCACAGGCAGCAACACACTCAGTCGTGTTTTGGCTTTGAGCACACACAGATCCAGGGCTCTCAGCACATATAAAGCGTATAAGGACAATACGTTATAAATGAAACGTAGACGACTAAGCGAAAAAGAAAGCAGCATGGAGAAAGGAGACTCAAAAGCATCAGAGAGACAAAAAAGAAAAAGAATAATCTACATGCAAATTCAGAAAATAAGGAAAGTAATAATCAGCCCAGAACATGTGGAACTGAAAAAAAAGCACGTCCAATCTGGACGTTGGTGCTATACACATGCAGAGCAGGTTAGAGATTATGGAAGCAGTGGAATTTGAAAGGCTCAAAAAAAAAAAAAAACGGCACAATACACATGTGGAGAAAGTTAAAGAAAATTAAAGTTGGAAAATTAGAAAGTATAAAAAAAAAAGAAAGTAAAGATTGCAGTAGCACAAATAAATGGAAATTATTACTCAAAAAGGGAAAATAATCACCATGGACCAGGTGTCGTTGAAACAAAAGCAGGATAAAGCGAGGTCAGAAATAAAAGACAAAGTAGAAAACAAAGTAAAACGTCATAAAGATAAAGAGGTTAAAAAACAAGGGGGCCAAACACATGCAGAGCAAGATACAGAATATGAAAGCAGCAAACAATGACAATGTCAAAACAAAGAGAGTAAACATTGCATTAGTGCAAAGAAAGAGAAATTATTACTCAGAGAAATAACGAAAAGGCAAATAGAGATCGAATATATGGAGTCAGGTGATATGTCAGAAGTATGTAAATATTGTAAGGTTTTGAAATTTAAGTCAGAGAATTTCAAAAATTGAGTTTACCTCGCATGCATTTATTGGTTACTTTGCAAAAAAATTATTAACTGTTGATGATGAAGATCGCTTTGTCTGTGCTTAAATTCCAAACGGAGAAACCTATCCTGAATTATGGTACAAAGTCATTAAACACAAGTCTCACTGACCTCATTAAAAAGATTCAGCATATTGGGACTCCAAAGATTCCAAATACTGTTTTTACAGAAGTTCTGAAGTAAAAGTGAAACGAACGAAATAGCAACAATTCAAAGAAAAAAAAAATCTTAAAATTGTGTATCCGGAAAAACAAAAACGGGGGTTGGCGAGCGAAGCCAGCAGGGGATGAAGCCCCCTAGTATTTAAATAAATAAAGGTTATTTCTGGAGCTTCTTTGTGAAACCAAAAGTGGTTCTCCTATGGCATAACTCTGAAGAATCACTTTGGCACCTCAATTTTTAAGAGTATATCCTAGGAGAACTGGGTGCAACAGCTCTAGACAGGGCAGCAGTCCATCACAGGGCTCTCTCACGTACACTATAAAAAAGTATTATTTATTATTTGGCTGACACCTTCATAAAAAGTGACTTACACTATCTGAGATAAAATTGGTTACATTTCTTTTGTTTTTCCAAATGCAGCACAGGCAGGTCACACAGTGTCAGTATTCAAACCCGCAACCTCAGGGTTTGAACCCCAAAGCCTTATGTCACACTTGCCGACCCTAATAATTAGCCTAACAATAAGTGATAGAAATATTTAGTCCATGTAACCTACAAAATATACTTTGTGTGGTAATAAGTAATTTTATTGGGTTTATTTACCGTATATACTCACTTATAAGTCAGGTCTTGAAACCCAAAAAATCGATCCTAAAATCAAGTTATACACCCATTCAAAAATGCGACACTTAATTTTCTTTTTCTTTTACATCTTCTTGCCTCCTCCAATCTTGCACCGGTTTCTCAGACACATCGAATTTTGTTGCAGCAGCGCAGTTACCAATTTCTTTTGCTACTTCAACGATGTTTAATTTAAAACCAGCTTCATATTTTCTTCTGGTTGAACGCTCTATCGTAGATAAGGGATGCTCTCACGATAAAGGTGTATGAGGGTGTGAGATACAAAAAACACAAACATTACTTTGGAATATTTTGGGTATTACCGTTGTGGTCATGTCGGCATAATAGAGAGAGAGAGAGAGGTTAGGAGCATCAAACACTGATACAGCGCATTGCTGAACCCACATAGAAAATAAAGGCAGTGTGCTCCGTTGTTACTTTCTCAGGTGGGCAGGCATTAGTATATCATAATCTCTTGGACCAATAGCTTGAGTTTTCTGCATTCGACTTATACGACCAACATTATAAAATACCACAAATTATACTGTAAAATCAAGTCCCGACTTATCTGCGGGAGAACTTATCCGTGAGTATATACAGTAAGTCAAAAAGGTAATATGACTGAAATTAATATAACTGAGTTGAAACAACCAGAAATGCATAGGTTTTACAAAAGAAATATTTGATTTTGGTCTAATCTAGTTTAATTTTAACCTCCATAGTGTTGCATTTTTTGTGAAAAACATGTAAAATGTGTTGCATTTTTGGCTTGAAAAAATGACATATTGGGCGGCACGCTGCTGCCTTGCAGTAAGGAGATCTGGGTTCGCTTCCTGGGTCCTCCCTGTGTGGAGTTTGCATGTTCTCCCCATCTGGGTTTTCTCCAGGTGCTCCGGTTTCCTACCACAGTCTAAAGACATGCAGGTTAGGTGCATTGGTGATCCTAAATTGTGCTTGGTGTGTGTGTGCCGTGCGGTGGGCTGGCACTCTGCCCGGGGTTTGTTCCTGGCTTGCACCCTGTGCTGGCTGGGATTGACTCCAGCAGACCCCCGTGACCCTGTAGTTAGGATATAGTGGGTTGAGTAATGGATGGATGGAAAATTGGAAAAAGTGTTGGAAAATGACTGACTGACTGAAAATGACATATTTATTAAATCTCATCTTTCTACTGTAAAACACTAAAAGTGCAAAGTCAGAAGTGTAGAACGTATAATGATGATACAAATCATAATAATAATGGATCATAATAATATTAATAAAAATATTGCTAATACCGTATATACTGTCAAAATGTGTTGTTTGAGTGGTGCATCTTGAAGCATGGTGAATTACACAATCCGACATCACAAATAATGGACAATAGTAATGCAATTCCTTGCAGATTTTCTTTCCAGACTGATCGTCTTTTGAACAGCACACTGCAAAGGTGCGATTGACACGAGCATCGCTTTTGGATTCATCAGAATCACCATTCATTTCACTGTCTGTTTCAATACCACTGCCTGAAGGTAGATTCACGTTGTCATCACTGCTCGTTTCACTGTCAAGACTATGCAACACCTGGGCTGCTGTAAAACATTCCTTATGAGATGCCATTATGAGGCTAGGAGAAGACGTGTCTGCACCGTTGCCTAGGTAACCCTTACACAAGACACGCCTATACCGTTTCCCGAGCAACAGTCAGCACTAATGCAGCCTGAGTAATCTTCAGGTCTAACACTTATGCGAGACATGTCTATATAGTTGCCCAAGTTTTTCTCGGGACTAACGCTTTTTGCACTGTTTTCTCAACCTGAGTGACGCCCGGGTCTAATTCTAAGGAGGTTAAATGCAAACCAAATTTCCATTTGGATGCAGCTGTTTATTTTAGGTCAACTGCAAACTAAACATTATAGGCCTATCCAAATAGATATTCTTAACTAGATTTACCCAAATGTTTCATTTAAATGTGGTTGGTAACATCCAACTAAGTAAAAGTGCAAAAACTGCAATAATGATAATGCATTTATTTCAAATAATAAAGCAGGTCTCATTTCATATTATATATTGTAAGTGTCCGAGAAGAAGATAAGGCATCCTGGCCAGTGTGGAGAAAAATTTCTTGCCCGGACTGGATGCATTAATGGAAGGACCACTGAACCAGAGACATAACCTGGCCAAAACACCCTATAGTCTTCGTCCTGGATGGGATAAGTCAGTAATAAATGGACTAGGAAAACATAGATTCCAGAAACAGAACAGAAAGTGGCAGTGTTCCACCATGCCGATCCCAATCAGAACACCTACAGGGTTGTATGGGAATTAGAGTACAGAGGTTCAGCCATGTCAGGGTCCTTTGGTGCCACTAGAGGGAGCTGTTGGGGGAGAACAATACTGGTTTTCACATGACCTGGAAGTGCTCCCAACATGCAGTTCGGTGACACTGGAAGCAGTCCTGGCCTGAAAACGAGTCATGAGACAGCAGGTGGCACTCTTGGAGCAGGGAAGGAGGAATATTTTGACAGAATTATTGCATTGGTGACTGATCTTTTGACAGGTGGTTGTTGAAAGGGTGTAGCGGAGAAATAAATATCTTTTATTTAAACCCAGAATTGTGTGGGGCATTACTGTGTCTGCAGTTTTTGGCCCGTGGCCTCCCTCTAGTTGTTACAATGACTATATTTTGTGACTTGACTTTACAAAGTGCAATACAAAGGTCACTCAACATGTGGTATTAATTCAGTTAATACTTTTCTCTCATAAAATATTTTGTATGAAACATTATATTAAAAGTAAGCTTTTGTGTAATGCCATGCCCTTCTTCTTCTCAGATCTTCTGATAAAATTGCAGGGAATGTCAATGTCTCCAGACACCCAGAATCAATTAAATTTTCCCAATGTTTTCAGTTACTTGACAAAGGAGGATGTCAATTTGGAGATTTCTTGTTTGTTCAAAATAAATACATGATGTTAGACCTACATAATCTTGTTTTATGTTGAGTGAACCTCGTTTTTTTTGGTTACATTAATGAAATATACTTAATGAAATTTATAATTTAATTTATTTAATTAATGAAATGAGTTAGATGAATTATTAGAAATAATTCTTCAAAATAACTACCACTCATGTTAATTTTTTTTTTTCTTGTACCCATACTTATACCAGTCCAATTAATTGGCAATGCACATCTTTGGGGATGTGAGAAGAAAATCCACAGAGTTATGAAGAGAGCATGCATAATCCACTGTGGCGGACAGCCGGCAGCTCATCGCCCTGAGAATGAAGGATGGGGGAAGGCAGCTTTTCCAGGACACTGCCTCCACCAAAATGCTAGATGGCAGCTCCCTTGGAGTGTAACAGTGCCCCAGATACCCGCAGGGCATCCTGGGACTTGGAGTGTGGCTTCTCAGCCCTGTTGGGTACTGTTGGTGCCATCAGTACAAGCTGTGAGAGGACCGGAGGAGCCAATCTCATCCATAGCCCTGAAGTACTTCTGGGCTGAAGAAAAAGCCAATTCTCCATCTGACCCAGAAGTGCTAGCAATTCATGTGGGTGGAAGGACAGAAGCACTTCCAGGTCAAGGACAAAATAAAGGACTGTTGGAGACCCAGCAAGCAAGCTGGAGTCGGGAGGAGTATGACATAGCTTGCAGGGAGGTGTGGATGAAAGATTAGTGATTATTAGTGTTCTTATTAATTGTGTTTATTGTGACTGTGGTGCTCTGGAGGCACTATTACAGAAAAAGACAAAAGATTAAAAGTCTTCTGAGTGCTTTTAACCTGTGTCCTGCATCTGTCTGTTAGGAAAAAGGTGGGCAACAGTGCCACCTAGCGTCCACATACTTACACCACACACTTACAACCCAAGTGTGGGATTAAAACAAAGGACGCTGTATCCATGAAGTGACAGCATGAACTACACTCACCAGATAGTTGTTTTTACTGCAATTCAGGCTGAGAGTAGGCATTACATGCAATATGGTAGAAATATATGCCAGCAAAGCAGCTGGAGTTTTCCAGAATGACAGGTATGTATGTTTTAAACAATAGGAAAAAATATTTCGGTCATTGGTTGAAAACAGACCATTAAACAAAATGAGCTTAGGTATGATGACACAGCTTATGGAGAGTGACGGATACACTGCAATCAGTCAACCAGTACAGTGGTGCAAAAAGAAGCATATGAGAACACAGCAACTTCTCGTATCTTATGACAAATGGTGTCTGACAATGACTGGCCCAACTGAATTCCATTTCTACTAGTGACTTCGGTGATCCAAGGAATTCAAGATACCAACAATCTGAAAAATGGATGACTGTCAGTTTTACATCTTTCATGCTGACCATTAGGCAGGCCATGGGTGATGAATGTGTTTTGTAGGATGGACTGGGATGTCTGATGCGAACAGAGCAATGCTGGTATTACACAGATTATCTGATCAGCATTGCTTATTGTCCTTCCGTAGCAGCTGTTCCCATTTCTTAATGAGCTTTTCTACCTGATAATAATTCATGGCACGAGGCTAGGAAAGTCCTGAAATGAATGACTCCAGATATACAGTACAGTATAGTGGGCAATTCATCTTAATGTAGTGTCTTCCACAGTTATGTGCCAATAATGACGGGTAAGATTTAAAAGAATAATAGTAAGTGATGTAGATCTGGGGTCCTCAACCTCAACTGAAATGTTTTGATGTACCACCATTTGTTCTGTATTAAATTGATAAATACTGAACTTTTATTATGTAAAACTAAAAGTAACATTTCTTTATTCCTCATAAAGAGATATTTAATAAGGTAGTTTTTTTCTTTTGTGCACCTTTTCTTTTTTTCCCAATGTACACATACATTTTTTCCAATTTTTTTTTTTGTACTGTATGAACAATAGTGTAGTTTGATACAAAATAAAACTTAGGCAGTTTAAAGATTCCATGCTTTGAATTTCATTTCAGAGCTTGAAGTTCATGTGCTCCCTTAAGGTAACAATAAATGGGGTGATTCTTTGGCTTTGGGGAGATTTCAGAGTAGGGTTCATAAACAATGGTATGATCATCACGGACTGTCTAAATGTATTTTACTATATGCACATACTACATTTACTTACTTGTAGTTTCTGCCTGTTAACTGAAACATAAACACCCTTAAAAGCAGTACTAAAGAATTTAAACATTACAGTGTCATGGCCATGTGAATTAGTCAATACCAAAATAATTTACAATGTTTTCATACATAAACTTTTTAAAGCTGCTTTTATAACATCACACTCCTGGAAATCAGATTTGTCAGAAAATCTTTGTCAGGTTAGTGACATTAGCTTTTGTCAATGTGGCATTTGGCCGGCTTGTCATCCCGGCCAATGCCCCCAGGCCGCCAGATGGAGCAGTCCCTGCAGAATGGAGGTGCCCCGAAGACCAGCAGGGAGTCATGGACTTTGTAGTTTTTATCCTCAGCCCTGCTGGGTACCACAGGGACCGCAAGAGGGAGCTGCAGGGAGGGCCGAAGACTTCTTTGTGCCCTATAACCCAGAAGTGCATAAGAGGAAGAGCGACGTGCTTCCGGGGTGAAGAAAAAGGACTTGTGCAAAACCTGGAAGTGATAGTGACTCACATGGACTGGGGATTGGGAACACTTCCAGGTCAGGGAGAATAAAAGGACTGTGAGAGCTCCCAGACGGCGAGCAGGGTGGAAGGGTGGCAACGTGTCTGGGAGTTGGAGGATTGTTTATTTGTGATTAGTGTTTTGTTATTTATGAATATAGTGGAGGAGAGGGTGCTTTGTGCAATGTGGCAATTTAATAAAGTCATCGTTTGGACTTTTACCTGGTGTCTGGAGTCGTGGACAGGGGTTCGAGGGAGCACTACGGCCCTAATCTGTCACATCAGATATTTCTTTGCATCTTCACATGGAGGAGACATTATCTGGTTAACAACACTTACAGAACAGTAATATTTATTGGAATAATCAATTCATAATAATTTCAGCTCCTGATGCTTTAATTTTACAAATTTTACCTCTTTTTAGATTGTTTCAACATTAAGATGTAAATTATTTCAACTGTCTTTGTGAATACAGCATACTACATCTTAGTTGTTTAGTCATAGTACAAAAATCTAAGTAATGATATTTAAAAACTGTTACCAATCCTCCCCTATTCTGTTTCTCTTCTTGGTATTATTATGTGGCACTTGATACCACTGCTCTACTGTCAAGTTGTTTGCCTGCCTATGGAAAAGTCACCTTAGTTAAAGAAGCACTGGAATCATCTGGTAAAAGTTCCTTTAATCAGATTGGCCAGCCCAGCACTGACTCAGCTGTAGAATGGCCAGTAGGGGGTAGGCGGCTTGTTGGCCAAGGTCTACAGGACTCTCACTATGTTTGGCTGGTCTCTTTTTCTAGAATTTGGCTGTGGTTCTACATTTAGCTGATGGACAGATGTTGTTGTTTTCATTTATGTTAACGGGTTTACACTTTGTTTTTGATGTATTTGAACAAATCTGTATCCTCAAATGTGATAGATCCGTATTTAGTGAGTGGTATAATCTAGTCTTGCATTGTGCCTTGTCATTTGTACTGTTGGATGGTATTTCTAAGGTGGAAATGATAGACTTTCCATCTAGCTCAGTGAAGAGGATTACTTATGTTCTGTTTTGTGTGTTGTATTTACCCCATTTTATGTCACCCGTTGCATGCCCATCCTGCCTGGGAGGTGGTCTCTCTTTCAATTTTGCCTTTCTCTGCAAAGTTTTGTTTTGGTGGGTGGGGTTCTTGTCTTCTTAGGGAGTCAAGGCTGAGGGAGCTATTAAAAAGAAGTCCTGTTAAAGCCAATTAAGGCATTCCTTGTGTCATTTTGGGTTATACAAGAAGTAAATTGTTGTTGTTGTCGTGAATGAAATGTACTATTATTATTTAATCAGACTCATTAGTTTAAGGTAAGTATTATTTCAGAACCCCTATAAAACTGCCTTTGTTCTCTTATTTTCAACCTACCTCACATAACTGATCACACTTCTCTCTTATTTATGCCAGTATACTAATCAAGAATTTCCACTGGACTGCTATAGTTAATTGTTATAGTAGTGAACACAAGTTAGATTTCAAAGACACAGCAATTGACATAAATATGGTGTTTGCTGATTTGTTGTCAGCATTTAAATATTTTTATTTTAGCAGGCACACTATCTGCACATGTCTGTGATTATGTGCTTATGAGCTGAGCCACTAGAAATACAGTATTTGGGCTATGTGGACATTTTGAAACAGTTTTGAAATGAACATAATGGGCAGCTCATTTCATCATCATTGTAAATGGACACATGCAAGGGTGACATCTTGCCCAGCAGTGCCTGCCTCATGCCTAGTGCAGCCAGGATAGGCATCTGCTCCCAATGATCCTGAATGTGATAAGATATGTGTTCATTATATTCAAAAGATGAATGAGACGCCTCTGTTCATTTCTTAGTGCTGTATTAAAACACGATTAGTATGGCCATCATTTCAATTCTTTTATTCAAATGCATGGCAGTATGAGTTAGAACAATTTCAAGCTGATTGATCACATCATCTCAAAGCAAACATGAATCTGGTATTTTTAAATGCCAGACTATTAAGAGCACATCAAACAATGCAATTTTCACATCTCTTGAACTGGAATCAAATGTATAAAAACTTCTGCGCCTCCTATTTGTGCTCCATTCTTTTTTAACTACACAACACGGTAAAGTACTGTTAAAAGGTGTGTGCTTAATGTAGTCAACTAACACATTGTTCCATTCTATTATCAATGTTTTTGAATATTAGTCATTGTTACAAAAATATTTAGTAAACAAAAATGTGATAACTGACTCTTGGATGAAAACCAAACAATGTATGATGCTTCAAATGTAATATCAGTTAACTTAATCCCCAAACGCACATGAAGTGCGTCTACTGCAGCTCTCTATGTCTTCACTTTGCTTGTTGCTCCAGACATTTTTTAGCTCCTTCAGTTACCACCTTGTAACTCCTCAAGTACCACAGGTAGAGAAGCACTGATCAAGAGGTAGTGTGTTCTATAAGGAGTGAAATGGCTTATAACAAATGAAAATTGGCCGTGCTGGACAATATTTATCAGAAATGCTCAGTGAAGCAAGTGATTGTATATACAAACCACTAACATGCCTTTTTAAGAATTCACTGCATACACGACAACTTTTTTATGGACTGACAGCTAGCCCGGCTGTCATAAAATGAATCATAGGAAAATGAATGGAAGTAAATTTAAAAGATAAAGAATCAGCTATTTAGAATAGATGTGCTACCCAGAGCACCCACCATGGGTTTAAATGGGGAAGTTGTTTTTCAGTAATATAATCAAGTGTTAATGATGAAGTAATAAAGGAACATATCATATTAATTGTCTTGGCTTTGCATTAGGTGGCACTTGCAAGGCCATTTATCAAACTACATGAGATAAGGTTTCAGGAAGCAGTGTGTAGAAAGGCACCAAACCTACTTAAAGCAAAATACACACTGCACTATTGTAAAGCACTCAAGTCCAAAGAAGTTGTGCTTAAGTCACATTTTGAAATACTGAACATATTTTTGAATTTCACAATAGGATTAATAAAGTTAATCTAATCTAATCTAATCTAGGAAAGATGTTACTACAGTAGAGAAAGGCCAGAGAAGAGGAAGTCAAATGTTTCCAGGAAACATACGAGGTGTGGCAGAAAAGTAATGAGGCTGATTTTTTATTTACCAAAGTTTTTATTTTTTTCAAACATCAATGTTATTCCCTTCAAAGTAGTTCCCTTGGGCAGCTACACACGGATGGAGACATTGTTCCCACTGTCGGTAGGAGCCCTGGAAGTCTTCAACCGTTATGGTCTTCAGCATGTCCGTTACACTCTTTTGGATGTTTTCTAAAGTCCCGAAATGACACGGACTGAGGTCAGGTGAATAAGGGGGCTGGGGACCCACAGGAATGCGTTTTTTCGATTGGCCTTCTGCTCAATTGTGAGGTTTTTCTGCACCATTTTGGCACAGACCTTTCGCATGTGCAAATGTTCAGTCAAAATTTGATGAACGGTAAATCTGTTCAAATTTAATTGTTCACTCAACATTCTTAATGTTAAACGACGGTCTGATCTCACAAGAGTGTTCACACGTTCGATGTTTTCATTGGTTTTTGAAGTTGAAGGCCTCCCTGAAAAACTTGAGCTTGGGATAAAGAATGTTCCCCATAGGCCTGTTTTAACTTTTCAAACGTCACACTTGCCGATTCTCCAAGCTTAACACAAAATTTAATGGCACAACATTGCTCCAAATTCCGCTGTTCCATTTTGCGTGACGCACAACCAAAAACACAACTTCGCTAATAGCAGTCACAAAAATCACGAAGTTAACGGAAGGAGTTGAAAGTCGCACTGAGCTATGGGAGGGTACTGATACACGTGCTCTATCAAGGACAACAGCGCAGCGTTGCCAGATCGCTTGCAGTGTTGCCAGTCTCATTCCTTTTCTGCCACACCTCATAAGGTTTGAGCTATGAAGATTGACAGAAGAAACTATTTTTTATTCCTTAGCAAAAAGGAGATGGATAGTGATATGATAAAAGGATTTAAAAAATTAAGTTTATAGGGTTTATACCCTACTTAAAATTCTACTCTTAAACAAGAACTACGGGGCACTAATGGATTTTTGTTAAGGTTAATTTTCTTGCCTTTCCTTACACTGGAGTTTTCTTTCATGGAAAAAGCATGCTTGTTGTAAGTAGCACCCAGGAGACCTTCTCATTTTGATGCAACAATGTGTTTGAAACATTAGTTCAATACACTTATTAGCTGACTAACCTTATCTTGTTGAGTCTTTCAAGTTCTTATCAGATCTCAATCCAACAGAACACCTGCGGGATGAGGTAGAATAAACTGTTTATAATAGAATCCACCATCAACTCATATTAAGCAACTGCAAGACACTTTACAGGTAACATGAGCCGGATCACTTGTTTTGTTGACGTGAGATGGAGCTTCTGTGTTGTACTTTGGCCACCTTGCTGTGTCCTTGTCCTGAATAGAGGTTGTTTTCTGTGAAAATGTGTGTCACATTTGCTATTTGGTAGGTGAATCTAATATAGATCAGCGGTAAGTAAGCTTTCTTATGAATCTCCATACTGTTATTATATGTGATCAGCAGGGCAGAAAATTACATGATCAATCTCTCCATCTAACCCTTTTTCAAATATGCTCAGTTCAATTTTGATGCAACCAACATCTAATTTGGCAGAAACTCCTGTATGTGACAACAATCTGTCAAAGCAACTAGACCAGACAAGTACTTAAAATGATCCACTGTAGCTGCCCAGGAGCAGAGTTTGTGGGGCTTTCAAGCTTTTATATTTGATGGAGTAAAACTGGGGCTCTCCAACTCAGTCCTGGAGCTGTGTAGTATGTACATTTTTGGATTTACACCCTTTGAGCACAAACAACTGTAATATGTACACTTTATTAAGCACTTCGGGTAGGTGTTGGCAAGTGCTCAGAATTTTACAAAGGACTCATCCCACTTATCTAGTTTGTAAACAGTGCTATTTTTCACACTTATACAATGGAGCTCAGGTTTACAGAATAATAAAAACAGAATCTTCTAGATAATTATGGATATCTTTATTTACATTTCTTATATTTTACAATACAAGTCAATGGTTTTTGCAAATTAAAATATATCACCGCATTAACCTTAAACATCTTCCAGCAGTTAAAGAGATACTTCACCCAAGAATTGTTTCTAATATGTTACTTACCATGTGTATTTTGTCATGATGACCAAGTAAAAAAAAAATTCTAATATTTTTATAGAGAATGAAGATAAAATAATTCATGATATACAGTAAAACAAGACAATTGTATGGTGAAATATGTCCAAGGGTTGGGGGGGGGGATCTCATACCACTCATGTTGCATTATCCACATGTTAATTATCCAATTGCTTGCTGACAACATTTAAAATGCATGCATTTTTTTGCCAAAAGACTGCTAGACAGATATTTCCAGTAGAATGAGTACAAGTCATAAACAGGAAACGCATTAACATAATACTGAGCTGTTAACACCAATGCTGTTGTCAGCAAACGACTAGATGATTAAAATGTGGATTATATGAAACGAGTAATGTTGGATTTTTTTTTTTTTTGATGGACATTTCTCATGTCGTTCCTTCCAGTTACAGCCTCAATGCATTCTTGGATGCACATCAGCTTCAAACAGAGAAAGCTGACTATTTATTGTCACATTTTCAAACATTGTCAGGTGTGCCGTGAGTATGTCACCTTTCAGTTTTGTATTGTTTCTCCATGGTTTTCTCCTTCCATTCTGTGCTGTCTTTTCCCCACATCATGTAGGTTTTTTTGCAATCACTCCAAGCTGTGTGCATAACAGTGCAATGCCATTTCCTGTGATTTTATATATGGCTTTACCTAATAAATGATGACCTGCAGAACTTGTGGGGTGGAGTGCTTGTGGCACATGCTCCTTCTTGCCTATTATATTGTGTTGTTATATTTACAGAGCCAGATTCAGTCTGAATGCTACTGTATTGCACAATGGTGAAGGGTTGTACATAAGAGTTATATCTCTCAATTATATAAAAAACTCCTGCGACGAGACAAAACTTTTTGGAAGATTTTTTCATGTCTCGCAAGTTGTAACTTTGGCCATCAGATGTTTTCAAGTCACGCCCTCCTCTCAAACATATTCAACTATGCACATGGTCCTCTCACCTCTCATTCGTGTGAATGCTTTTGACAGACACAGTTCCTGTGCTCTCAGCTCTTATACATTTTAATGTTTTCCTCACTTTAAGTACCCAATTAAAGAAGACGTATTATGTCCAAATCTTATTAAAGAATTTCATTATGAAGGGTTATCAACAGTAAAAATGAGTATACGGGCAATCCTAGCACCAAGAAACGATGAAGTCAAACGAATTAATGCCAAAAATGTTGATCGGTGATACGAGAAATTGGTTAAATGTGTATCAATAGACTCTGCTGAAACAGTTGGTGGTGATTGTGTGGAAGATGAAAACATCAACTTACAGTATCCCGAAGAATATCTACAACCATTAACACCATCTGTTCTTCCTCCACACGATTACTGTAGAAAGAAGGATATATCCAAGAAAGGAAGAGTAGTACATCTTCAAGGGATAACATTAGACAACAAAGGAGATCTTGATATGCCATTCGTATTAAAGCATTAACAGTTTCCAGTTAGAATAGCTTTTACAAAGACAATTTACAAATTTCAGAGCCAAACTTTCGAAAAAGTCATTTTATTTAATAGAGAGAAAGAAACAAAATTCAATCACAGGCAGTTCTCACGATGAAAGTCCAAACAGAGAATCAAAATTCAATGAGATATTGGCAAAAATGTAATTAAAAAACTTGTATTTACTGAAGTTTTACAGTAAAAGTGTAAGTTTTAAAAGTTTTTGCTTGTTAATTTCAAAGCCAAACAGAACAAAACTGTATTACGGTTTTTATCAGAGAGGATAAATAGAAAAAAAAAACATGATTCTGATCAAAAAGGCTTTATCCTATATTTCCCTGAAATGAGAAAAGTTGATTCAGAAGATAAGTGGCTATATACATAGGGAAGAGATATTGACGTTAGATTGAGAAGGCACTACTTTATGAGTTGGACCTTGAAATCAATCAAGGTATCAAGAATGAAGAGGGTTATTAAGAAAACAAAACACTAATTATAGCAAGGTAAAATGCACAATACACAAGAAGGAAAACAACCAAATCTACCCAAGAGCTACCTATACAAAAGGGGACCCTAGCAACTCTGTGTTTGGCACACTTTAAAATACACTCCATTACTTCACCTTCCAAATAAAATAACTCTGACATTCCTTTCTTACACCAGCTGATCCCTTGTCTACTCCTTTCCAACTCTATATTCAAATGTGCCCTGGAGAGAAGGAACTTTGATACGGTCATTATTACCACATGTACAGTGTACAGTGAAATTCTGTCTTCATGATACCCTGTCATAAATAGTTCTGGGTTCTCCAACAACCAGAAAGAATCCTGGTTCTGTCTAAAAAGAGCACTTCCAAGCGGCACAAGGCACTCACCACAATATTTTACTGGGAAAAGCCAGAATGGCTAGGATGATCACTGTGCTTTTGTGTGAAAATAGTTTACGAAGTGTAAAAGAACTCAAAAGGACACAGGAAAAGGTTTGGGGGCAGACACCCTTATACTTGAAAATGGGCTACTAAAACTGAAAGTTGTGGTGCAAAGTTGAAAGATTTCAGTCCAAACAAGAACAAACAGACAGGCAAACATGGCATTCTTAAAGCCAAGCAGGGGGAGTGATGTCAACAAGGCAGGAACCGGAAATAACATCATTGGGGCCGGAACTAAAGGTGACGTCTTCGGGGCCGGAACTGGGAGTGACAACATCAGTTCCTGGCAAAATTTCCCGTGTCTGGTCTGCTGATGACATAGAGGAAGTATTAGTGTACTCTGCCACCCCCTGCTCTGGCTGGGAATTATCCCTCTGTGAGCCCTTCAGAGCCCATGTGCATGAATGTGACACTAGGTAAAAAAGCACTTCTAAGTTAAAGGGTACTTAACATTAAAATGTGAAGTTTTACATGGTAAAAGTAGTGGAATTTTACTATATTTTCAATAATGTTATCACCTTTCTAGAGTCCTCAGTTCCCAAAATACAGGTACATTGATTGATTGATTGAGTAGTGGAGGTGTATGTGTCTACCAGTCCTTTTAAGGAAACGCGATACATTTTCGCACAGAGGTTTCCTGGTGTAAACCTACCAGCAAAGAGCAGTATTCATGAGTTGGTGAAGAAGTGGCATAAGACTGGGTCAGTTGCAAACGCAAAAAGAATTGGGACCAGTTGATTCGTACACCTGCGGTCTTAGCAGATATTCAGGAACGGATGGCCAGAAGCCCTAGGAAATCGGCACGTAAACTGGCATAACATGCAAATGTTTCACGTAGGTCTTGTCAACGTGTGTTGCACTCACTACAAATGAAGTCATACAGAGTGAACTGAAGAACGACGACAAGGAAAAACATGTATTTTATTGCACGTGGCTCCTTCATACAATTGTAATTGGATTTTTGTATTGCATATGTTTCATTTTGTGTATGGGCTAAGAAACGTACGTCAACATTGGAGTAGGAGATGGTTCTGTTTTTCGTCCGCCGCCCGGTATTTTGCAACTGCCATGTATTTACATGGTGTTTTAGTAAGCAACATAAAATGAAGAAATTACATGTTCCTGGCAGAAATCTGTAAAGTAATCTTAATACTTAGAAATTTGTAATGGATTACTTTTTTAGGTTAACTACCCCATGACCTTTATTCAAGATTTCTGGGTATTTCTTCATTATAGGGAAAGTCTGTGAAAAAATATGCCCTTTCAGGCTTTTTCAGATTTAATGACTCTTCAGTGCCATTACCTTATTGTATATGAATTTCAATTTTGTCTCTCCGGGTGTGTAAATTACAATTTATATAATTTGTTATAAGCACCGAGTCTCCAAAGATATGTGTAATAAAGCAATCTCCTCTAATTTGTGTTTGTTTAAAGTATAAAGCTTAAGACCCACATTGTGTATTTAAATGTACTTTTTACTTGCTATGTAGAATACCATTATAAATTCATTATATCTTACTTACATTAAAATTCATCTGCCACATATCTCAGCAAATCTCAATTTTACCTAAGTAGTGATAGAAACTTTCCGTGTTTGAGGGAGGTTCCTTTAGTTTCAAATGTTCATTGCTTGGTTTTAAGCTCCACAAGAGAAGCAGAGAGTGTGAGATCATGGGTTTGCCTTTTAGAAGGCAAAATCTTTTTCTGCAGATAGAGCAATAATCCATTGCACATGTTCAGATTAATATTGCTTAATTATTTGACAATGGCTTTGAACTTGTGGTTCCAAGATATTCAGTCACTACCTATTGAAGTCCTTCTGGCTGTTGTGCTTAGTTTTATAAAAGATCCCCAATCCCATCCCCATTTCTGCTGAACAAATCTGATCCGCCAATCAGTCTGGTCACAGTCAATGATGCACTACCATGTGGCAAATCATTTCCTAAAACTGCAAATAATTTCTATAAAATTATTTCAAGACTAAAACATCTACACTTTACGCTTTGTACCTTTTCATTTCTGAGATGATAAAAAACAGAAGCTGTTATTTTTGCTGAATAAATCAAAATTGGGATGAGCATACATCCTAGCAGGTACTATATAAACCAAAAGATAATATCAAAGATATATTTATGAAATAAGTAAACACAATCCTTGTGGGATAATAAATAACACTAGGCTGTTGGCATTAAGAAGCATACAATTCTTTCTGAAGACACCATATGTGAAAAAGAACATACTATAAAATTGCCCTATCTTCAATGTTACATATAAAAAAAGGTTGACAAAGGAATTGTACCTTTCAAAAAAAATTTAAAAAACTGTGCACAGTTCACTAACATCAGTAATGATAACTGCCAAGCAAGAATTTGTTTGTTGGGGGATTTACATTGCATGTTAAGAAAAACTGACAATTTGCTTTGGTATAGGCTACAGGGAAGATGCAGTTTGCTCTACACTCAGGCAATCAAGAAAGTAAAAATAAAGAAAGCATGATTCTGACATTTATCAGTTAATCAGTCATCATTTTCTATAGTTCCTTCCATTTAGCAGTGAATCTTCCATCATTCTGGTTTTGCAGCATTCAGCAGCAGCACCATTAATGATGACTTCATACACTACAAAGGGCCTCACAACACTCCTTAAACAAGACTAGAGGGACACCGTTTTACATGAGATCTGTGTATTGTGATTATTTGGTTGTGTGGGGTTATGTTTGTGTTTGCAATTTTTTGATGCACAGAGGACCGTTTGGCTTTAAAGTACCTGTAATTATAAGCCAACCAAAAATGTACACATACCGTATAACAATTTTGGCATCATGCATAGAAAACAGGCCCTCCTTGAGCCGTCACCTTATCGTGGTGGAGGGGTTTGCGTGTCCCAATGATCCTAGGAGCTATATTGTCTGGGGCTTTATGCCCCTGGTAGGGCCACCCAAGGCAAACTGGTCCTAGGTGAGGGATGAGACAAAGAACGGTTCAACACCTCCAATGAAGAATAAAAACTGTGGACGACGTTTTCCTTGCCTGGACGCGGGTCACCGGGGCCCCCCTCTGGAGCCAGGCCTGGGGGTGGGGCTCGATGGCGAGCGCCTGGTGGCCGGGCCTGCACCCATGGGGCTCGGCCGGGCACAGCCCAAGCGGTAATGTGGGTCCTCCTTCCCATGGGCTCACCACCTATGGGAGGGGCCAAGGAGGTCGGGTGCAGTGTGAGTTGAGTGGTGGCCGGTGGTGGGGACCTTGGCGGCTACAGAAACTGGCTCTTGGGACGTGGAATGTCACCTCTCTGAAGGGAAGGAGCCTGAGCTAGTGCGCGAGGTCGAGAGGTTCCAGCTAGATATAGTCGGACTCACCTCGACACACAGCTTGGACTCTGGAACCAATCTCCTTGAGAGGGGCTGGACTCTCTACCACTCTGGAGTTGCCCCGGTGAGAGGCGCCGAGCAGGTGTGGGCATACTTATTGGCCCCCGACTTGGAGCCTGTGCGTTGGGGTTTACCCCGGTGGATGAGAGGGTGGCCTCCCTCCGCCGGTGGGGAAGGGTCCTGACTGTTGTTTGTGCGTATCGCGAACAGCAGTTTGGAGTATCCACCCTTTTGGAGTCTCTGGAGGGGTGCTAGAGGGCATACCTTCTGGGGATTCCCTCGTTTTGCTGGGAGACTTCAATGCTCACGTGGGCAATGACAGTGAGACCTGGAAGGGCGTGATTGGGAGGAATGGCCCCCCCGATCTGAACCCGAGTGGTGTTTTGTTATTGGACTTCTGTGCTCGCCACGGATTGTCCATAACGAACACCATGTTCAAGCATAAGGGTGTTCATATGTGCACTTGGCACCAGGACACCCTAGGCCTCAGGTCGATGATCGACTTTGTGGTCGTGTCGTGGACTTGCGCCATATGTCTTGGACACTCGGGTGAAGAGAGGGCGGAGCTGTCAACTGATCACCACCTGGTGGTGGTTGGCTTCGATGGTGGGGAAGATGCCCGTCAGACCTGGTAGGCCCAAACGTGTTGTGAGGGTCTGCTGGGAACGGCTGGCAGAGTCCCCTGTCAGAAGTAGCTTCAACTCCCCACTTCGGCAGAACTTCAACCACGCCCCGAGGGAGGTGGGGACATTGAGTCCAATGGGCCATGTTCCGTGCCTCTATTGTTGAGGCGGCTGACCGGAGCTGTGGCCGTAAGGTGGTCGGTGCCTGTCGCGGCAATCCCCAACCCGTTGGTGGACACCGGTGAGGGATGCCGTCAAGCTGAAGAAGGAGTCCTATAGGACTTTTTGTCCTGTGGGTCTCTGGAGGCAGCTGATAGGTACCGCAGGCCAAGCAGAATGCGGCTTCGGTTGTTGCTGAGGCAAAAACTCGGGCATGGGAGGAGTTTGGAGAGGCCATGGAGAACGACTTTCGGACGGCTTCGAGGAGATTCTGGTCCACCGTCCGCGCCTCAGGAGGGGAAGCAGTGCAGTGTCAACACCGTATATGGTGGGGATGGTGCGCTGCTGACCTCACTCGACGCTTGTGGGTCGGTGGGGAGTACTTCAAGACCTCCTCAATCCCACTAACATGCCTTCCAATGAGGAAGCAGAGCCTGGGGACTCTGAGGTGGGCTCTCCCATCTCTGGGACTGAAGTCACCGAGGTGGTCAAAAAACTCCTTGGTGGCAGGGCCCCGGGTGGATGAGATACGCCCGGAGTTCCTTAAGGCTCTGGATGTTGTAGGACTGTCTTGGTTGACACGTCTCTGCAACATCGCATGGACATCGGGACAGTGCCTCTGGATTGGCAGACCGGGGTGGTGGTCCCCTCTTTAAAAAGGGGACCGGAGGGTGTGTTCCAACTATAGAGGGATCACACTCCTCAGCCTCCCTGGAAAAGTCTATTCGGGGTTCTGGAGAGGAGGGTCCGTGGATAGTCGAACCTCGGATTCAGGAGGAACAGTGTGGTTTTCGCCCTGGTCGCGAACAGTGGACCAGCTCTTCACCCTTAGCAGATCCTGGAGGGTGCATGGGAGTTTGCCCAACCAGTCTACATGTGTTTTGTGGACTTGGAAAAGGCATTCGACCGTGTCCCTCGGGAATCCTGTGGGGGTGCTCCGGGAGTATGGGGTACCGGACCCCCTGATAAGAGCTGTTCGGTCCCTGTACAACCGGTGTCAGAGCTTGGTCCGCATTGCCGCAGTAAGTCGAGCCCGTTTCCAGTGAGAGTTGGACTCCGCCAGGGCTGCCCTTTGTCACCGATTCTGTTCATAACTTTTATGGACAGAATTTCTAGGCGCAGCCAGGGTGTTGAAGGGGTCCGGTTTGGTGGACTCAGGATTGGGTCACTGCTTTTTGCAGATGATGTTGTCCTGTTTGCTTCATCAGGCCGTGATCTTTAGCTCTCTGGATCGGTTCGCAGCTGAGTGTGAAGCGGCTGGGATGAGAATCAGCACCTCCAAATCCGAGACCATGGTCCTCAGCCGGAAAAGGGTGGAGTGCCCTCTCAGGGTTGGGGGAGAGATCCTGCCCCAAGTGGAGGAGTTCAAGTATCTCGGGGTCTTGTTCACGAGTGAGGGAAGAATGGATCGTGAGATTGACAGGCGGATCGGTGCGGCATCCGCAGTGATGCGGGCTCTGCATCAGTCTGTCGTGGTGAAAAAAGAGCTGAGCCGTAAGGCAAATCCGGGAGGGGCTCAGAGTAGAGCCGCTGCTCCTCCGCATCGAGAGGAGTCAGATGAGGTGGCTCGGGCATCTGATCAGGATGCCTCCTGGACGCCTCCCTGGTGAGGTGTTCGGGCACGTCCAACCGGGAGGAGGCCCCGGGGAAAACCCAGGACACGCTGGAGGGGCTATGTCTCCGGCTGGCCTGGGAACGCCTTGGGATTCTCCCGGAAGAGCTGGAAGAAGTGGCCGGGGAGAGGGAAGTCTGGGCTTCTCTGCTTAAGCTGCTACCCCTGCGACCCGACCTCGGATAAGCGGAAGAGGATAGATGGATGGATGGATGGATGGATGGCATAGAAAACATTAAATTTAAGTGTAAAAAATAAAAGCAGAAAATGACACACAACAGTTCCCCAAACAATGCTAATTAAGAGATATAAGTAATGAAATTGTGCGAGCGTAATAAAAATTCAAAAGCCTCAAAATGCTTTATTTCATTGTAAAGTGAAGTTTTTATTTTATTTTGCTGACACAAGTATCCATTTACCCAGCATCCATTATCAAATCCACTTCATCCTAGGCAGTTCAGATACAAGACAAATTAGAATAAAATCAACAGCAGGATGAGTCTAAAATGTATAAATTCAATTTAGTACATTGGAGCCAATGAACTGTGAAAGTAGATGAAAAGTACAATAGAGTCCATAGGAGTACACATCCACCATCTGTTGTCAAACACGCGTGATTCGGCAGCAGCCATCAAGTCCAAAGGTGAGTGTTACTTCGCGAGGTAGAGGGCTGGTTATGTGTGCTGATGTCTCTTTCTCTTTGCCGACAGAAATAAAGAAGAAAAATAAGAATGCACTTACCTTACTTCTGGGTCCACAAAATGGCTGCAACAACACCACACACAACTTCTGCGACGTCACTTCCGGTTCCTGCACAGAGGCATCACTTTTGGCGCTACCATAATGACATCACTTCTGGCACTACAATAATGACAACACTTCCGACCATCTCTGATAACATCACTTCCAGTGCTACCATAATTACGCCACTTCTGGCCAGCTCTTATGACATCACTTCCGGCGCTGCTGTAATCATGTCACTTCTGGCCATTCCAGATGATGTCAGTTCCACTATTTAATTTCCTCCTTGTCATTTCCTTCCTCCATTTTGTATATAAAAATGCCTTAAACTGACTGTACAATGTCTTTTGTGATCTATTTTTGATTCATTTGACCACATATTTTCCTCTTTGTTCGTCGGACAATATATGCGGTCATTCCTCAACTCTATTTGATTTTTTTGCAAGTTATTATTTATCAAACTGTTAACAATATACTGATCTACTTCGTACCAAAGTTTAACCTGGTGATGTGTCCATAATGCACAACTGTAAACTGACCCTATATGAGTGGGGGTAAGTGTGTGCCTAAGTGTGCAGTGTATTACACACGAATCAGAACTGTTTCATGGTTTGTTTTTGAATGGTATTATGAGAAAAGATTGTGTTACACTGTCACTAACACATTTGCATTCTCTTTAGAATGGAGGAGAACAGCCCAGAAAACTTCTGATGTCACTTCCACTTCTGCTGTCATTAAGCCCCACCCTTCATCTTCTTCCACTACTTACAAGATCATCTGACAGGAGGCAAACATTCACTGAAGACATAGATTCAGTAGTGGTGGATCTACAGTACTTTCCTGGAAGCTGCTCTACATATACTGGTGCAGCCAACATACGTCAGACGTGACATTCACTCTTTTTCTCTCCTACAACCAGGACCTTAAGCAATGTTTCATCTGAAGTCACAACTCTTCTTTTGTTTGTTTTTGATGCATTAACAAGTATAATGAACTCCTGCCAGGGCTGGCTCCTATGTTGTGCCTGATATACTTCAAGACACTCTGGCACGTATGACCCTAACTTGGATTAAATGAGTTCTGTTATGTATATTTTTTTTCTCCAAAGATATTGCAAAATAATTAGCAAGCCTACCAATCCTATGGGGACCCCTAAAAGGCAGCTGTAACTTGTAACTTTCAGTTACTGCTTGGCTCAAAGACCATAAAGTAAATGAGGATGGACAGGCCAATTGATCTACAAGCCAAAAGCAACTCTTTCTCCCTCATTTGAAGGCAGCAATCTGTTCACTTTTAGAAAAAAAATGATGACATATGGATGTTCTAATTTTTGTTTTCAATTAGGAAAGAATAGAAGAAGAGTTTAATGCCTGAGATTTAGAGCAACATCAGGTTCAGTTCAGTCATAGTTTCAAGTATGACAGAGATGGGAGTAGATTCACACTTAGTGGCATGGATCATGAACTATCTTACAGACAGACCTCAGTATGTGTGTCTCGGGAACTGCAGGTCTGACATTGTGATCAGCAACACAGGAGCGCCGCAGGGGACTGTACTTTCTCTGGTCCTGTTCAGCCTATATACAGTACATCGAACTTCCAATACAACTCGGAGTCCTGCCATGTGCAAAAGTTCGCTGACAGCACTGCTATCGTAGGCTGCATCAGGAGTGGGCAGGAGGAGGAGGAGGAGTATAGGAACCTAATCAAGGACTTTGTTAAATGGTGCGACTCAAACCACCTACAACTGAACACCAGCAAAACCAAGGAGCTGATGGTGGATTTTAGGAGGACCAGGCCCTTCATAGACCCCGTTATAATCAGAGGTGATTGTGTGCAGAGGGTACAGACCTATAAATACCTGGGAGAGCATCTGGATGATAAATTGGACTGGACTGCCAATACTGATGCTCTGTGCAAGAGAGGACAGAGCCGACTATACTTGTTTAGAGGGTTGGCGTCTTTCAACATTTGCAATAAGATGCTGCAGATGTTCTATCAGACGGTTGTGGCGAGCGCTCTCTTCTACATGGTGGTGTGCTGGGGAGGCAGCATAAAGAAGAGGGATGCCTCATACCTAGACAAACTGGTGAGGAAGGCAGGCTCTATTGTAGGCACGGAGCTGGAAAGTTTGACATCAATGGCAGAGCGACAGGCGCTGAGCAGGCTGCTGTCAATCATGGAGAATCCACTTCATCCACTGAACAGTATCATCTCCAGACAGAGGAATAGCTTCAGCAATAGACTGCTGTCACTGTCCTGTTCCACTGAGAGACTGAGGAGATCATTCCTCCCCGACACCATGCAACTCTTCAATTCCACCCGAGGGGGTAAACGTTAACATTATACTAAGTTATTGTCTGTTATACCTGCATTTTTATCACTCTTTAATTTAATATTGTTTATTTTTATCAGAATGCTGCTAGTGGAGTATCTGAATTTCCCCTTGGGATTAATAAAGTATCTATCTATCTATCTATCTATCTATCTATCTATCTATCTATCTATCTAATTGTGCCACAAGATAAACATGCCACTTCATGGGACCCCTCAATCTAGCAATATTGCAGAAAGCCGACAAGACGACTGCAGTAGAACTCAAGGATGGTGCTAATAAGTATTTAGTAAACAAGTGAATTTGTCAATCAGAAACAGAAACTATGATGCTGAAAATCATTTGGTGGACGGAGTGTATAAAGCATCAGCTGATGGCAAATGGAAGTGTTTGCTGCTTTTGGTAAAGACTTGCCCACTCAGTATACATTGTCTATAAAAAATGTTCATCCCTTTTTTATTTTTTCACATGTTATTGTTACAAAAACATTGAATAACAGTCAATTTAATTTGAAGTTTTAGCACTGATTCAAAGAAAAAGAATACTTTGCAGGCAGTCTTTTTCAATATACTGATTATTTAGGTTAGACTAATGGTATCTGGTGGGTGCTCTGCACATGATGCACATAGAGATGAATTTCAAATTGTCTGAATGTAAGTATTGCATGACACATTATTTAATGAACAAAATCTGATGTTCATCCAATTACAAGTAGTTTACTTTCCTTGTGTCCCATTGTCAGTTTTTAGAAGTAAAATAGGAGCTGATCTGTGTTTAGAAGACACATTCTACAAATGGTTTCAAGCTACGGCAACAACTTTACCTATTGTCTTTTTCTGGTTAAATGTCATTAACCACTAAAGCAGAGTTTCTCAACCTTTAAGTATTTGCGACCCGAGTTTTCATAACAGTTTTAATCACGCCCACCCTAACATTTTTTTGAAATGTAGATGCATATTTTATTATACCTACTTAACTTTTATCGACATTTATCTAACTCTATATTTATTGTTCTAGTATCAGAATGTAGTTTAAGTTAATTTGTTTTGGTTTCAACAGATGTTTTTTCATATTTTTGATTCTTGTTTTCTTTTTTTCACATCTTCACGTCCCCCTTTTTGTTACTTTGCCCCCCTAGGGGGGCCCACCCCGCAGGTTGAGAACCACTGCACTAAAGGCATTCCATTATTACCAAAGATAACTACAGGGATATAAACCACATGAATCAACAGTGAATCAAGCTTGGGCAACCCCTGGTTAATGGATTTCCTTGATTCCAGCTGTCTTTAAGTTGGACTGACTGCCCAGTCATGTTGTGGTTACTCTGCATTATAGTAATGTGCAGGCACAACTGATCCCCTCACTTGATAAAAATATCATAAAGATAAACAAGTGTGCATGTTTTATTTCTAAAATTTGTTTTTAATGCACTTTGACCAGCTCAAAATATCTTAATGGGCTGCTACACTTTTACAATTATAGTCCTGGGGCCTGGAAAAAGCTTGGACTCAACCAAGTCAACCCATACTCCACTCACAACATGTTTTCCAATCTTATTTCCCCAATCGATGATGAAAAAAAAGTAACTCTATAAATATAAATATTGCAAAGAAAAGAGAATATCTCTCTATTATAATAAAAAAAAATCCTGGGAAGAGACAAGACTTTTTAGCCAGAGACGAGACGTGACTTTTTCAGGGAGATACTTTCACGTCCCACGAGACAAGACTTTGTGCCAAGATATTTAACCACACCCGGGGCCGGAAATAAAAGACAAAGAGTAGATGACAAAGTAGAATGTCATAAAGAGGTTTAAAAATGTTGGCGCCATACACATGCAGAACAAGTTAGAGATAATGAAAGTACTAAAATTCGAAAGTCTCAAAAAAATGATAGTAAAGATTGTATTAGCGCAAACAAATGGAAATTATTACTCAGTGAAATAACGCAAACAGCAAAAAGAGATCAAATATATTGTTCGGATTTAAACTTTAATTCGGAGACTTGTAGATTGTCTAATTTGTGCTGCCATGGGAAAAGTAGTGTTTCCTCCCAATGAAGAAGTGTATCCATGAAAATTAAAAGATTTGTTGTTTGGTGAAAGTGAAATCCACATACGCAAGTGGCAGAGATGTGAAGTGGCTGGCACATAGCACAGCCCGGGTTGCCGCGAGAAGCAAGTATATATAAACATAGATAATAGAAAGTACCTCAAAATACACAGTGAATTAATAAATAAGAAAAGCAACCGCATATTTATATACTTGAAAAAATTGCACTCCCTCATTCCATCAGCTAGTAAACACTACATACAAATAAAAAACATTCCTTCAAATAACCATTACAGAAGATACATCAAAAATAACATAAACTCAACACACATAATGTCCAGATTGGAACAGTGACTCAAGAGATGGTGGAATATGATGAAGCTGGACAAAATCACTGAAGTAAATTTGATGGAAAAAGATTGACTGAAATGATGATATTACTTAAAGTAAATAAACCAGAAAAAACAAAGTCCCAGCAAATGTAAATTATTTTTCAAGAAGAAACTGACTTTTGGAGGACCCCCGGACCCAAGCCGGAGGAGGACATTTTTAAGAGACTGAGCTTTTTAAGTATATTTATTTATTGCTGTGTTTTATGTCTTTTAAAGTTCTTATTCTTTTAATGTCTTGTTTTTATGAAGGGGGCTTGGGTTGGTTTGTTAAGTGGGATTGTTTAAGTGCTTTTATTGTTTTAGTGCAGTGTAGAGTGGCCGAGCTGTGGACCTGAGCTCCAGTTGCATTGGGTTGGCAGTGGTGTGGAGCCTTCCCATGCAACTGGAGTTTTAGGGGGAGTGGAATGTGGTGTTATGGGTCCACAGCTCGTTGTGCAAAAGCCATTCATTTTAAATAAATGATCGCGGCTTAGCGAGGGGACGTTAGGCCATAGTGGGCCGCGGGACGATCCGTAGGGTGGGCGTTTCTCATCTAGTGCACAGGTGAGGAACTGCCCACATTCGTGATTGTCCCGTGGCTAATGCTGCAGCTGCTGTGGCCCTCGTCATTTTAAAAGAAGCGCGAGTCGGTTGTGGAAGAGGAAAAAAAAAGAACGAGAGGAGGAAAAAAGAAAGGAAAAGAGAGGACGGAGGTTACAGGGAGCGAGGAAGCAGGCGGTGCAGGAGAGACCAACACGCAGTGCGTGCGTGTGGTGAGCGCGATCGAGTGATCGAGCGCTCGAGGGCAGCTGCAGAGAACGTCTTGCCTGCTGCTAAGCCCAAACGGGATAAGCAGGTGAGACGCTAATAGAAACGATGCACCGGATTTGTTGTTGTTTTAAAGACTGCTTCCATGAGAAGATTTTAACCTCTGGTTTTTAAGGATTGTGTTTTTTTTCTATTTATTTATTTTAACCTCCACGTTCTTTTATTGGATTATTTATTTATTGAATTTTGAAACTACTGCACTATTTATTTGAACACCTGTTTTGTTGACTGTTTTAAATAAAAGCACTATTCACTTTTTGCACCATCCCTTGCTCAAGTGTTTATTTGCCTCCACTGACTAGCTCACTTGGTTACGTTATCGACGGTGTTGGGTTCAAGTGCTTCCAAAAATCAGATGGGAGTGTGGAGCCAGAACCCACATCGTCACAGTAATACAGAAAATGGAGTTCCCTATGTTTATATAGACACCAGGACAGATATAGCATTGGAAAACCTTTAGGTGAGACATCTTAAATGTAAAATATTAATAGACCTCTCCAGGCTAAGATTCAGTTAGCAAGTGAGGAGAACAATGTATAGTCAAGATCTTTGGATAAGATAAGTGTCCAACAAAGTCTTTTGAAGTTTCTGATGAATTGTTCAATACAATGTGGATCTGTAGACAGGTTGTCCATGTCAGTCAGAGAGATGCAAACAATTCTCATATCTGGCCATAAAACTCATGTCTGTATTTAAACCATGTTGTAATGTGTTCAATTTTAGCATGAATTTAATTTCCCATTCTTTTCTCTCTTGCTGTGTTCAAAAGTTACCCATAAGCACTGTGACTCTCGCAGTGTCCATGGCTGTTGAAGTGAGCTGCTACAGGAACATCTCTGTTGGCAAGTTTAATGTGGAACCTGTGTAAGTTAATTCTTTGGTGGAGTGTTTGTCCAGTTTCTCCCACATAGAGTGCAGCATCAGGACATTTCATACAGAGAATTAGGTAGACCACAGTCCCTCAGTCCTGGTAGCAGTTATCAAAAAATTGTCTTAGTGAAGTGCAGTCAAGATGGCAGAATTTGTACAATAAAATGAAGATGGAGATCCAACTGAGGGCTAAAGTCCTCTATATATAGAAGTAACATGTGTGGGGTACAGCCCGGACACAGACAGGTAGACATGTTGGTTCTCCACACACACGTTAATTTTTAACAAAATGTACAGTACACAACCCAGTGTCGCAGCACCAATCACCCCTTCAAGTCCTGGCCAACACAATGCCTTGCTCAGTCCTCAGACTGCCTCCACTCCTCTCCTTCAACCTCCGTCCACTTCCACCCGACTCTTGCCGTCAACTGGAGGGAGGCGACCCCTTTTATGCACGCCCAGATGGGCTCCAGGTGCTTCCTGAGGAGCCTCCGCCAACACACCCCCATGTGGCGGAAGCACCAACTGTGTAGCCGGAAGTCCTCCGGGTGTTCCTGCTCCTCTTCCCCCCAGCACTTCCTGGTGTGGCGGAAGTGCTGAAGTCCAGGGCTCCCAAGGCATTGGGGCAACCCCTGGCGGTGACCACGGGCCCCTACAGGGTTGGGCTTTCAACACAACCAGGGAGGTCGCCCCCTCGTGGTTTGGAGAAGGCACAAGCCCTCCTCCTGTCCTCCTGGGCATCTTGGCTGGGTCGCCACCCCAGCCACCTCTGACACATGGAACTCTTTTTACCAGAAACAGGAAGTCCCACCTTAAAGGGTTACCATCTGGCAATTACTTGTCTTCCCTATTCTGATTCAATGGGTGCTTGTTTCTACACTGAGCAATTTACAGTTCTGCAGAGGGACAACAAGCATACAAAAACAATTGAAGAGACCAAAGCAAATGACAAAAATCATGTAGCTCTGCTGCAACTTCACCTCCTTCAACTTTTATGGTTCGGCCAGGCTTTTATTCCTAGCTTTTATAAATTGCTGTTTTATGTGTAATGTTTATGTTTTGCTACATTTATTCTGTATCTTATTATTTTTTATATGGCTTGTGTCCTTATTTATGCTTTTTTCCCTTAAAATAGAGTTTCAGAGGGCAGGGAACCATGATGTACTGCTGGAGGACCATCCTCTGCTTTATTAAGTCCAGGCAGAAGCTCAGTCTCCCAAACTGGCTTTGAGGTTTTGGAGAGTTATACGTATTTTGTAGACTTTACTGTTTCATTAAACTTTTGCCCTGTTTGTGTGGATTTTGCCTTTGGTTTAAGTGTTGAAAACTTGTTTGTGTTGTGTTGGATCTGGCAGCCTTTCATCATATGTTCTGATAATTTACAATATACAGATGACACTTGGGTTACAAATAAGTTGAGTTTCTGTGGATATTCATAACAAGATTTTGTATGCAAGCTGGAACTTGCAATGAAAATGGCCAGTAATGGAAATATTGGCAGAATGCATAAATGTTTATTACATATTTGTGAAGCAATGTTACTGTATTTTATATCACAAAAACAATCAAATTAACCACAGGTATGAACAATATGGCAGCCTTTTTCTTAAACATTCTACTGTTTTTAATAATCATACTGTATCTCATAGAGTTAGAAAAGACATAGATAGATAGATAGATAGATAGATAGATAGATAGATAGATAGATAGATAGATAGATAGATAGATAGATAGATACAGCCATATGAAAAAGTTTGAGAACCCATCTCAGCCTGCAAAATAATTGACTATAAATTCAACAAAAAAAATAACAGTGGTATGACTTTCATTTCCTAGGAACATCAGTTCAACAACAGAACAACAGTACTGGGGGTGTGTTACGAACAAAGATTTTTAGTGAACCAGTATTTAGTTGTATGAAATTAAATCAAATGTGAAAAACTGGCTGTTCAAAAATGTGGGTCCCCTTGTCATTTTGCTTATTTGAATGCATGTAACTGCTCAATACTGATTACTTGGTTTGATAAGCTCGTTGTGTCCAATCATGAGAAAAAGTATTTAAGGTGGTCAATTGCAAGTTGTGCTTCCCTTTGACTCTCCTCTAAAGAGTGACAGCATGAGATCCTCAAAGCAACTCTCAAAAGATATGAAAATAACGATTGTTCAGTATCATGGTTTAGGGGAAGGCTACAAAAAGCTATCTCAGAAGTTTAAATTGTCAATTTCAACTGTAAGGAATGGAATCAGGAAATGGAAGCCCACAAGCACAGATGCTGTTAAACCTAGTAGGTCTGGCATTAGAAGAAAAATACAGGAACGGCATATGCGCAGGATTGTGAGGATGGTTACACACAACCCACAGATCACCTCCAAAGACCTGCAAGAACATCTTGCTGCAGATGTTGTATCTGTACATCGTTCTACAATTCAGCGCAATTTGCACAAAGGACATCTGTATGGCAGGGTGATGAGAAAGAAGCCCTTTCTGCACTCACGCCACAAATAGTCGCTTGTTGTATTCAAATGCTCATTTAGACAAGCCAGATTCATTTTGGAACAAACTGCTTTGGACTGATGAGACAAAAATTGAGTTATTTGGTCATAACAAAAAGCGCTTTGCATGACGGAAGAACATCACATTCCAAGAAAAACACCTGCTACCTACTGTCAAATTTGGTGGAGGTTCCATCATGCTGTAGGGCTGTGTGGCTAGTTCAGGGACTGGGGCCCTTGTTAAAGTTGAGGGTCGGATGAATTCAACCCAATATCAACAAATTCTTCAGGATAATGTTCAAGCATCAGTCACAAAGTTGAAGTTACGCAGGGGTTGGTTATTCCATCAAGACAATTTCCCAAAACACAGTTCGAAATCTACAAAGGCATTCATGCAGAGGGAGAAGTACAATGTTCTGGAATGGCCATCACACTCCCCTGACTTGAATATCATCGAAAATCTATGGGATGATTTGAAGCAGGCTGTCCATACTCAGCAGCCATGAAATTTAACTGAACTGGAGAGATTTTGTATGGAAGAATGGTCAAAAACACCTCAATCCAGAATCCAGACACTCATCAAAGGCTATAGAAGGCGTCTAGAGGCTGTTATATTTGCAAAAGGAGGCTTCACTAAATATTGATGTAATATCTCTGTTGTGGTGCCCAAATTCATGCACCTGTCTAATTTTGTTATAATGCATATTGCATATTTTCTGTTAATCCAATAAACTTAATGTCACTGCTGAAATACTACTGTTTCCATAAGGCATGTCATATATTAAAAGGAAGTTGCTACTTTGAAAGCTCAGCCAATAATAATTAAAAATCCAAAGAATTAAGAGGGGCTCCCAAACTTGTTCATATGACTATAGATAGATAGATAGATACTTTATTAATCCCCAAGGGGAAATTCACATACTCCAGCAGCAGCATACTGATAAAAACAATATTCATTAAAGTGTGATAAAAACGCAATGGAAGTTAAAAAATGCAAGGTGGAGAGTGCGAGGCAGGTATAACAGTCTATAATCTTGTACAGTGTTAACGTTTACACCCCTGGGTAGAATTGAAGAGTCACATTGTGTGGGGGAGGAATGATCTCCTCAGTCTGTCAGTGGAGTAGGATGGTGACAGCAGTCTGTCGCTGAATCTGCTCCTCTGTCTGGAGATGATACTGTTCAGTGGATGCAGTGGATTCTCCGTGATTGACAGGAGCTTGCTCAGCGCCCGTCGCTCTGCCACGGATGTCAAACTGTCCAGGTCCGTGACTACAATAAAGCCTGCCTTCCTCACCAGTATGTCCAGGCGTGAGGCATCCCTCTTCTTTATGCTGCCTCCCCAGCATACCACCGCAAAGAAGAGGGCACTCACCACAGCCGTCTGATAGAACTTCTGCATCATCTTATTGTAGATGTTGAAGGACGCCAGCCTTCTAAGGAAGTATAGAGCATCAATATTGGCAGTCCAGTCCAATTTATCATCCAGCTGCACTCCCAGGTATTTATAGGTCTGCACCCTCTGCACACAGTCACCTCTGATGATCACGGGGTCCGGGAGGGGCCTAGGCTTTGTAAAATCCACCACCAGCTCCTTGGTTTTGCTGGTGTTCAGGTGTAGGTGGTTTGAGTCGCACCATTTAACAAAGTCCTTGATTAGGTTCCTATACTCCTACTCCTGATGCAGCCCACAATAGCAGTATCGTCAGCAAACTTTTGCACGTGGCAGGACTCTGAGTTGTATTGGAAGTTCGATGTATATAGGCTGAACAGGACCAGAGAAAGCACAGTCCCCTGCGGTGCTCCTGTGCTGCTGACCACAATGTCAGACCTGCAGTTCCCAAGATGCACATACTGAGGTCTGTCTGTAAGATAGTCCACGATCCATGCCACCAGGTATGAATGTCAGCTTGTCCCTAAGGAGCAAAGGTTGGATTGAATTGAAGGCGCTAGAGAAGTTCAGAAACATAATTCTTACAGCACCACTGCCTCTGTCCAAGTGGAAGAGGGATCGGTGTAGCATATAGATGATGGCATCCTCCGCTCCCACCTCCTTCTGGTATGCGAACTGCAGTGGGTCAAGGGAGTGGCAGACCTGTGGCTTCAGGTGGTGGAGTAGCAGCCGTTCCATGGTCTTCATCACATGTGACGTCAGAGCGAAGGAAGTCATTCAGCTCAGCAGGACGTGATACCTTTGGGACTAGGGTGATGCAAGATGTTTTCCAAAGCCTCGGGATTCTCCCCTGTTCCAGGCTCAGGTTGAAGATGCACTGTAGACGACTCCCCAGCTCCAACGCACAGGCCTTCAACAGTCTTGACGATACTCCATCTGGACCCACTGCTTTGCTGGCACAAAGTCTCCTCAGCCCTCTGCTTACCTGGGCTGCTGTAATCAGGAAGGCCTGAAAAGCCACCAATAACTAATAGCTGATGCCTTAGAAGAGATGCGCTGTTTTTGTGGAGGGATCGCTAATAGTGTTACCTCCCCCTCACAGCATCTGCTTATGCTTAGGACACTGGGAATTACAACCAGCTGCCGATTGAGCTGCTTGCCTGTATTCATTCAGACTAAATGATTAAAAATAGTGGCAAGGTCTGTAGTGTCTAATGCTATTCCTTATCATTAATTACAGCTGCTATGTATTCCTCTATGTCAAAACTAGCTTCACAACTTTTAATAATTCTTGTATGTATTATAACTAGCTTTGTAAGTCACCCTGGATAAAGGCATCTGCTAAATAAATAATAACAATAATAGTTTGCTTTGTTTGTTAAAAAAAAACTGAAAATTAATAGAAATGCAGCTGAAAGGAAAATTTTCAGGGTGTTGTGTGTTTGCTTGTATCTGCAGAAATGCTGTACCCGAGACCAGTGGAACCCAAAAAGAGCCTCTGCTCTGGTCAGGGTATTGATTCTGATTATGTTCTAATGATACAATGTTACCAGTAATGACGTTTCTCCTTTTTTTGATATGCAGGATTAAATTCCAGTTAATTCAATTGTAGCATAGACTTGACGTGAGGCTTCTTTTAAAAGTTCAACAACTTTATTTTGAACCACAATAACAAAATAATCTTATAACAGTTTGTAATATTAAGACACAGTCAAAGTCTGAATTACAAACATTCCCCCTCCCATACCCGGAAACACACATCATCTGGCTCACATGCGCACAAGAACTCTTATTGAAACACATGAAAATTAATGATTTTTGTTCATTTACAAATATTTAGAACTGCTCTTGTTTAAGTTAAAAGGTTCACTTACATCACAGCTCTTACGGTACCTGTAAATCCTAATATCATTTTCCAAATTCAAATAGGTAAACTTTTTGAAAATCCAAATGTTGCAAGCAGCAGGGCTTCACAATGAGATGTGAAAGAGTATGAGATGATGATGATGATGATGATGAATATATTTATAACAAATAATTAGGCAACAATACAATATGAACAAGCACGCATCTCTTCATTAAATAGCTGGCTTAATCCACATTTAAGGTTGTTGGGGCTGGGGCCTATCCAGACAGTTCTAGGTATAATTTAAGAATCAGTCTTGGACAGGTTGCCACCATTCATACACTCATTCCTTTCCCATTACTCCAAAATTACATATAGATCCATGCCATCCATCCAGCTATATCTTAACTACAGGGTCACGGGGGTCTGCTGGAGCCAATCCCAGCCAACACAGGGTGCAAGGTAGGAAACAAACCCTGGGCAGGGCGCCAGCCCACCACAGGATGTGCATGCACGCACACACACACACTAGGGACAATTTAGAATCACTAATGCACCTAACCTGCATGTCTTTGCACTGTGGGAAGAAACCGGAGCACCCGGAGGAAACCCACGCAGACATGGGGAGAACATGCAAACTCCACACAGGGAGGACCCGGGAAGCGAACCTGGATCTCCTGAGAGGCAGCAGCGTTTCCCACTGCGCCACCATACCGCCCATTACATATAGATATAAATTCAAAATTAAGCACTGTTCGATACCACAGGTACAAACAAAAATGCCTCCCTCTGGCTTTCTAATAAAAAAGGTCATTGCCACTTAAGGCTTCTTTCACATGTTTTTTTTCTGGGTTTGTAGGAACTCTGTCTTCTCTACTCTCGAGTCAACAAGTGATGCCTACTTCTGGGCAGATGGGTATTTAAAGTTATGGGACTGGAAGGGTTGGAGTTAATTGCCCTCACTAGGCAGTTTCTCTGCCCTGTGAAGACAAAGGAATATGAAATAGGTAGTGACAGCAACCCCTGTTGGCCTGCAATGGTATTACGTACTTGGGAGGAACTTGGATGAATTTAGGTGAATAGGATTTCATCAAGATTATCTGTCTATCTATACAGTGCCTTCCACTTCCTTCTATCTATCTATCTATCTATCTATCTATCTATCTATCTATCTATCTATCTATCTATCTATCTATCACCTTCATTAACTATCTTGCTTATACTTACAAAAATAACAAATAACAAAAACACAATAGAATATACAGACACAATATACAGTAGAATACAGATCCTTTAAGACAAGGAAAATGAATGAAAACTGGCAAGTCCTTGAAATGTAAACGGAAATGGATGAACCAGTTCAAACAAGTTATTTTGAAAAGTAAACCAAAAGGTCTTCATGGATGAGTCCTAAAAACAAACTGACAGTCTCGGAGAGTAGATCTAGAAAATGCTATAAACACCTTTCTGCTGTGTGTAGTCCTGATGAGGAGGGTTAATTTTTTTCCTTTTCTGGCTGAAGTGTTGAGTTGTAGATATGAGTGAGATAATTATTATTTTTTATCCTTAACTGAAATATGCCATCTTTTTTAAACGATCTAATGATACAAGCAGAAAACTCCACCTACAAAAAGAGTATCAATATAGAAATAACAGAACAAACACATTTTAACATTTCATGTAGAATGGCTCAAACAGATATACTAGCACATGTCTTGTGGATGTGCCAGTAAAAGCTGGAGTACTAACAAAAGAAATACACATAGTCTTGGGAAGAATGTGCATCTTCCACAGAAACAGCAATGTGTTACTTTGTTCCATCTTTTTAGTGTTGTCTTTTTAATGGAATGAATGTGCTGCTTAGCAGACTTTTTCATTTTTATTTTATTTTTTAAAAGTAGAACATTACAATGCCATAATACAAATAATAAAAGTATAATAATAACACATAAGAATAGCATAACAGATACAACAATTTACTTCAAAATCAATCCAGAGAAAAGAAAAGAAGAAATGAAACACAAACAAAGCAAAAGAAACAAAGCAAGATTCAATCCAACACACATGAGTGTTTTGTTTTCAATGGAATGAATATTCTGCTCAGTAGACTCTGGCGTACAAGACTCTGGTCAACTACTGATGAATATGGTGGTAATGAATAATTATGGGGTTCCTTGCTTTATTATGTGTGAAAATGACTGTAGAATGAGATGCATGTCCATTTGTAAGGACCTCCTTGTGGGGATCAGAGATTATACGTGATGTTAATTATCCATCTGGAGCATAGGACCTGAACAGATGGAAACTGAGGTGCTCTGATGTATGGCAGTTCATCACTCACTCTAACATGCACACATGATAACTTTCCACAGTGACTGGCATCAGTGATGGAGGCAACACAACTGTTTGCGGTGTGTTACAAGAAAAGAAAATGCTTTATGAAAAGAGGTTAGAAGAGAAGAAGCACTGGCTGTTTAGATTAAAGATCTATCCCATGCATATATACAGTATGTATATATATATATATATATATATATATATATATATATATATATATATATATATATAGTGATATATGGCAGACAGTTTATCCCGGCCAATACCTCCACACCGCTAGATGGAGTCCTCCCTGCAACATGGAGGGGCCCCGAATTCCAGCAGGGCATCATGGACATTGGAGTTTTACTTCACAGCTCTGATGGATACCGTGGGGGCCGCTGCAGGGAGGCTCGAGTATTTTTATAGCCTGGAAGTACTCCCTAATCACGGGGATGGAAGGAATTAAGTACTTCCGGGCTAAAGAGGAATAAGTTTTCATCTAACCCGGAAATGCAATTAAATCACATGGACTGAGGGAAAGAAGCACTTCCGGGTCAAGGAATATAAAAGGACGATGGGAAACCCCAGCAGACTGAACTGGAGTTGGGTGGCAGTGTGACGGAGCTGCTGGGTGGAGAGGAGGATTGTTTATTGTTTATTATTATTGTATTATTGATTGTTTATTGAGAATAGTGGAGGTGGAGGTGCTTTGTGCACATTATTATAAAAATAAATTTATTAGTGGGACTTTTATCTGGTGTCTAAACATGTCTGAGGGATCAGGGGTCAACAGCGACCCCTATCTGTCACAGTAGCGTAGTCGGCAGGATACCCTGGCCGTCGGTTTGGCAGAGGACCTGAGAGAAAAAATATTTCTGTGGACAGAACCCAAAGACTGCATAACGACAAGCAGTAAATCGTCGAAACCCACGTTACCATGACTGTCATGGGGAAGAAGAAAACGAAGCAGAGCAGCAGCAGAAGCAGGGGTCCAACACTCAACGTTGCCTACGCCCCAGACGAGCCACAGAGCGGCTACGCAAGTCTGGAGAAGCTTCCAGAGGAAGACAACTACAACGAGTTATGTGCCGGGGATGAAATTGAAAACATTTCCAAAATAACGAATTTTTTCCCATGCTCATACCTCGTAGAAGAACATCCGCAGGCTGTGCAGAAGGCAGGAGATCATCCTGAAGCCAGTAGCGCGCTCACACTCGAGCATACAAGTGAGAAGGACTTCTGCATGTAGTATGCCGGCGGGGGACACATGACCTACCCCGAGGGATTCTGGGAAGGAGTAGGTCTGTGTTCTGCTTCCTCCCATTAATGACGGACTTGGATGTTCCGAAGGGAAGGGGGAGGCGAACGAAGCATCACTCACCCCATGTAAAGGTAAGGAGGTCTGGGAAATGAGTGATTGGTCTGTTGATAAATTGAAACAGATGGATCGCAGTCAGCCGGAGAAGGCACCATGGACCTCCGGAGAAAACTCCACTTCCCAACCTTCTTTGCGCAACCCAACAAAGCACGTGCCAGAAGTGGGCGTGATTATTGGCTCACGGCTGGAAGGTAGTACTGATGATGATTCGAGCCTACCACCAACCAATTTAAATAATAATATGGATGTGCGTGAGCTGGAGAAATTACTTCAGCCCATGCACAGTTTTTTTACAGAATATAACGACAATCAAGAAGATAGTCGAGGAGCTGGGAGCAGCGGCCAAAGCGCATTTTAAAAAGGTGGATGAATACTTACAGCGGTTTGGTTAGGAGCCTCCCGTATTGATTAGTTTGGCAGTACAGGTGAGTACTACCGGTACCGTACATAATAGAGTGATGCAGAGTGAAACGGGCCCGCAATTAATTAGTAGCGGGTGCCAAGTAACTTTGATCCCTACAAAAGAGTTTTGTATGATGACTGAGTGTCCGGGGGAAGGATCACACGAGCTGGAGCAGCAGGGTAGTGCTGCCTCCCGGAACGAAGTGATCCTGAAGACGTCGGAGCCAGTCTTTCATAAATCTAAAGGGGTTCAAACAGCTAAGGATCTCTCTTTTACACATATAGAGACTCTGACAGTAAGAAAGCTCCAGATTAAAAAGAAGATCCCGGAAGAGAAACAGGGGTCTCCTGATAAATCAGAGCATGGAGCTGTGAGCTCAGGTGTGGTGGAAAACTCCTCCTTAGAGGAAAAAGGAGCAGAGCAAGAATTTCCAAGGTGCTTTCAGTCTCGCAGGGAGAAACAAGCAGGAGGAAGGTGGCTGTGTTATGAATGCCGCCGGCCGAGCCATATGTGGTGAAATTGTCCACAGAGAATCGGGGAAAAAGCAATGCATTTATACAATGTCTCCCCTCGTTTTTCCTGGGATTATTTTCCAGGTCAAAGCCAAGGACCGGCCACAGCCAGAGGCTCCTCCTGGAGGAAGACGACCCTCGCGGGACTGGATGCTTTGCTGAGGGGGAAGAACTGTTATATATGGCCGGCAGTTTATCCCGGCCAATACCCCCACACTAGTAGATGGAGTCCTCCCTGTAACATGGAGGGGACCCGAATTCCAACAGGGCATCATGGACATTGGAGTTTTACTTCACAACCCTGATGGATACTGTGGGAGCCGCCAGGGGATGCTGCAGGAAGGCTTGAGTATTTTTATAGCCTGGAAGTACTCCCTAATCACAGGGATAGAAGGAATGAAGTGCTTCCGGGCTGAAGAAGTAGTTTTCATCTGACCCGGAAGTGCTATGAAATCACATGGACTGAGGGTCAAGGAATATAAAAGGATGATGGGAAACCCCAGCAGACTGAGCTGGAGTTGGGTGGGAGTGTGACAGAGCTGCTGGGTGGAGGGGAGGATTGTTTATTGTTTATTATTATTGTATTATTGATTGTTTATTGAGAATAATGGAGGTGGAGGTGCTTTGTGAACATTATTTTAAAAATAAAATTATTATTGGGAATTTTACCTGGTGTCTAAACCAGATATAAAAATCTGGAATCTCATGTAAATCTGACATAAGTCACACTGTTGTCTTATGTTTCTTTGATGATTTTTTTTTTCTTTCTGCCTGTGTACTAAAGAGACCCTTTAATATGCTTCTGTGTTAATGACCTGTGAGAGTCAGGTTGCGCTGCATGTAAAAATAAGCTAATGGAGATTATTGATACCAAATGAATAAAAGAACATTTCAACACTATCAATCAATCAATCAATCAACATTTATTTATATAGCACATATTCATACAAAAAAATGTAGCTCAAAGTGCTTTACAAAATGAATAGAGAAACAGAAGACACAATAAAAGATAAACATAAGTCAACATTAATTAACATAGAATAAGAGTAAGGTCCGATGGCCAGGGTGGACAGAAAAAACAAAAAAAAACTCCAAAGGCTGGAGAAAAAAATAAAATCTGTAGGGACTCCAGACCAAGAGACCGCCCAGTCCCCTCTGGGCAATCCACCTAACATAAGTCAAACAGTCCTCTTTGTATTTAGGGTTTTCATGGAAGGACCTGATGATGATGGTCACGTAGACTTCTGGCTTTCAGTCCATCAATGTTGGTGCATCATGATGCTTTGAGTAGGTGGTGGTGGGCAGGCGCCACCACAAAGAAACCGGAAAAGAAACAGAAGAGAGAGTAGGGGTCAGTATGGATTTTGGAGCCACTGTGAATAGTTATTATGAAGAATTGAACATACAGAGTATCAGTATTAAGTTAAAGTGAAGTTATAAAAGGCCATGTTAAAGTAATGTGTTTTCAGCAGTGTTTTAAAGTGCTCTACTGTATTTGCCTGGCGAATTCCTATTGGCAGGCTATTCCAGATTTTGGGTGCATAACAGCAGAAGGCCGCCTCACCACTTCTTTTAAGTTTAGCTTTTGGAATTATAAGGAGACACTCATTTGAAGATCTAAGGTTACGATTTGGAATATAACGCATCAGGCATTCCGATATATAAGATGGAGCGAGATTATTTAAGGCTTTATAAACCATAAGCAGAATTTTAAAGTCAATCCTGAATGACACAGGCAACCAGTGTAGTGACATCAAAACTGGAGAAATGTGTTCGGATTTTCTTTTCCCAGTTAGGATTCTAGCAGCTGCATTCTGCACTCGTTGCAAATGATTTATGTCTTTTTTGGGTAGTCCTGAGAGGAGTGCGTTACAGTAATCTAGTCTACTGAAAACAAAAGCGTGAATTAATTTCTCAGCATCTTTCAATGATATAAGAGGTCTAACTTTAGCTATGTTTCTTAAGTGAAAAATGCTGTCCTAGTGGTCTGATGAATATGTGATTTAAAATTCAGATTACAGTCAACGGTTACCCCTAAATTTTTACTTCCGTCTTAACTTTTAATCCTAGTGCATCAAGTTTATTTCTGATAACCTCACTGAATCCATTATTGCCAATTACTAAAATTTCAGTTTTCTCTTTATTTAGTTTGAGAAAATTACTATTCATCCATTCAGAAATACCAGTAAGACATTGTGTTAGTGTATCGAAGAGTCGGAGTCATCAGGTGCTATTGATAAGTACAGCTGTGTGTCATCAGCATAGCTGTGGTAGCTCACATTGTAACCTGAGATAATCTGACCTAACGGAAGCATGTAGATTGAGAATAACAGCGGACCCAGGATAGAGCCTTGTGGAACACCATATCGGATATCATGTGTCTTTGAGATTTGATTACCACAACTCACAAAGAATTTTCTCCCTGCCAGGTAGGATTCAAACCAATTTAAGACACTGCCAGAGAGGCCCACCCATTGACTAAGGCGATTTCTAAGAATATTATGATCAATGGTGTCAAATGCAGCACTCAGATCTAAGAGGATGAGAACAGATAAATGGCCTCTGTCTGCATTTACCCGCAAGTCATTTACTACTTTAACGAGTGCAGTTTCTGTACTGTGATTTGTTCTGAAGCCTGACTGAAATGTATCAAGAATAGCATGTTTATTTAGGTGGTCATTTAACTGCATAATGACTGCCTTCTCTAGAATTTTACTTAAGAAGGGCAGGTTAGAAATGGGTCTAAAATTTTCAAAGGCAGAGGGGTCAAGATTATTTTCTTGAGCAGGGGTTTAACTACAGCAGTCTTAAGACAGTCTGGAAAGACCCCCGTATCTAATGACGAATTAACTATGTCCAGAATATTGTCAATTAGCACGCCTGATATTTCTTTGAAAAACCTGGTTGGTATTGGGTCAAGGACGCAGGTGGAGGGTTTCAGTTGAGAGATTATACTATGTAATTCAGGTAAATCTATCCTGGTGAAAGCATTTAATTTGTTTATAACGGAGTAGCGGGGCTTTGGAGGTTCTGCAGTGTTGGGGAGATATACTATGTTATCTCTAATATCATTAATTTTTTGAGTGAAAAATACAGCAATGTTCTCACAGGTTTCACTGGAAGTATTCTGGGGGCATTCCTTTGTGTTACCTGGGTTTAACAGACGATCAATTGTTGAAAATAAGACTCTGGGATTACTAGCATTGTTATTTATAATATTAGAGAAATAGCAGCGCCTCTCAAGACGGACAGTGTTATTGTATTCTGTTATTTTAGCCTTCAATATCTCATAATGGATAGTTAGTTTAGTTTTCCTCCATTTATGCTCAGCTCTACGACATGTTCTTTTTAAATCAGACACTCTTTGGGTCTTCCATGGAATAACAGTACTAGAGGATTTTTTAACTGTCTTTTCAGGTGCAACTATGTCAACAGCAGTTCTTACTTTAGAATTAAAGTTTTCCACTTTACTATTTACATTATCCCCGGTATTATAGTTGGCATTATAAACAGACTGATTGCTTAGAATAGTTGTAAGCTTTAAAGCTGCTGATGAGTCAAAGAAGCGTTTTTTAACAAAATGCTTCTCATGAGCGTTTTCTATCTTTATTTCTATATTAAATAATAGATGGATAATATGGATAATGGATAATGGCAATTTGAATATGAACTCGATATCCTAAAGTGGCAAGGAAGCAATGTTCATGTCTTTGACACTCATGATTGGCTACAGAGGTGCTTTACCAAGTCTTAATTTTAATGCTGAGATAAATGGAATGCCCATATTGGTGATTGACATAAGGACAATAATACAGTCTGGGACCCTAATGACTAAAGGATCTACTCCCAATGGGGTTTTATTTATCTTCAGAATTGTAAAGAGGACTGTATATTGTGAGGTGAAACAAAAAAATGGGGCAAAGCCTCTTGTGACTTACAGCCTGAGGAGACTGAAGCGAGCAAGTCTTCCCCCTTCCATCATCAGCATGTTCTACAGAGGCACCATTGATAGTGTTCTAAGCAGCTGCATCACTGTCTGGTATGGCAACTGCAACATATCCTACCTCAGTCGCCTGCAAAGGATAGTGAAGACGACAGAGAACATTATTGAGGTGCCTCTCCCTTCACTACAGGACATATTTTACAAATGCAGTGACTTTTCACACTTCTGCCATCCAAGAGAAGATACTGCAGCATCAAAACCAGATTTGCCAGGCTGCAGGAGAGTTTTTAACCCCAAGCTGTCAGACTCCTTAAAACCATGCTGCCCCCTGGGATCTTCCACACTGCTTCAACCACCTCTAAAAACAGAACTTTTATACATGAAAGCCACTTTCCTGCAGAGACGAGTGGGCATGTAGAAAAAGAATTGAAAATCTCATAATGACCTTTAACTATTTTGACACTCTTGATATCCTTCTGCTGTGAAACATTCTGACCTGTCATTGTTTACACATGTCTTAAACAACTATTATCATACACTTATAATTTCTGTATTATTTATATCTATTATTTATTATTTATTTATTATATTACATATCTAATGACTATATTTATGTATCTAGATTGTAAATACCATACATTGCATCAATGTTCATATTGCTAACTACACGTCAATATTGCTGCTATTTTTTTGTCTTGTCTTTAACAAATGTCTTGTTTGTGTTTTAATTTTAAATTTAAATTTTAATTCTTTTTTTTCCAAATTTTATTAATTTTATTGCAATCATTCAATAAAAATCAATCAATTTTCACATAAAAGTAGAATTGAGAACAAGTCGACCCCACCCCTGAGAGAGAGAGCAAGGCAAATGGAGTAAAATGTAAGGCTTGTAAACATACCTAAATTAACAAGTTTGATAAGTAAATAGATGAATGGAAAAGAAAAAGAAATAACTGCTTCCTCTGTGCTTTAAGAGCTTATTTTAAAATATTACTGATTAGATCCTGCCATGTTTTGAAAAAAATCTGTACAGATCCTCTAACTAAATATTTGATTTTTTCCAATTTCAAATACAGTGATCCCTCGGCTTCACTCTATCGCGGATTTTAAATGTAAGCATATCTAAATATATATCACAGATTTTTCGCTGGTTCGTGGATTCCTGCAGACAATGGGTCTTTTAATTTATGGTACATGCTTCCTCAGTTTGTTTGCCCAGTTGATTTCATACAGGCGACGCTATTGGTGGATGGCTTAGAAGCTACCCAATCAGAGCATGTATTAAATATTAAATAAAACTCCTCAATGATATACAATATGCTTCCCACGCGGTGCTTGATTGTTGGCTTTTCTCTGTCTCTCTCACTCTCTCTGCTCCTGATGAAGGGGGTGTGAGCAGAGGGGCTGTTTGCACAGAGGCTGTTTGCCTAGAGGATATGGATGCTCCTCTAAAAAATGCTGCTTTATCGCAGTGCTTCAGCATACTTAAAAGTTCAAAAGCACGTATTGATTTTTTGATTGTTTGCTTTTCTGTCATGCTCTCTCTCTCTCTGACATTCTCTGCTCCTGACACGCAATCTTTGAAGAGGAAGATATGTTTGCATTCTTTTAATTGTGAGAAAGAACTGTCATCTCTGTCTTGTCATTGAGCACAGTTTAAACTTTTAACTAAAGGGTGTTATTTCATATCTAGAGGGCTCTAATAATGTTAACAGTGTGGGAGAGTTTATAAGGGCTTAAAATATATAAAAATAACCATAGAAACATATGGTTTCTACTTCGCAGATTTTCACCTATCGATCAAGGAGGGATTACTGTAGTATAAAACATCGGTTTCCCACTGACTTAAAAAAGGAGAGTTAGGATTCTTCCAGTTTAGAAAAATAAGTCTGCGTGCCAAAAGTGTAGTGAATGCAATCACAGTTTGTTTGTCCATCTCCACTTTAAACCCCTCTGGAAGAACCCCAAACACAGCTGTTAATGGGTTAGGAGGGATTGTGACCCCAAGGCTGTCTGAAAGGTAATTAAAAATTTTGGTCCAGAATGATGTTAATTTGGTGCAGGCCCAGAACATGTGACCCAGTGAGGCTGGGACTTGATTGCAGCGTTCGCAGGTTGGATCATGCCCTGGAAACATTTTGGAGAGTTTTAGTGAGACAGATGTGCTTGATATATAATTTTGAGTTGTATAATTGTATGCTTTGCGCATATGGAGCTCGAGTGAATTCTCTGCATTGCTACTTTCCACTCCTTTTCTGATATATTAATTGAGAGATCTTTTTCCCAGTGTCCTCTTGGATCTTTGAAAGGGAGGGACTGTAAAATGATTTTATATATTGCAGAGATGGTGTCTAAGTCCTTGAGATTGAGCAATATTTTTTCCAGCATGGATGAGGGTGCAAGATGAGGAAAATCTGGAAGGTTCTGTTTAACAAAGTTCCTGATTTGAAGATAGTGAAAGAAATGTGTAGCTGGAATGTTAAATTTGGAATGTAATTGTTCATAGGATGCAAAGACGTTGTCTATATAAAGATCTCTAAGCAAGTTAATTCCAAATTTTTCCAGATATTAAAACTGCATATGTTTGTGAAGGTTGAAAGAGGTGGTTCTCTTGCAGAGGTGCCACAGATAAAAGCTTCTCCGTCTTAAAATGCTTTCTACATTGGTTCCATATTCTAAGTGAGTGAAGCACAATTGGGTTATTAGTATATTGCCGATAACTTGTTTATTGGGCACAGAGCAGGAATATAAAGAAGTACTGCAGGATTTTACTTCTATTGCGACCAAGCCTGTGTATGTTCTTCTATTTGTGTCCAGGTTTTATAGCTGTATATTTGCTGCCCAGTAATAAAACTGGAAGTTAGGTAGAGCCATGCCACCTTTTGTCTTTGTAGGGTCGCTCTTTGTATACGTGGATGTTTTGAGTTCCAAATAAATGAGGTTATTGTTGAATCTAATTGCTTAAAAATGATTTATTAATGTATATTGGATGTTTTGAAATAAAAAGGAGCTTAGGAAGAATATTCATCTTAACAGTGTTAATTCTTCCAGCTAGAGTGAGATGAAGGGTTGACCATCTATGCAAGTCTTGTTTAATTTTCTCCACGCAGACGGCAAATTTTGTTGATAAAGAGCTTTATGTTTACTTGTGATGTTTACCCTATGGTATTTAAACTGTTCTGCAATGATAAAAGGTAGGGTGTCTAATCTAATATTATATGCTTGAGAATTCACTGGAAAGAGTACACTTTTATTCAGATTAATTCTGAGACCAGAGATCTTTCGAAATTCTGTGAGTGCTGTTAAGACTGCAGGCACAGAATTTTGGGTCTGATATATACAGGACCATATCATCTGCATATAGAGAAATTTTCTGTTCCAGTCCTTCTCTGATAATCCCCTTTATCTGATCAGTATTTCGACAATGTATTGCCAGTGGTTCAATGGCAATTGCAAACAGTAGCGTGACAAGGGCATCCTTGTCTGTACCACGTTCTAGTTTAAAGTAGTCTGAGCAAATGTTGTTGATACAAACTGAAGCTTCTGGATTGGTATACAGTAATTTAATCCATGCACAAATGTTGGGCCAAACCCAAATTTGTCCAATGTAGTAAAAAGGTATTTCCATTCAATCATGTCAAATGCTTTTTCTGCATCCAATGATAATAATATTTCTGGGGTGTTTGATTTAGTTGGTGAGTATATTACATTAAACAAGCATCAAAGATTTGAAGATAAGTGTCGACCCTAATAAATCCAGTTTGATCTTGTGATATTACCGAGGGGAGCACTTTCTCCATCCTTCTAGCTATGATTTTAGAGAGTATTTTAACGTCATTATTCAAAGTGAAATTGGTCTGTATGATGCACATTGTAATAAGTCCTTATTTTGTTTTGGAAAACAGTGATTAATGCTTGGCGAAAGTTTGAGGAAGAGTTTGATTGTCTCTGGCTTCTGTAAATGTTGCTAATAGGAGGGAGCTAGCTGAGCGGAGAATTTCTTATAAAATTCTGCAGGGTAGCCATCAGGGCCTGCTGCTTTCCCGCCTTGAAGTGCCTTTATAGCATCTAGTAATTCTGATAATGCCAGAGGTTTATCAAGTTCCTCCACACTAAAAGTGTCTATTTGTGGTATCTGTAATGTATCCAGAAATGCATTAGATTGTGTATTGTCTTCTTTAAACTCAGTAGTATATAAGGATTTATAGTAGTCTCTGAAAGTGTGCATTATATTTTTGTGTCATGATTTTATCTCCGTTCGTGTTGGTGATTACTGGGATTGCATTGACTTCTTGCTTGTGAATTTGTTGAGCTAAAAGCTTATTAGCTTTCTCCATGTTCATAGTAATGATGTCTGGATTTATAAATTAGTTGTTCAGTTTCTTTAGTTGTCAAGAGGTTTAGTTCTGAATGCAGAGCCTGCCTTCCTATGTAGAGCCTCGCTTGGTAGTCTGGCATGTTCTTCATCTATTCTAGTAATTTGCTTTTTATCTCTGCTACTTTCTTGATTTCTATTTTATTTCTGTGGGAAAGATATGAGATAATCTGTCCTCTTAAAAAGGCCTTAAGAGTTTCCCAGAGTATTCCTGCAGAAGTCTCTGAAGATGTATTTGTCTCTAGGAAGAAGCTGATTTGTTTGGATATAAATTCTGTACAATTCTCGTCTGTTAATAGAAGTGTTGAGACGCCATCTGCGAGGTGAGTGTGGGGCTTAGTAACTTTAGCTCCAAGATCAGAGGTGCATGGTCAGAAATAACAATAGCATCGTATTTGCAAGATTTAATCAGGCAAGAAATTATTATCTATAAAGAAATAATCAATCCTTGAGTAGCAATGATGTACTGGTGAGTAGAAAGAATATGTTCTTGAGTTTGGGTTTAAAAACCTCCAGGGTCTGATAAGTTGTGATCAGTTATAAACTTTGTAATTATCTTTGCAGTGTTAGATGTCGTCCCCCCTGTGGTAGAAGTCCTATCTAAGAGTGGATTTAAAACACAATTAAAGTCCCCAGCCATTATAATTTTATGAGTGTTCAGATTGGGAATGGATGCAAATAAATTTTGTATAAATTCCTTATCATCAACATTAGGTGCATAAACATTTATCAAAATCATTTTACAGTTAGATAAGTCTCCCATGACCATCACATATCTCCCTTCAGGATCCAATACTACATCTGATGCTACAAATGGTACTGTTCTATGTATGAGAATTCCCACACCTCTAGTTTTCTTTGTAAAACTAGAATGGAACATTTGGCCAGTCCAGTCTTTTGCAGCCGGAACTGATCCTTGCTTAGTAAGTGGGTCTCCTGTAAAAATACTATTTTAGCATTTAGACCTGTTAGGTGAGAGAGTACTTTCTTTCTCTTTAATTTGTGATTCAGGCCTTTAACATTCCAGCTCACGAAGTTAACTGTCCCATCATGGAGACATTGATTCTGAATTTTTGATGTCATTTTATATCTTAACTGGAAGTGAGACAGCTTCAGCCTTAATTTCCTATTTCCCCAAGAGTTATTGCCATGCAGCCTATTATTATGTTGGTAGTTATAATTATAAAGATTAAAAGGATAGATTAGATATAGATATAGCCTGCTCTCTTTTCTCCCCTTAACCCCCACCTCCCTTTTGCCTCACCACATGAGGCAAGACCCCACTTCACACAGTCCCGGTCCTCTGACATAACCAGAGACAGAGCACGTCCAAAGCAAAACAAGCCCCCATGCAGCAGCGTTTAGGATTAAAAAAAAGAGATATCTATTACCAGTATAGTCTAAATACTATATGCCTAAAATGTAATCATTAACAAACTATGAACTTAAAATATATATAATCTTCAGCAATCTTAAGATAATAAACACAGGGAATGGTGTTAGAAAGTGGTCCAGAATAAGCATGATAAGTCTTAATGCAATAATAGCAATAACAGTAAACCAAGGGTATGGTGTTGAACAGTCTCGTTTAGGGTAGAGAAAAAATAATTAGATAAGAAAAAAAAAAAAAGTAGTTAACCACAAACGTCTATAACTGTAATTAAAACATAAACAGAAAGCATCTGAGTAATAATGAGTAATAATGAGGATATATAATGATAAACACCTGTATCTTAAGAAATCTTAACAAATAGATCAGACATTAGGTTATATATCATGACTCACTATTATGTTTCAGAATAGTGCCGGGATCAGCTTTCTTAATTCCTTTTCTGCTTCTTCCTTGCTGGAGAAGACATTGAATTGACCATGCAATTCCACTTTCAGTTTGGCAGGATACAAGAGGCTGTATTTGATATTGGCTTGCCATAACCGCTGTTTAATGTTGTAGAAAGCTGCGCGTTTAGTAGCTGTTGCTGGAGAGAAATCAGGGAAGAAACAAATGTGGTTATTTTCATATGTAATCTCTTGCTTGTGTCTGAAGAGTGCCATCACCTCTAGCGTAAATGATAATCTCTCAAAGCGAATAATAAAAGATCTAGGTCTAACGGTATTTGATCTGTGTACGCGATTAGCCGCTGCTATCTCTGAATCTGCTTTAAAGTCCTCTCCAATTATTTTAGAAAACAGTTCGGCTGCGAATTTCACTGGGTTTGGACTTTCTCGATTCTCAGGCAGTCCTTCAATTCTGATATTACTCCTTCTGCTTCCATCTTCCAAAGCAGGAAGTCTGTTGCTTTATCTTCAGCACAGGCAGCCAGATTTTCAGCTGCTTCAATCCGAGCCGTGAATGTCTTCTTGACATCCTCAAGTTGATCAGCAAGTGCACTCAGTTAAACCGAGGTTTTCTGAATGTACTCTTCAATTTTACCCAGCATATCTCTAAAGATTTTATTATCCTGCTGCCACAGCTTCCCATTTGCCTTCTCGCTTTTCTTTATATCTTTCTTTATCTCTTGCATGAGCTCAGCAATCATCACCTTCAGCTCAGACAGATCAATTCTGCTTTTTTGCACTGTAGGTGAGGCGGCAGGCTCTATTGTACCCGGTGTTCCCACTGTTCCTGGCTTGCGTGGAGTAGCTGAAGCCGCGAACTGTAAGGCCTTTTCCAGTTTCAGGTGATCTTCTCCAATCGGCGAGCTGTCGAGACCTGCTTCACTCACGCTCGTACATTCGCTCCCCATTTTGCTTTCAGCCGAAGACGATGTGGCGGACCATGGTCCCGAGGAGTCTGGGCTTTCGCCCATCTGATCCAGATCAGTCTCTGAAAGGCTGTATCTTGAACTTGGGCTTGCCAATCTTAGTTTGGATGTAGCTTTAGTTTTTGGTTCTTTCGGACCCCCTTTCTTGTTGGCCATGTTTATATATGCTTGCATATACTGTAGTAGTGCCCCTCAGGTTGGATAAATACAGGATATCTCAGGATAATAAGCAATAATATGAAAAATAACACCTCATCTCTCGCAACGGACGAGACCAACAAAATGTAATTCTATTTTTAATTTATTATTTGCACATCATGTTGTTATACTGTGGACCCTGCATTTCGCAATTTCATCTATCTGTATACTTGTATATGGTTGAGATGACAATAAAGTTCACTTTGACTATGATATGTCAGAAGGAAGAACTGGCTGTAACTTAAATGAAGGCGAGAATAAGGATGTATGACATGAGGTATATGGTTATTCATTAAAATTCAAGTTAGTAAATACTTTGTTGAATGTATATGTTGTCACACACGTGCATTTGGGAGTCAACCAAAGGGACCAGAAGACGCCAATTGCACACCAGGCCAGGGGGCGGAGGGTTGCACTAAACCTCTTTCTTTTCTATCCACAGATCAAACACGAGAAATTCTGCCTGTGTCCGATTATAGTTCAAGGACATTACTTCCTGTCCCAGCCCCGAGGACGTCACTTCCAGTTCTGTCCCAATGACATCACTTCCCTTGAACTGCCTTAAAAACCCTCCATCCTACATACTTGGGCAGTTCTGTTTTGGACTCTAACCTGTACACATTGTACGTGAATTTTGCAGCCAGGGAAACTATATGGGTGGCTGTCCCAAACCTTCATTGTGTATCTGGCTATGTCTTTCACAATGTCTATTATTTCTTCCTTTTTCCAGGAAAAGTGTATTTTATTATACTGTTCTCATTCCCATCTCCTAAAGTTAGGTTTCCCCCATAATTTCTTATTTATCTATAGCTAAGTACAGTTTGAGTAGAGAAGAGCCGTGTAAAGGATGCTATTCTATCCCAGGGCATACTCACTCACGACAAGGCAATTTAGAGTCACCAGTCGACTTACCATGAATGTCTTTAGAAGGAAATAAGTGTAGAAGGAAAAAGCTCCCACCTGCATAAGAAAAGGGTCACAGCGCACACAAAACACAACCCAGCTGAGATGCTGTCCTATTCCATTTCACCTATTTGATTTTAAAAAGTTCCAGTGTTTTAGGAATTTTCCCATGTTGTTTGCTAGTGTAATATTGTATTTAATTCATTGTCAGATTGTTTCTTTTTAAATTCATGAATATTATCAATTCATTTATAATTAAATCCAGTTTACTGAGTTCAGAGATTGTTGTACAGGAGCACTAGTTTTAAGGCAGAAGGCAACCTGGGGCAGGATACATGTCCTTCACAGGGTTCACAGTAGTAGAAGAAGAAGACGGAATTGTCAAAAGGGTGATTTATGGACTGTAAGCCCCGCCCAAAATGATAATTTATGACCCTTAAACCCTGCCCCCCATTGGAGGGAGACATCTCTTATGATTTATGACTCTTCAAACCTGCCTCTTTGGCAGACAACTGTCATGATTTATGACTCACCCCCAAATCCACCCCTCACCCAATAGATTTGCCTTCGTCTCCTCTAACCACATATAAGTGGAAGGGGGGCGTGTCACTCCCTCTTCTGAGGTTGGAAAACTACTATTATTTCCATTACCATTGTTTTTTCATCCATCACTTTATCAATATTGTATATAAATCTACTGATTAGCTATTACTTTTATATCACAAACAATGGAAGAATGTTTGAAAACTCCTATAAAAATGTATATAAAAACAAGCCTGGTTTCCAGAATATTTGAGCGACAGAAACATCTGTTTAGTCCATGTATGATTATATTTTTTTCTTTGACATAAGTACAAGTATAAAGAAATGATCTGGAAAATCTCATGGTGGTTATTTCCAAGAAACAACCTTATCTTCCAGAATATAAAGAAGATATCCAGGACCCAAGAGAAATGAGTGACTTAAATTAACTTTCCCCAAAAGACTAGACTTTTATGAAGTCTTTTATTCCAATTATAGATGAGACTATCAATAAAAGAAAACTGCCTGACCAAAAGAAAATAATTAAAAGAAAACTGTTACCTCTGTTTTCTGGGTTAGGAGATCTGCATGGATTCAAGTTTAGAGATAAAAACTGGGAATAACCACCCCTTAGTAAGTTGACATAAATACATTGGACTTTTGCAGAGGTCACATTCACCTAATACAATTTCTCATGATATCTTAAGCCAACAACAGCAGTGAAGCTAAGCTCCTAGAAGCCTGAAATAGCTGGACTGAACACCTGCTGATTCTCTGAGACTCTCAGCAGCTTGATGAAGCTCAAAAAACTGGTCTACCATGATCCTAAATAGATGGTGTCCACTGACCAAATCCTGGCAGCTGACTACTTGTTCTGGCCAGGCAATTTCTACCCCACCACTGGCTAAACTGCTGAACCAAACCAATCCTGCTCAAGTCAACTCAGCTCCCTATTACCATGTTCCAGCATTTGAACCTTGGTTGCCCTGCTACACTCATCCACCTCTTTCTGCAGTGCATTAAGCTTTTGAAGTCCATACCCCAATTTTGCCTAAGAACCTCTTGTTACCTGTAGGTGTATTTATTGAGTATAGACTAAACTTTCCAGTGTTTTTAGTCATCCACCCAATTTTACTGATTAGGGCTATTCTAAAATTTTTAGCTCACAAGTTTGCTGAAAAACAGCCTGCCATATACTTGTATCCCCCCTAATAATCTTTTATGCTGTTCTAGTCTTTCTTTGTCACACAACAAGCACATCTTTCAACTATGTATTAAACTCATGCAATATTTTTTAAGCTTCAATCTGCTGGGTAAGCATTGCTCTGAAAATTGTGTGGCCTGATCATTTATCACTCGTACTGTATATAAGGTTTGCTTTTACACAGATGAAGCAAAAATTTGCTCAGATGAGGAAAAAACTGAAAAATCTCTGATTGATCTTATATACTGTGGACGCTAGCGGCACTGTTGCCCTGTTAATCCCACCAGACAGACGTCCAGGTGTTTAAAAGCACCCAGAAGAATTCTTTAATATTTTCTTCTTATACAGTGCACAAAGCACCACACACTCCACAATTATCCAATAATAATACAATAACAATAATAATCAATACAATAAATCAGTCCTCCACTCCCAGCAGCTTAGTCACCCAACCTCCCAACTCCGGCTCTCCCTGCTGGGTCTTGACCAGTCCTTTAAATAGTCCATGGCCTGGAAGTACTCCATCTCTTCTTCCGGGTCAATGCCACATCATCTTTCCTTATGTAGCCCAGAGGTACTACGGGCTTCCATCCTCCTGACTCCAAAGTACTTCCGAGTTGTTGTAATAGTAGGAGTCCCCAGGTTCTTTGTGAGCTCCTCCTGGCAGCATACACGGCACCCAACAGGGCTGAGGAAACGGACCCCATGTCCCAGGATGCTTTGAGGGAATCCGGGGCACCATTGCCGTCCAGGTGAGCTGCCACCTAGCGTCCCCAGGGAATGCAGTGCCCTGAAAAGCTTGCTCTTCCTCCTTCTTTCTGTTGAGGGACATCCTGTCCAGACTGAAATGCCGGCTGTCCATTACAATACCTATGACTAAAGAAAAATGTATTAATTAAACAAAAAATATGTACGCAACAACTCTCAAGTAAGCACTCAAAACAGACACAGCATAGCCCAAGAACACAATGCCATCTATGCTTGCATTTCAGGCAATCAGCAAGCTAACTCTCCTTATCCCTTAGTTTAATCTTAGTTTGATCTATCAGAGAATCTTAGGCCCCATCAACACTACCACATTTTTGTTTAAATTGCATCCTTTCATCCTTGCTACCTCAGTGTTTTCATCACCCAAAACAAAGACTTTTGGAAGTGTTCTCCAGAGCTGTATACTTCTGAAAATACAGCCTCAGCATTGTAAAGTGGACAGGGAAAACACAGGCTCTAATCTCAATCTGATTTGTTTGTGCTTACTACATGGCCCTTCCCTGATTGGTTCCTGCTCATTTCAACATCTCATTCCCTGACTGGTCACCCTTTATGAAAGAAAAAACATATTCTAACATAGCAGATATAGTTGCTTTAATGGTACTTTTTGCATTGCTTACGTGTATGCATGTAAATTTTGTTTTGCACATTTTTAAAGCTGCATACATGCGTAAATGCAAATAATTTACCCATTGCCATTTACCCAAAGTTGTGATAAATTCATTGGCTGGTAATGTTATCACTACTTCAAAGATTTTCCTTATTGACTATAATAAGTATCAAGGTTACATTTTTTATGTTCCACCTACATACATAACAGCCAGACAACTTTTTTTTCTCTTTCAGCTACTCTTGTTAGGGGTCGCCACAGAGGATAATTTTTTACCATATCCTCCTGTCCTCTGCATCCTGCTCCATTACACCCACCACCTGCTTCTCCTCTCTCTCTGCTTCCATAAACCTCATCTTAGGCCTTCCTCTTTTTCTCTTGCCTGGCAGCTCTATCCTTAACATCCTTCTCCCAATACACCCAGCATCTCTCCTCTGCACATGTCCAAACCAATGCAAAATTGCCTCTCTTACTTTGTCTCCAAACTGTCCAAGATGAGCTGACCCTCTAATGTACTCATTTCTAATCCGATCCATCCTCGTCACACCCAGTGTAAATCTTAAAATCTTTAACTCTGCCACCTCCAGCTCTTGTCTCCTGTTTTTTTGGTCAGTGGCACCATCTCCAACCTTTATAACATAGCTGGTCTCAATACTGTCCTGTAGACCTTTCCTTTCACTCTGATACCCGTCTGTCACATATCACTCCATTCCACCCTGTCTGCACCCTCTTTTTCACCTCTCTTCCACAATCCCTTGTATTATCATGATATTTCCCTCTACTTACCCTTTACCTAGGGGTAAGTGTACTCATCAGATTCATTACTGGGTTGATCTACTGTTGCACTTTAAGATTATCACACGCATACATAAATATACACATACATTTATCAGCCAAGAGTGCCTTAGTTTAAGGACTGTTCCCTAATTTTGGGTGGAGCTCTCACCCTCAGCCCTTAATAAACCTCGCAGCACACAGGTAATGGCAAATCTCTGGCTGCACCAGGTGCTCAGAGAATTCTACCTTATTACTTCATTCACTCTAGACATTAAGACAAAGCATAGAAAGTTAAAAACAGCATGATATTTATTAGAGGAATAATAATAATATCAGTGGAACAAAGAATAATAGAAAATAGGACTGATAGTAAAGTCTGGATATATATAGTCTTTAGAAAAACTTATGAAAAAGTAAAGATGACAAGGATGAATGTCACAGGCGGCTTGTAATCTAGCACTCATAGTTGTTCATTATATACTTTTCTGAAGATCAGATGGAAACAGCCTTTTCTGACGTCTCTCTGTTCTCTTCTCCTGGCGTCTTTGTCTCTTCTTCTTCCTCCCCCCGTGTCACTCATCAGACGAGGCATATTTATTATAAAATTCTACCGGGTTGTTTTGCAAGATGTGATTGTTAGATATTCTGATTGGTTGGCTGTCAATATGATGAATTAATTCACTGCCTGTTTTCCCAAACAATAAAACTTTTTTAAAGTTGCTTAATACCTACTGGCATGTCTTCCTTTCCTGTGCTGTTAACCAATTTAACTACTTGTTGTCCCAGATGTACATCCTTTTTCAGGTTATAAAGTATTTGATAGCCCGTGGCATTGTCATATCTTCCTCTTTTGCTTGAACAGCTGTTTAAGAAGTGAGGTACAATTGGGAAGAGGATATGCTTTGATGTGTCCTGAGTTTAGTTCATCTGTTTTTTGTCTTGAGCAAAATGTAATAAAAATATAGAACAAAATTGACAGAATTTGTACTTCACAACATCCCTGTTACTCTGTACTGTTGATTTCAGGTATCCACCTTCGCCAACGCTACACCCTGCATCCTCACCATTCCACTGACCATCGTCTCATTAACACATCTATATTCTGTCTTGTTTCTACTGACCTTCATTCCACTCCTCTCTAGAGCAAATCTTCACATCTCCAGGGTCTTTTCAACCTGCTCTTTAATCTCACTGCAGATCACAATGTAATCAGCAAACATTAATGCCTATCCGTCTAAAAGTTAATGTTTCATTCTAGCTTTCTTACTTCAAATTTGAGCATGGGAAAGGTGCAATACAAATATCATGCACTATTATTATTATTATTATTATTATTAATGCAAGCACTATACTATTGTCACTCAAGGCTAACTTTAAGAACAGGCCATTACCTTAAACTTATAGGGGTTTACCTGGGTCTTTTATTATCTACTGTATATTATGGGCTACATTATATTCAAGTTCAAAACTAAGCAAACTAAGTTAAATTTAGCTGTAATGTTAACTTAAAGGATTTGGCTCTTACAGATAGTTTTGGTTTATAAACACCATTTTTAAATGAAAATGCAATAGGTAGGACATAACCTTAAATGATTTCACTTAACTCTACTACTTCACAAGTTTGAATTGTCCATTTGAAGCTCACAGATAGCTGAAGCTTTTTCTTTCTGCTGGTGGGGAGGTTATTCCATCAGGGTACAGTTACACACACTAACACCAGAATAAGCAAATAAATAATTCAAATAAATAAATAATAAATAATAATAATAAATAAGTCAAAATAACAGAATACAATAACACTGTCCGTCTTGAGAGACGCTGCTATTTCTCTAATATTATAAATAACAATGCTAGTAATCCTAGAGTCTTATTTTCAACAATTGATCACCTACTAAACCCAGGTAGCTCAAAGGAATGCCTCCTAAGTGCTTCCAGTGAAACCTGTGAGGCTGTCGCTGTATTCTTCAATCAAAAATTAATGATATTAGAAATAACATAGTATATCTCCCCAACACTAAGGATCCCCTAAACCCCAACATCCTGTTATAAACAAATTAAACTCTTTCACTAGGATTGATTTACCTGATTTACAAAAATAATATCTCAATTAAAACCCTCCACCTCGCCCTTGACCCGATACCAACAAGGTTTTTCAAAGAAGTATCAGGCGTGCTAATTGATAATGTTCTTGACATAGTAAATTCGTCACTAGATACTGGGGTCTTCCCAGACTGTCTTAAGACTGCTGTAGTTAAACCCCTACTTAAGAAACATAATCTTGACCCCTCGGCTCTTGAAAATTTTAGACCCATCTCTAACTTGCCCTTCTTAAGTAAAGTTCTAGAGAAGGCAGTCATTATGCAGTTAAATGACCACCTAAATAAACATGCTATTCTTGATAAATTTCAGTCAGGTTTTAGAACAAATCACAGCACAGAAACTGCACTCGTTAAAGTAGTAAATGACTTGGGTAAATGCAGACAGAGGCCATTTATCTGTTCTCATCCTCTTAGATCTGAGTGCTGCATTTGACACCATTGATCACAACATTTTTAGAAATCGCCTTAGTCAATGGGTGGGCCTCTCTGGCAGTGTCTTAAATTGGTTTGAATCCTACCTGACAGGGAGAAAATATTTTGTTAGTTGTGGGAATTACAACTCAAGACACATGATATCCGATATGGTGTTCCACAAGGCTCTATCCTGGGTCCGCTGCTCTTCTCAATCTACATGCTTCCGTTAGGTCAGATTATCTCAGGGCACAACGTGAGCTACCACAGCTATGCTGATGACACACAGCTGTACTTATCAATAGCACCTGATGACCCCGATTCTATTGATTCACTAACACAATGTCTGACTAGTATCTCAGAATGGATGAATAGTAATTTTCTCAAGTTAAATAAAGAGAAAACTGAAATTTTAGTGATCAGCAATAATGGATACAATGAGGCTATTAGAAATAAACTGGATACATTAGGATTAAAAGTCAAGATGGAGGTAAAAAGCTTAGGGGTGATTGTTGACTGTAATCTGAATTTTAAATCACATATTAATCAGATCATTAGGACAGCATTTTTTCACTTAAGAAACATAAGTAAAGTTAGACCTCTTTATCACTGAAAGATGCTGAGAAATTAGTTCACGCGCTTGTTTTCAGTCGACTAGATTACTGTAACGCACTCCTCTCAGGACTACCCAAAAGATATAAATCGTTTGCAACGAGTGCAGAATGCAGCTGCTAGAATCCTAACTAGGAAAAGAAAATCAGAACACATTACTCCAGTTTTGATGTCACTACACTGGTTACCTGTGTCATTCAGAATTGACTTTAAAATTCTGCTTATGGTTTATAAAGCCTTAAATAATCTCGCCCCATCTTATATATCGGAATGTCTGACACCTTATATTCCAAATTGTAACCTCAGATCCTCAAATGAGTGTCTCCTTAGAATTCCAAGAACAAAACTTAAAAGAAGTGGTGAGGCGGCCTTCTGCTGTTATGCACCTAAAATCTGGAATAGCCTGCCAATAGGAATTCGCCAGGCTGATACAGTAGAGCACTTTAAAACACTGCTGAAAACACATTACTTTAACATGGCCTTTTATAACTTCATTTTAATCGTAATTTAACTTAATCCTGATACTCTGTATGTTCAATTCATCATAACAACTATTCATGGTGGCTCTAAAATCGGTACTGACCCCTACTCTCTTTTCTGTTTCTTTTTCCGGTTTCTTTGTGGTGGTGGCCTGCGCCACCTCCACCTACTCAAAGCTTCATGATGCTCCAACAATGATGGACGGATTAAAAGGAAGAAGTCTACGTGACGATCATCATCATCATCAAGCCCTTCCGTGAGAACCCTAAATCCAAAGAGGACTGTTTCATTTATGTTAGGTAGAATGCCCAGAGGGGACTGGGCGGTCTCATGGTCTGGAATCCCTACAGATTTTATTTTTTCTCCAGCCGCCTGGAGTTTTTGTTTTTCTGTCCCCTGGCCATTGAACCTTACTCTTATTCGATGTTAATGTTGATTTATTTTTTATAATTATGTCTTTCATTTTTCTATTCTTTAATATGTAAAGCACTTTGAGCTACTGTTTGTATGAAAATGTGCTATATAAATAAATGTTGTTGTTGTTGAAATAAACTTGAAAGACACCATATGAGTGTAGAAAACAACATGTAAAGTCCACATATTCAGTGACTGGGCTTGGAAACGACTTCATGTAACTGGAGGTGTAAAGCATCAATGCTATCCCCTGCACTACCATTCATCCCTTATTTTAATTTGTCCACCCATTCGCTGCCTCAACTGGTTTAAACCTTTTTTTATTGTTGTATGGTTTTAAGGAGCTTAAATAGGCACCATTAGTCACAAGGTGGGACTAAGTCGAGGTAGACAGGAAGTCCATGGCAGACAGCACTCACACAAAAACCCATATTCACCCATTCAGGACCAGTTTAGAGTCAGCAGTTAATCTAAAACATGCATCTTTGGGACAACAGAAAAAAACAAGCACCCAAATTAAAATCCATGCAGAAATGGACAGAACCATTTAACCTCTATTCCGACTATGAACTAAACCTAATATCCTGGACCCATGATGCCATAGATTTGACTGGTTCACCGCCACGCTGTTCATTGTTAATGCACTTTGACTTATGTAATCTTCATATTCAAGTCTTTTACCTTAATCTTTGTGTGTTCTGTGGTGGCTTAATTCATTTAATCATAATTTGATGTGACTCATTTTGCTTAATTTAATTTATCCTAATCCAGCCATCAGTGACAGTTCAATTTCATTTACTCTTAATTTCATTTAATTTAATTATAATCAACCTATCAGTTCTAACAGATAGAAACTCCTGTCCCAGTCTCCCAAGGTCTGTGTCTAACGAACTGGACACACAGATAAAATGCACAGGCGTTATTCTTATTTCAGATGACTGCCTAGAGACCTACTGTTGATTCTCTAAGTGACTGATCTTATTCAATATGTCCTACCATTTGGCAGTTTATCTCCTTTTGCTTCCTTCTGGCTATTTAGCTTGTAGTGGTGTGACCCACTTTTTATACTTTTGATTCACATTATGAGATATAAAGTTAATGCGGATATTGTTGAAACAGGTTAAGGTTCATTAATTGACATGGCAAGGACACAAATTTAAAGGACTGAGAACAATTTGAAACAGAAAAGACTAATTTCAATCAATCTTTTCCAATATACTTTTTATAATACATTTAAAATATAGTATAATCATAGCAATCATGCTCAGGGTCCTCCAAATGGCAGATGTACTTTAGCCTTTGTAGCTAACTGGGTTAATAAGGCATTGGACAGCATTATAATCTACTGTGCCACTAAAATGGCCAGCACATAAATATATCATTAATAAACCCTCAAATATCCATGGTTTCACAAATCTTCATCCCCCAGTATGCAAGTGATGCAACCACAATCCCACTTTAGAACTCCCTTCTCATTCCCCGAGCCATCTAATGAGATCTCAAGAGACATGAAAAACAAACAAAAAACTCTTGCTCTTCAGTTACAATATTATCATCAATTTATTAGGCAAGTGGCCTTTTAGCAATAGTAAGTGACCAGTCAGATGATTTATACCACTAATGAAATAGTAGTCAGTCTCAAGAGGGTATACCAGACAAAATGATAAGAACAGAATCTGGCCCTTAAATTAATAGAATTTTCTAGTCATATTTCAGTTAACCTGAGTTAATTATTTAGCAGCATTACAATTTTTATATATCTTTTGTACAGATAAGGACTTTTCCTCTTTATTTTGTTGTGAATAGTGTGAAAGTGGAAAGGCAAAAGTGAAAAAAGCTCTCAACTTAGCAAAGCCACCAAACTTTAAGGTAAAATTATTTAATGTAATTACAGAAATAATCAAATCATGAAATTCAAATGAAATTACAAAATATCTCAAAGATTAACACATAAAATATTAATGCCAAGAAAATAAACAAAGAACTACTCACAACAGAAACTCAGAGGGAATATCTTAATTAATACAAATTAAGCAAAATAAAGGTAATTCAAATAAGACTGTAAAATAAACCCTAAATTATTTGACAAAAAAATAAGGAAAGGGTTAAAACAACCAAGCCATAGTACACAATCCAATCTCAAAGTTTGAAAAACAAAAGTATAACTCAAAAGTTAAAAGTGAAAATAATAAATCTCAAAATATTACTGAAACCTTACAAAGGAGAACAAAGCACTAAGAGGGGTCTGTACTGCCACAATTAAAGGAAGAATGGCAGGCCACAAGGACAGGAACAGAGAAACTGGGAGATAACATCAATAACTGCCGAAAGGTAAAAACAGAACGACAACAGATTAATTGTAGAAACCAAAAGACAAGATAAAAATGTAGTTGTGGAAACACAGAACCTAGCTAGAAGTCATAATACCAAGGAAATCTAAAGTTAAGTACACTGCAACTCATTTTTAATAAATAGCCACAATCTTTAATACATCTTAACACAGAGTGCTGGTTTATAAAAAAACATCATGCAGGCAACATCACAATGCACAGCATGGACAGATTGTGGTTTAAGCAACAGGATGTGACATACTGGCAAATAGGTGATGAAATGATGCCACATGTAATAAACTGAAACATAATTAGAATAGGAAACATTTCTACAATAAAGAATTCCAATGAAAACAATAACAGAATCGAGTACTCTGAATCTCAAAACCAAATAAAGACAATATCCCACCTGTAGGAAAAATTTATTTTGCTTACAAAAGGTTTCCAAATCAGAACCCTAATATTAATGCAAGGATTTTAGACATTCCTGTCTGGATTATTAGGAAACCTATGATGAAAAGAATGTAACAGTTTTGTGACATGTAGATCCTTAAAGGGCACCCAAGAGCTTTCCTTAGCACCATACCCAAGCCAATGAACCAGATAACAAACGATTAGAATGATAATACAAAATTGATTAAATTTCAAATTCATTCTACCCTTCTACCTGAGGAGCAGAAGGGGGAGGAATAGACTGAAAATAAAGACTGGAATATATCGAGTTCAGTCAAGAAACATGGAATGCAGATATCCTGTGTAGCAAGCCAGATCTTCTGTTCAGTTCAGTAATGAAATGTAAACTTGTCACACATTCACACCTGCTAATCACTCTTCAGGATCATTTGAGGTGGCACTGGTGCCAGCCTTTTCCTCTGCAATACAGAGAAGACACCCAGTGAGGGCAATTGACTCCACCCCTTCCAATCCTCCACCTATAAATCCTGCAGCTACTGGAAAGAGGCATTCCACTTTGAACAGAATGCACTGCAGGATGGAGCTCCTATCTGGTGACTACAAGCAACAGAATTGTCTTGCCTGACGGCTTCTCCTTTCATTTTGGACTTTTTAGTAACATCTGCACTCACAGTGGTCATTTATGTTTATTTCTCTTAGTTGGATTAAACAGGAATGACTAGGTTGGCACCCCAACATTTATTTGTGGATTTTCTTGTCCTTTCGACCACAACTTACAGACTTCCAATGTCTACTTGCTGAAAGTACAGCATTCAAGTATGGAAACCAGCTATTGATTCGCCTCCAGCACAAATGTCACATGCTAATACATAACTATGAAAGCTTTGATACAGTGCCTTCAGAAAGCATTCAGACATGTATACTTTTTATGGCAGCCTGATGCTAAAATAACTTAAATTCATTTTCCCTCATCAGACACTATTCAGTATCCAGGAATGTCAAAGCGAAAATGGACATTTTTGCAAATTTATTAAACAATAAAAAACTGAAATATTACAGTGACTGAAGTATTTAGACCCTTCACTCAGTGCTTCATTGAAACACCTTTGCCAGTGAAAACAGCGTGGAGTCTTGCTGGGTATGATGTGACAAAGTTTGCACATCTGGATTTATGGATTTTCTACCATTCTTCTCTGCATAGCATATCAAGCTCTGTCAGGTTGAACAGAGATCGTCAGTGGACAGTTATTTCTAGTTCTGCTGAGATATTTTCAATTGGGTTCAAGTCTGGGCTCTGGAGGGGAAACTAAAGAATATTCATAGAGTTGACCCTGTGTTGTTTTAGCATTACACATATGATAATCGGTCTGTTGGAAGGCAAACCTTCAGCCCAGTTTGAGGTACAGGGAACTTTGGAGCAGGTTTTGTTTAAGGATATCGCAGTACATTTTTCCATTCAGCTTTACCTTAGCCTTGACTATTCAGTGTTGCTAAGAATCAATCAATCAATCAACATTTATTTATATAGCACATATTCATACAAAAAAATGTAGCTCAAAGTGCTTCACAAAATGAATAGGAAAATAGAAGACACAATAAAAAATAAACATAAGTCAACATTAATTAACATTCTGCACTCGTTGCAAATGATTTATGTCTTTTTGGGAGCCACTAGTCCTGAGAGGAGTGCCATGTTAAAGTAATGTGTTTTCAGTAATCTAGTCTACTGAAAACAAAAGCGGAATTAATTTCTCCACTCATTTGATCTTTCAATGATATAAGAGGTCTAACTTTAGCTATGTTTCTTAAGTGAAAAAATGCTGTCCTAGTGGTCTGATGAATATGCGATTTAAAATTCAGATTACAGTCAACGGTTACCCCTAAATTTTTTACTTCCGTCTTAACTCTCAATCCTAGTGCATCAAGTTTATTTCTGATAACCTCACTGAATCCATTATTGCCAATTACTAAAATTTCAGTTTTCTTTATTTAGTTTGAGAAAATTACTATTCATCCATTCAGAAATACCAGTAAGACATTGTGTTAGTGTATCAAAAGAGTCGGAGTCATCAGGTGCTATTGATAAGTACAGCTGTGTGTCATCAGCATAGCTGTGGTAGCTCACGTTGTAACCTGAGATAATCTGACCTAACGGAAGCATGTAGATTGAGAATAACAGCGGACCCAGGATAGAGCCTTGTGGAACACCATATCGGATATCATGTGTCTTTGAGATTTGATTACCACAACTCACAAAGAATTTTCTCCCTGCCAGGTAGGATTCAAACCAATTTAAGACACTGCCAGAGAGGCCCACCCATTGACTAAGGCGATTTCTAAGAATATTATGATCAATGGTGTCAAATGCAGCACTCAGATCTAAGAGGATGAGAACAGATAAATGGCCTCTGTCTGCATTTACCCGCAAGTCATTTACTACTTTAACGAGTGCAGTTTCTGTACTGTGATTTGTTCTGAAGCCTGACTGAAATGTATCAAGAATAGCAGGTTTATTTAGGTGGTCATTTAACTGCATAATGACTGCCTTCTCTAGAATTTTACTTAAGAAGGGCAGGTTAGAAATGGGTCTAAAATTTTCAAAGGCAGAGGGGTCAAGATTATTTTTCTTGAGCAGGGGTTTAACTACAGCAGTCTTAAGACAGTCTGGAAAGACCCCCGTATCTAATGACGAATTAACTATGTCCAGAATATTGTCAATTAGCAACCCAACAGCATGATGTTGCCACTACAATGCTTCACCTTTGGAATGGTATTGCACAGAGGACGACCAGTGCCTGATGTTCTCCAAATGTGGTTCTTGGAACTGAGGCCAAACAGTTCTTTCTTGGTTTCATCCCCAAGAGTCCTTTCTGTACCTTTTTGTAAACTCCAAGCTGTCTTTTATGTGTCACCTGGCCACTCTGCCAAAACGTCCAGATTATTTGAGTATTGCAGTGATGGTGCTCTTACTGGAAGTTTTCCCCATCTTCAAGCAGGTTCTATAGAGTGATCATCAGATTCTTGTTCACCTCTGTTACCAAGGTCCTTCACAGCCACTGGTTGTGCTGCCTGCTCTAGGAAGAGTCAAAGTTGTTTCAAATTTCTTCCATTTAAGAATTATGCAGGCCACTGTACTCTTGGGAAACCTCAATGTTGCAGAATTTTTTGTAGCCTTTCCCAGATCTTTGCATCGACATAAGCCTGTCTCTAAGCTCTAAGCTCTGGCTTGGTTTTTGCTCTGATGCAGAATGTTAATTGTGGGACAGGAGTGTGCCTTTCCTAATCATGTTCAGGTGTAGAAACATCTCAATGATAAAGAAAAGAATGGGATTCACCTGAACCAAATTTCAGGTGTCATAGCACAGGGTCTGAAGATTTAAAAAAAATAAATACATTTTTTAAATACTGTTTTTTGCCATTCTGAGATACTAAGTGCTTATTGATGAGGGAAAAAATTAAATGAAATGATTTCAGCACAAGTCTGCAACATAACAATATGTGAAAAAAATTAAGGGGTCTCCGTACTTTCTAAATGCACTGTGATTGGCATAGAGGTACTATTGGCATGGAAAAACTATTAAAGGTGTCTGGGAGGTGAATGGAGAAGAATTTTGTGTATGTGGCAAAATATTACAAACAGTTGTACAAGTTGAAGACCCTGACCTCTTTAATAAGGCCTAGTGAGATAATCAGAGTCTTCTTTTGGCTTATTTTTTTGTTAGTTTGCCTACATTCTTTCATCATCCTTTCTAATGGTCTATGTTTTGTTTTGTAGAAGCTCTATTAAGATAAATTAGTATAAATATCAACTGTTACGGTTTTCCTCTCCTTCACAGGAAGCAAGTGGTGGGAGCACCCTAACGTCCTTAAAGGAATGGGAGAGGACCCCCATATGACTCAGGTTATGCTCTTGTCTTTCTTTTCAGTGGAAGACTGGAATACTCCCTGGTAGGCCACTACACTACCATTAAGGTAAAATGAACTTCCCAGTAGGTTGCTTGGAATACAAAGTTTGCTGCAAGGATATGGACTGACATTTGCAGTCAGCTGGTTTCCACTGAACCAAATACAAGAGCTCAAATCAAAAGTCTGTCAGTTTGCTTCCTGCATCTAAAATGAGAAGACTTTCACAATGCGTTACTTAAATGGTGCTTACTATCAAGAGGGATCTAAGCCTGTCAAACAAGGGAGGACAAAGGGGTGGCCATGGATTGGATAAAACTTGATGAACAAGCCAATGCATTAATGGTGTGGTCAACAGGGGGTGCCAGAGATCCCCAAACCTCCAACAGGAATGCTCAGACAAGTCCTGAGTACAAAACAAAGGGTTTGATTTTTAAACAAATACCTCCAAATAGTAATTAAATGCACAATTCTTTACTCCTCTCTGCTGCTACTCCTCCTAGGCGAGGGTTGCCTGTGTCCTCTCTTGGATGAGGCAGTGTGGTTTCTTTAAACAAAGACTCGGGAGTACTTCCTGTGCCAGGACTTCACCCATTGGAACTACTTCCAAGCCACACGTCCCCAAACAATGGAAAGTATAACTCCCTGCAGCACTCCCTAATGGCACCCACGGACCCCAACAGGGTTGCATTGTTGGACTACAAATCCCAGCATTCCCTGTGGGTGTCCGAATGGGTACTGAACTCCAGGGGTGCTACCATCTACAAGATCGGGGGAGCATGCAGCCTTGAAATGGAGCCTCCCCCAGTTTCAATGTTATTTTGTCCTTCTGGCCAGTTAAGGAGGACATTCTTTACAATGGTGATGCACTTTTTAAAAGTATTTTTAAGTTAAGTCTGATTTCTCGATCTAAATGTAAAGTACATTCAATTAACATGAAGAATTATCCTCTGGACTATCTGAATTCCATCCACTTGGTGACTTAAGGCAACCTACTGACGTGCTGGTAGTCGATTACCTCAAAAAAAAGTGGAAGTGAGAGTAGAGGAAAGAAGAAAGACCACCATATTTTCATCTCTCAGCTCTGTTACAGAACTCAATTTCAAGATAATGCCTATAGGCTGCCATTATTGACAAGAGATTCTGTTTGAGTCTCTAACCCTGGAGAGCTCAGCTGATTTTTATTTCAAATCAGCCACCAGTCAGCAGGTGAGCTGTGACTGCTTTTCTTTGTTTATTTAATTCTTTCTGCCAACAAACCTCTCTGTTTTGATACAAACTTAGCAATGAGGAATTAAATTAAATGAAGCAAACCTCTGGCATTTAGGGTCTTAATTTGACAGATTTGCCTGTGCAAACAGCTTTATGTAAAACAGACCTGTTTTATGAGAAATGTGTAACTTCTCATCCCTATGTAGTATGCAAAGGAAGCAAGTCAGGAAAAATGTAAGGATAGTCAAAAGACTTTCATAAGTTACAGTCCAAAAATATAAGATAGTGGCCTGATCAAGAGCAGTAATTTTAGAAGTTTAAATCTAATCCTGTATCCATACATGATTAAATATTCTTTGAGCCTTTGGAGTTTTTAAGGAAATGTTTGTCAAATGCAGTGACTACAGTCTGACTAAGACTGCATTTAGGATAAAAGGCTGTGTTGTCTATAAGGACTTGCTGTCTATTAAAGGGAAGTCTGCTCTTAGGTTATAAAGTTATACAACTATATGACTGAAATGCTATTCCATCATACTTGAAGGGAGAGATGAACAATGATCAGTATGTTCCAAGTTGTGATGAGATTATCTACTGACTTTGTGGGTAAAGTCCGGATTCATCCTGCTGAGAGGCAGTCAAGCACTGGTCACATAAGTCAAATTGGCCAAAGAACAGCAAAAATGGATGAGCTCAAGGATAGCTGCCAAATCAGATGCAATAGACTGCCTGCAGTAAAAAGGCCTCTTAGATTCAAAAAGATTAATGTCACTGTGCACAGCTCAAGACACATGCAATGCAGTGGATAACAAATGGAAGCACCCCCTCCCTCCACACAAAATATAATATAATAAATTAGAGAAATACAGCAGGAGTTCATTGGATGAACTTGGGTTTTTTTTTTATCTGTGAGTAAAATTTCTGAAAATATGCAGTCGTTGCAGGGCACTTCATCAATTGTCAACAACTTTATAGTCTGTGTGCATCATACAAAACATGTAAAATAACATTCTAGTCCCTGGTACTGAAGATTCCTTGTGTTTACTGGGACTGCCGAGTTTTTCATAATTAATCATATCGTCCGATCATTCTGAATCTCCCTTCTGCTTTTGGCATTCTTTGAATACATTTTCCAGAATCTCCTTGGTGTTCTTTGTTTATTATTTTTTATTGCTGGGTGCAAAATAATGCTATTTAGGGCAAACACAGAAAGTATCTGCCAATACTTCTACATTGTGCTGTCCCCTGGTGGCATCAGCTAGTATTGCAACCAAATAAAAAGCACGCATTCCTCAAATGTTAATCCTGCATCTGGTGTACCTTCTAGATAATTTTTGGTCATCTGTCTATGTGAACTACAGTATATGAGTAAATGTTTGTTCTTTGTGATCTCCTAGACCTCCTAGATAAGGCATCTGTAGACTGGGGTATAAGGTGACCCAGTATGATTGGGGACTGTCACTGTCTTAAACTGATATCCGCTGAAAACCTATCATAAACAAAGTGGTTTCAGAAACTAGTTGGTTGGATGTATATTTATGTCAAATGAGGTATGCTAAACCTATTAGACTATACAAAATATATAAATATATGTATTTATCAAGGCTGGGGAAGTTAACACATTATTATCACGTTAACGCATCAATTAATTAACTCCGACAATTATTTTATCGGGCATTAAAGCAGTTTTTGTTATTATTATTATTATTATTATTATTATTATTATTATTATTATTATTATTATTATTATTATCATTATTTTGAAAGCCCCATTCTCGCTAGTGATCAATAGAGATCAGTGATCTTCTTGTTACAGCACTTTTCGATACGCTTTTGCTAGAACTAAAGTTCGTTTTTTTTTTTGTTTTGACTTCAATTCCCTGCACGTACATGAGTAGTGAAGAGTAAACAGCTTCTAAAATGGCATGTGGAGAGATACCAAAGTGAATGCTCGAAGCAAAATAATCCATGGGTGACTTTTTTCGTATTATCGCAGAATCGGACTCTGATTTGTCAGACTCCGATTTTGATGCAAGTGATCTGGAGATGTAGATCAAAAACAAAAGTGAGGTACCGGCATCAGCTGATCGATCCCCATCTGATCGTTGTGCTGAACACGTTCGTGTAGCTGATGCACCTATGGAAAGTTCGCCTGGGAGGATGGACACTTACGATGACCAGGAGGTACAAAGCATATTGGGTGTCACTGCAACTGACACCCCCACACACCTGTCTAACAAAGACAGCCAGGCAGTCGGCCCACCTGCTAGCCATCGAGCCACCACAAACTGCAAACAGGTGGCAACAGACTTTTTACGTTGATTTATGTGTGAAACCATTGCTTTGTGCGCTTTTTAGAAAACTGAGTTTTTTGGAAAAAATATTCAGCCCTTTTAAAGAATCGCTACTGAACATAGACTGTTTATGCTGCTCCCTAATAAAAGAAAATGTTTCTGCTGGTATCTGTTCAAATAAAAAAGAAAACAGATTTAAAAATGTTAACTTGCTGTTGCTCGGAAGGTGCCTGTTAATGTTATGATCGTGGCACTGGACTCTGAAGGTAACTTGTTTTTCTATAACAAACTAGATAAAACATTAATACCCTGGCAGTGGCAAATAGCTTTGGTTTTATATTTGATTTGATTACATTAATGTTTAAGTTGAGATTTACAAGAAATATTTTAACTGCTACAATGTAAAGGGAATACTAGAAAAGCACCTTATTTGTCTAAAGTGTTTGCAAACCAAATATTCACAATACACTTCTTTTGAGTTCATTATTGAATTTTGCGTGTAACAATGTGATTGTCTGCGATTAATTGCAATTAATCGCAGACAATCATGCAATTAATCGAAATTAAAAATTTTAATCACTTCCCAGCACTAGTATTTATATATAAATACAGTACTATGCAATAAGTCTTAGATTTTTGTCTTAGGTGGTTATTTTACACCTTCTGGATTAGTGTTTTAATAGAAAAGAAAATGTTAATGAGTTCCAAGATTTTATTTTGCAAAAAAAAAAAATTAAGCAATATAATAATATATTTGAATGAAAGAAACATAGTACTAGAGCAGTTTCTGGTTATAAATACAGGAAATCTTTATATGTAAATCCAGTGCTTGATTAAGCAAATGTAACAAGCAGGCACTAATGGACAGTGACATATGTTGGTTGAACAAAACCGATTAACTGAAATAGAAACTGTTGTGTACAAAAATAAAACTGGGCCATTGATTACCAGTCTTAAAAGGTGAGGTGACAGTAGGTGTCATCTTACACCAGAACAAAAGTGAGCATAGCGACAAGACACAAGGTAGTCATCCTGCATCATCAAGGTCTCTCCCAAACAGAAATTTCACAGAAGACAGGTGTCTCTATATGAACTTTCCAAGCTCTTCTGTAGAAGCACACACACACAGTCAGGGACAAGGACTGAAAATGCAGGGGCTTTTAGACATTGTAGAATGTAGCAGTAGATTAAATGATCTCGGGAAAAGTCACAGCAGAAACTCAGCAATATCATTTCCAGGAAGAATCACATCTTTAGTACTTGCATTCAATAGTGCTTATTTATTTATTTATTTATTTATTTTTTATGTATGTATGTACAGTATGTATGTATGTATGTATGTATGTGTGTATGCAGTTATTTATGCCACAGAGAACTCATTCATTCAGCCATTTCCTGAACAGCACCCAGAGGGGTGGGGAAAGCCTATCCTGAGATACCAGTCCATTGCAGAGCTAGAAAAAAAAATTTGCTAAGTCCATTTCAGATACAGAAAAACATTTTTATTCCAAACCTGAAATTTGTAGCAGTTTTATTTTCTACCCATAGCTGAGTTAAACTGTGTCTGGACATCTACACTACTTTGAGTATATTTGACCATGTCTTTGGCTGATGTTAATTACTACAGGGTGAGCCAAAATAAAGTACCTCATTGCGCGAGGTAGTGGCAGCCAAAGTGGGTAGGGGTGGGGGTCCTTTGATTGGCGATCCCTTGTAGTTTTCAGTCAGCAACATGCCTTGGTCCAGAGCACACCGTGCTTTCGTCGTTGAAGCGTTCTTCAAAAACAGCGAATCCATCATCACTATGCAACGTGCTTTCCAAATGCACTTCGGCATTCCTCCTAACAGTGATGTCCCAAATCAGAAGACAATTCTTCATTGGGTGGATACATTTAGACAGATGGGAACAACATTGAACAGAAAATGTCAAGGCCATCCTCAGACTCTACGAATGCCTGAAAACATCCAAGTTGTAAGGGCATCAATTTTGCAGTCCCCTAGACGTTCAGCATGCAAACATACTTTTGCCTTAGGCATTTTCAACATGTCTTTGAGGAGGATTTTGCATGTGGACCTTAATTTCCATCCATACGAAGTGATGGTAGTGCAGGAACTCACTGAATGAGACTGAGAGAGTCATAGAGAGTTGTGCATGAACATTCTTAAAACCGTTCATCGAGATGCCATCCTCATGTGCAGTGATGAGGCACATTTCCATTTGAATGACTGCATAAATAAGCAAAAGTTTCGCTATTGGGCTGAAACCAACTCTCATGATCTTCATCAGAGATCTCTGCACAGTGAGTGTGTTACAGTGTGAAGCACTGTTGCTAGAATTTGGCATTGTAGGTCCTTACTTTTTTGAGGAGGGGTCATCAATGGTCACCATCACTTCAGAACATTACACTGAAATACTAGAGAACATTTTGCGGCTCCAACTGGAGGAAACTGATGTGGTGGATGCCTGGTTTCAACGGGATGGAGCAACAGCTCATACAGCATGGAGATCCATGCCAGTTTTGCGGGAGTTGTTTCCAGGGAAGCAGATCTCCCTGCATGGAGATGTCAGGTGGCCTTTACATTTGCCTGATCTTGTTCCATGCAATTTCTTCTTGTGGGGCTACCTCAAGTTGAACACACCGGCCTTAAAAACTTGAAGCCCTGGCTACGAAATAACCGTTATTCACCTTGAAATGGCTGAACAAGTCATGCGAGCGTTCAGAAATCATCTCAAAGAGTGCATCGCTAATGATGGCCACCAAACACAGTGAAAAAATATTTATTTTGTATACCCTTTCTTGGGTCGTAATGAAATTTATTTAATTTTGCAAAGTTTTTGTAGAACAAACATTTGAAATGTCATACTTCTTTTTGGCCCACCCTTTATTACAGTGTTACTGGACATGAGTTTAATTCACACGAGTCCTAGTTTTGTCTTAAATACTGTCATACAGTGGCTCTTATTCTGGGGATATTGAAAAGCAGTTTCAGAATGGGTGTAGCCAAGCTGCAAATAGTTAAGTGTTGTTATTAAATCCTTGTTGCAAATGATCCTTTTCATTTTAAAATGCAAATGCTGTATTGCTAGTTGCTTGAGTTAAATCTCATAAGAACATCCATCCATCCATCCATTATCCAACCCGCTATATCCTAAGTACAGGGTCACGGGGGTCTGCTGGAGCCAATCCCAGCCAACACAGGGCGCAAGGCAGGAAACAAACCCTGGGCAGGGCGCCAGCCCACCGCAGTCTCATAAGAACAGTGAAGTATAAATCATTAGCCAATGATGTTCACCAAACCCAAACCAAATTCCACTCCTGCTCATCCTGTGCCTGATGATTTCTGCAGTTTGCAGCAGAGAATGTGAGTGCCACCTGTAATGCCATCAATATCTGATGGAATATTGGAAGGGAGATTTGAGTGCATTCTTTCAAATAAAAATGAAAAGCCAAATTCAGGGTGAATGACCGCCATTATACTGCAATCAAGAGTGAAGGTGGGTGTTGGATAATCTGAATATATAACACTGGAGACTTGTTTTAATATTCATAAAAATAATCATATGGTAAGGACAATGCACGGCATTGCTGCTAAAATTATTGAAAATATATTTCCAGAAAAACATTTATGCATCAAATGAGGAAGCATGCAAGTTCTTGAGCTCATTCCACTGAATAAAAACTCCACTGTTTGTAGGATGCTATATAAAATGATTAGTTATTGATATTAAGTTGTTCCAGTGTTAATATTAAAATCACCAACTGGGCCCCTAACTGATAATCTGATGAATGAGGTGGTGGACAACGTGTCAAAGTGTGGTTGCAGTAAGAGTATGGCTAAGAAGTGCTGCTATAATATTTAAGAAGGCTTCTTAGTACAGCTTCAAAATGTTGCCAAATTACTCATCTTTTATTCACGTGCCTTACTTGGTTTTTACTTCTTGCATTTTTAATGCATTTTGCTTAATTTGAATTAATTTCTTGAATGAATATGGAGTATGTAATATTGCTGCCTTAGAGCTCCAAGCACCTTGACTCATTTCCCAGCCCAGTCACCATTTGTGTGAAATGGTTGTTCAATTCCACATCAGAAAGATATGCAGGTAAGGTAGATTAACATTTTTAAGTTGTCTTGTTATGAATGAGCATGAATAGTATGAGAAGTTGAAGTGATGGTTGGTCTCTGCTTTGTATCCAATAGTGCTGTTGTAGGCCTCGGCACTCTGCAATATATATTGGAATATGTGATCACATCAGACCTTCTCCCTCTCCTTTAGCTCTTGTTTTTTGCTGATTGATTATTGAACTTTCTCACACATTCTCAAGATTTGGATTGTTTACATTATAATTTGTTGGTTTAATTATTTTTATTATATTAGAATTATGCATTTTTGATTACAGTACTGTTTTGTGTACCTTTTTAAGCCCAGGTGTTGCAGGCTTGTCATGTCATTGGCAGCTTGCCGTAAATTTCCACAACCACCCATCAATTACGTGAACCCATCTAATTCTGAGCTCTGCGAAGAGCATCAGGCACAGGTTAAGGAACCAGTAACTTTTCTGGAAATATTCATACACGCACTTACACTCTTGCAAACAAGGCGAATTTTGCGATAACATCCAAAATAAGATGTGCATATTTGAAATATAAAAGGAAACAGGACAACCAGGGAACAAATTAAAGCAGACATGGCATAACACTCTCAATTTAAACTATAAGTAAAGCAGGAGGTACAACTAATGCTACCTCAGAATTAAGGTAAAGTTTTTTTTTAATTTTTCCAAACCAGAATTAACACCTTAAAGCCCCTTTTGAGTAAGCCACACTAATCAGAATAACCAGACCTGCTATATTGTTTCAGTCTTTCTTTTACTTCCTTTCTGCAGTGATTATGTTCTTATCTTTGACAATAAAAAAGAAAAGTAATTGAGTAGGCATAGCTGAGCCAAAATCATACAATTATCTCCCACCTGCCATCCAGATGGAATTATTCCAAACCTGTAATCCGCAAAAAAAAAGGACTGGTCAAACATCCAACGTCTTTTACAAAAGTCTTTTGGGATTATGGACAAGGTGGGGAATTGGAAGTATATGTGGGATTAAATTATAAATGGCTGTATTAAATATTATAAAAGAGCATTGTTCAGATGGTTGAAGTGCAAAAGAATTAAAACTGGTAATTTTAATATTATGACTCAGTTTTGGTTATTGTGATTATGATGGCCAACTGAAGGACTTTGATTTGACAACTCTGGGTCAAATAACTTAATATAAAGCAGGGTTTCCTTAATTGGGATGAAACATTATTTTTACCTTCTGCTTTAAATTTAAATATGTTAAATTTGGTCTGTTACTTTGGGGCTGGCATGCATATTCTACACAGACCAAGGTAGGGAAAGGAACTAAACAAAAGCCCATGGAGTAGCAAACTCTAACTAACAGAAATAAGACAACATAATGACAAATTTAGAGATAAGGTTGCTTAAAGATTAACAGTCTGATTTATTCCTCTGAATTACTGATATATTAGGAAACAAATGTCCAAGCTAATGAATGCAATCTTGTTTGGCAATTTAAGTAATCAGTCACTGCTGCTCACAAAGATCATGTTTGTGGTAGAATGATCATTTTCAATTATGGATTGATCTATTAAACTACTACTGTCTGTCAGACATGTTATTTGGCTGGGAAGGAGTATTGCAAGATGGCGTTGGTTTAATTTTGTCTGGCTGGTATGCTGGACCTGGTAATGCCTCATTATACAGGGGTATTGCATAATGGTTGGCAGTAGAGTTGGTAGTTTCCTCCATGTCAGTTGGTGACATCAGAGAGGAACACCCTTCTCAAACCCTGCCTTATTTAGAGAAAAGCACTTAAACCTGACAAAAGGCACTTTACTGGATAATCATAGCCCTGCAAGTAATTATGAGTTATGAGTGAGGAGGGCCCCTCTCGGCTCCCTACTCCTGACATCATGCCTCCCCCTTCTCTTGGCCTGCAGCCTCTGTCTCGGATTAGCACAAATATATCGCTCCTGCAAGCAAACTATGATACTTAGAGTGATAAGAAAAGTCGCAAAATCAACCGCAATGTTCAAGCAAATTATAGGAAAAAAAAACCCGTTAAGTAGTTCTCTCGTGAAAATCTGACAAACGACGGAAAATTATAGAAATTATAGCAATTTACACATTATACAGAATAAGAGACACAGAATAATGACAAAGAACCCTGGATATATGAAAGTATACAAAATGGTGCATTTATTCAAAGAAAGCCCATGTCCTCATAACAAAATAACAAAATAATAGAGGGAACTCAATCTTTTAATTGCATGACCCCAAAGCTGTGAAATGACCTGGCTGTTTATAAAAGAGATGCGCCTTACAGTGACGACTCACTACTTTTCTCCAGTATACCCTTGTTAGAGCTGCTGAATAGTTGTGCATATTGTGTCTCTCTTTCTTAGTCATTTGTATAAAAATATAAGCATTACAATATATAATATGTTTTCTGGACCATAAGAATGACACCAGAGATACTGGGAACATTGGAATCCAAGAATAAAATTATTCTGTCAGAAAATTAGACCACTCAGCACTGGCTAGAATTTCCCCTTGGGATTCATAAAGTATCTATCTATCTATCTATCTATCTATCTATCTATCTATCTATCTATCTATCTATCTATCTATCTATCTATCTATCTATCTATCTATCTAATATTGTATAATATCTAATATTGCCTAGGAGAGGGTAGGTGGTCAGTTGGCTGCGGTGTCCAGGATTGTGCCTGTGTCGAACTTTGTGTGTTATAACTTATCGTGGACCCCCAGTGGTTTATTTTTCTCCATGGATGCTGCTGACTGGAGGTTTGAATTTACTTCTCTTTTCAACTAGTCTTAATTCAATGATAATAGTAATGGACAGATATTTTTAAGTTCCATTAACTGCTTGTTAGCCAGTTTGGAACTGGTTTGTCTCACTGTGTTTTTAAGCAAATTGATGTTTCTATGTATATTCATTGTGTAATTAGTAATGTAAAAAAAGCTGCAATTGCATTTTACTGGGAGAAAACTATACTGAATTCAATCTCCTTTTTGCTTTTACTGATGCCAGTGCTTATAGTCGTTCCAGGGCACCTAACACACAAGCAGGGCTCAAAATTCTCAGCATCCCCTTTAATCGGCATGTGCAGGAAATCTTCTTCTGCCAGTGTGATTGTCTTTTTCATAAAGGTCTTCTACATAATTTTGGTTTGTTCCATGCTCTCCTGGTGATGGAAACTTCTACATATATCTTCGTAAATATATATTGGCTTATTTATGAGCTCTGGTGCATAAATGTGCTCCAAAGTGGTATATACAGCTCTTAAAACCTCAAACCACCCATTTTCTGTATTTGCTAATCCAGTTCAGTGTTATGGGTGTGGGAGAGCAGAAGAACCTAAAGGTTGGAAACAGACTTGGATGAGGTGTCAGCCCATTGCAGGGTATCCTCACATATCTATCCACATACTCTTACATGGGGCCAATTTACACAATCACGCAACACAAACATTTAGTGGATGTGGGAAAAAATCAGAACTCCTAAAGACCTGGGATCCAAGCCTGCAACCTCTGTATAGAACAATTGTGCTTTTATAAAATATGAAGGGAAGCAGGCCCAGAGCAAAAAATCTTAAGTAAAGTTGTAATTTTGTGAGCTTTCAGCGCAACAATGCTAATCTTTAAATCAGTTTAAAAGGGACATTTCTAAGTTTAGTGTAACTGTCTTCAGTGTACATGTTATAAAGAAACCACTCATATACTGTGAAGCTTCCAGCTTTCAGCTCTCCACATGGAGTCATCCATCAAAGCTTCAGCCTTTCATCTGCCGATGTGCTGCTCGAAGGCCAACCACTTTAGCATAATACGCAGCTGTGGGGAGTCACTGAACATGTCACTCTCCTGCAATAACAGTTGCATTTTATACGTCAGCAGGGGTACAAAAGCCTTGGGGAAGAAAACATGCAATGAGAAACATGGCAATAAACAAAATTATGCTGTTACTAGGCTGAGGCAGTTGGGGAAATCTAACAAATGACATTTGACATGGAGGTCAGAGGTTACTGTTCCACTAAGGCACTGTTTTGTGCCTGAATGCATCTTTTGTCTTTCTGATGGCTTAAAATAATTAGCAAAAGAGAGACTGTAATCAAGTAAGTCATTAGTCCGCCTAAGCAAGGAGTTAATTGTAATAAAAGGCACTGGCAAAAAATGAAGCTCCTTATGAGGTAGGAGCTACATGGTGGCAGTTCAGTTTCCGACACTGATTCATTATATCATTCTGATTAAGCGACCAACTTAGTTCCCCTGTCACATTTATGGAAATGGTCCTCTATTCATTTTCAGCTTTGGTTTTCTCGGCTACCGGATGACAAGGGTCCAAATCCAATCACAGAACCCTGAGGTATAAGGCATGAGACAAACCTGATGGAATGCAAAACCATTATAGGGAACACTCACTCACAAGGACCAAGTTAACAGTATTACACAACTTTGGGATGAAACTGAAGTTAAATGCAACATGTAACTAACACACAAGAAATGTGTCTCCACTGAAACTTGAAACCAGGTCCTTGGTGCTATGAGGCCATAGTGTTAGACGTTATGTTGCTCATTATGGAATGGTGTACCTTTGTAATTTTATTTATCACATACAGTTATACGCACAGTACAGTATGTAGTGAAATGTTTTGTTGTTCAACTAATAGACTGTGTATTTATTAAGAAGAAAATAAAAAAATAAAATAATAAAGAAAATAAAAAAATAAACAATAAATGCTATCCTATACATATCAATAAAACTGAATATGTGCAATGACAGCATAAATAAAAAATAATTTAATATATGAGAAATTAACAATAGTACATCAAGTAGCTCTAGGCACTCATTTAGGATGCAGATGAACTGCGGACAGAAGATCCTCCTCAGTCTCTCTGAAATGGTCTCCAGGCAGCGGTAGTGTTTCCCTTAATGCTGTACAGAGAAGAGACTGCTCTTGGGATAGCTGTTATCTCTGATCATTTCCTTTGCCCTGGTTTGACATTGCTTGGTGTATATGCGCTGGAAGTTAGAGTACACCCTGGTGAGGCATTCAGTTCATTACACCACTCTTTGCAGAGCCTTGTGGCCTTGCTGCATACTGTTTTCAAACAAGGCGTTAATCCTGCAGGATACGTTTGATAGTGAATATATAGAAGATCAGGCCCACCACAGCTGTGTCATCAGCAAATCTGACAATGATGTTAGTCCTGTGCAACCATGTAGCCTTTCATACAGAGGGAGAATAGCAGAGCACTTGAAACACAGCCCTGTGGAGCCCCAGTATGGAGGGTGAGGAATGATGAAGAGTGGCCACCTACTCAAACCATCTGGAGTCTTCCTTTCAAGAAGTTAAACATCAAACTGCAGAGGGAAGTGTTCAGACACAGGACCCTGAGCTTGGTGATAATCTTAGGGTGATTTAAATGTGTTAAATGATGGACTATAGTATAAGATATACTTAACTATATTTTTAAAAACATATTCTGGTCATCCAGAATCCTATGTTTTTGAAGCCCATATCTGGATAATGTAGAGTGTACATGTTCTCCTCTGCATATGTTTTTTTCCTCAGGTTGCTTTGTTTTCTCCTGCATTTTCAAAGATGTGCGGTTCAGGTGAATTGGTGGCACTAACTTGGCCCCAGTGTGAGTGTGGGTGTGGGCACTGCGATGGAGTGGTTTCTTCTCTAGGGTTGTTTTCTTGCCTTGTATCCAGTGCTGCTTGGTCAGCCCTTGTTCCACCATGTTTTATTAGAATAAACAGGATTGCATGTATGGGCTATATGTAAAAGCACATAATAAGCATGTTGATCCCAAAATGTCAGATTTCACCAATGCCCTCAGATGCACTCATCTGCCACTTAGAAGTGTGTATTTCAGAAGCCACAAGCTGCAGTGTAAGGGTGCAAAAATGGTGTGTTGCTGAGTATGTCCTTGCCACCCTGGAGCTAATGACGGCATTGCTGTAAAGTGTAAATAAATTCTGACTGACACACTCCTACACAGACACCACAGCCCCTCCGTTCTGAACGCCTCTGCTGTTCTGCACTGACAGCTGGTCGAGTGTACATGCTGTTCTGCAAGTGGCACGGATGGTGTAGAGCAGCAGCAGCACAGCCCATGGGTCTCTTCACACTGGAGCTTACAGCGTTGGCAAGGACTGGGCCACGGACCAGAGTGAAAAAGTGTCAAGGCTGGCCATTGGGTACTAAGCTGGAGTGCTGGCACATGTCTTTATTTCATGTAGGAATCATGCTGTATTCCACCCTCTCTTAATGAAAGAACAAGGAAGAGAAAGAGTGAACACAGTTTGGGTGCCCTCTTACCACTCACAAGGAGGCAAGGGAAAATCATATAAAATATTCAATAAAATAAAATATGGCAAACCCAGGAATTTATTCTCAGGCCTGGAAAAACTCAAAAATAAAAGAAACCCAAGATAACTCCACCTAGTTTAGGCAATTGTGCCCCAGATTCTCACTCACTTAAGATAGCAGCCTTGTCTATAAGCTTTCACATTAACATTTTTTTAATGAATGGCACATTACAAGTAACAATTGTGTATGTGTCGAAATATAAATAAAAGTGAAACTGAAATATAAAATCTCCCACTTTACTTTAAATCACAAATGATTTCAGGTCACATCACAGTAGTGTTGTGTAATGTGCAGTGCTTCATAGGATTTTAGGCCAAGTGATGCTACTAGCAGGTATGCAGTCTTTATTGATCTATCATCATGTCTCTTTGTTTGAAAATTAGGATTCTAATTTTTTCCCATACTCCATAGCAGTCTACCCATGGAGTACCATCCATCCTTGATCTGATTGCTATCTTGTGCTACCAGAATAGGCTGGGACCACAAGATCTTGAAAAACGTGTATGAGAATATCTGTTTAAGTAATTGATGTCTCTGATGTTCTGCTGTACTCTTGCATAATGCCTAGTGTGTACTGGCAAAGAATCCAATCCAGTCTCTGCTCCTTTTCATTTTCAGCCAGGATTGCTGTGACATTCCATACATGAGATAAATAGATGGATGAATGTTAATCCAATTTGAAGGATCATTCTTGCATTATTTCAAAAATGTTTTTGCGATGGGAGCTGTTTTATCTTCATTAAACCACTGAGCATAACCTTTTTGACATAAGAGTCAGCTTTCCCAGCCATTTCAGTCCATGTACACACTGATTGCCATTTATTTTCATTTATGCCAAGTCACTCTGTAAGTAAATGTATTTATTTTCTTTTTCAGCTTTCCTGCCTTCATTAAGGTAGCTTTGAAGAAAAATGGCAGTGGCACCCATTTCCAGTCAGGTCTTAGTTTACTTCCAGAAGAGCACATAAATAGGGATGAAATAAGTTCTTGTTCTCTTGACGATATGTTGTGCGTGTTTAATATATATGTTTTGTAAAAGAAATGGTTGACAGAGTTTCACACCCACACTGCATCTCCCTTGTTCACCTATTCCCATACTATTCACACCACTTTGTGGAATATCATTACTTCAGGAGCAACATGATCATTACTTTTTTTTTTTTTTACTTTTTTTCCTTCTGACAATTCCACATTGATGCTGAGGATGGAAGGTGTCCTCGATGTCTTGACGTCATGCATTGGGCCTGGCAATAAGCATTGGCATACAGTATACCCTCATAGCAGCCATAAAAGAAGGTCAGAAAACACATAAAAATATTTAAGATCTTTATGGAATTCCTAGACACTCCATTGAAATTCTTTTTGCTGTATACAAGAAACTTTTTAAATCTATTTTTCCATCTGTTATGTCTACAATCAAACTGAAAAGTGACCAGGAGAAAAGTCAAAAGCCAGAAAAGGATCAAGAAGTATGAGCCAATGTGAGAAGCAAAATCCATGGTCAAACAAACAAGTGCAAACAGAGTTTGAAAAGAGCACTTAGGTAAAACAATCCAGAAGTGAACTCAAGGAGGACCTTTTAACCCATCACAACCTCAATGGATACATCCTTAACCATGGATGCCTTTGCCATAATGACAGGCATTCCAAAATGGCGGCAAATATGAAAACCAAAATGGCTGATAAAACTCTCAAAAAATATTTAACAAAAAAAAAAAATGAATCACCACAAATGGATGCCAGACTCAAACTCAGTGACTCAAAAAAACTCCAAAATGAATCTGAAGATCACAATCAATACAAAAAAACATATGAAAACTCAAAAAGGAACTCAATCTTTCTTTCTTTCTTTCTTTCTTTCTTTCTATAGTATATCTCTATATATATAAAATCCAACACCTGTCTGTTTGTCTGTCTGTCCACTTTTCATGAGAGAACTACTTAACGGATTTAGATCTGATTTTTTTATATAATTTGCTTGAACATTCCAGTTGATTTTGCGACTTCTCTCATTGCACTATGAATAATAGTTCACTTCCGGTACTGATTTATTTACGTGGATCCTAGACACATGCAGCAGGACTAGGGGAGAACGATGGGGCTTCTGGGCATACCTTACACCGCTTAGCTAGTGAACGAGAAAACTACTTAATGGATTTAGATCAGGTTTTTTTCTATAATTTGCTTGAACATTCTGGTTGATTTTGTGACTTCCCTAATTGCGCTAAGAATCATAATTTACTTGCTGGAGCAATACATTTGTGCTAATCCATGACAGAGGCTGCGGCCCAAGCGCAGGTGGAAGCGTGACGTCAAGAATAGGAAGTCAGACGGGGCCCTCCTCACTGTCCTGTTTTACTACTACGTGGGCAGAGCCACGGGGGGACATTATAATATATAAATACAGAGGCACCAAAAAATATGTACTGTATACACACTTCAACAGTTGAAGGCACAATTCAATGACAATGGAGTTGTCAGTTTGCAACCGAGTCATTAACACGCCTGACAACTGCACATATTCGCGATGAGTTTGAGACTCATGGTACCATGTATGATGTGCGGAAGGGAAGATCTAGGTGGCCTTGTACAGCAACAAGTCGTTCTTCTTCGGCTATGGTGTTAGAACAGTTTACACAGTCACCACAAAAGTCTACCAAACATTGTACATGTGAGACAAGAGTTGGTAACCATTTTGAGCATCAGCTGTAAATGTAGAAGTCAAAAGAAATTCACCCCTTGATATCTGTATAAATTTAATATCACAACTTTAATAAAGGGTTTTCTTTTGTTAAAATGAGCATACAATTTTTTGTCCCCTCTCTATATATATCCATCCATCCATTATCCAACTCGCTATATCCTAACTACAGGGTCACTGGGGTCCACTGGAGCCAATCCCAGCCAACACAGGAAACAAACCCTGGGCAAGGCGCCAGCCCACACACACACTCAGGACAATTTAGAATCGCCAATGCACCTAACCTGCATGTCTTTGGACTGTGGGAGGAAACCAGAGTATCCAGAGGAAACCCACGCAGACACAGGGAGAGCTTGCAAACTACACACAGGGAAGACCCGGGAAGTGAACCTGGGTCTCCTAACTGTGAGGCGGTAGCACTACCCACTGCGCCACCATGTTGCCCCTAATTATATATAAGATCCAAGGTCTGTCTTTCTGTCCTTCTAGTTCGCTGACAGTACCCATTTATTTACACGAATCTGAGAGACTCTCTGGGGGTTGGGTATGGCGTGACGCCTTCCTCACTCACACGCCATCCTCGGGGCATATCTTACATCTGCTTAGATAGCGAACGAGAGAACTACTTAATGGATTTAGATTGGGTTTTTTTCTATAATGTGCCTGAACATTCCAGTTGATTTTGTGACTTAATGTTTTGCGACTTAATTTTTGTGATATAATTGCGCTACTCCGAGAAAAAGGCTGCAGGGTGATGGGAGAGGGAAGCATGACGTCAGGAGCAGGGAGCCGGGCAGGGCCCTCTTCACTGTCCTGTTTCACTACTATGCGGGTGGAACCGCGGGGGATGGCTAATATATATATATGTGTATATACTGTATATATATGATTTTTTTTTTTTCAAAAAACAGAACATTACAATGGCATGCTACTCAATCAATAATAATTATATCTTAATGGAAACACCCATTTAGAAATATACAAGAAAGAAAATAGAATTACAAAAAGAAAAACAAGATTCAGGAACTCAGTCCTAACAAAATTGAAATTAACTTCTCTCTTTGGTTTAAAAAGCCAAGCTATTAAGAATATCAAGAAAGACATTTTGTATTCAACTAAAGGATAACTCTGTTTGAAAACGTAGCATCACATAAACACAAGGATTACATAACTTTAATATTAAACAGCAAAATCTGTTTCTCCAGTAAAAACTATGAAGAATAATAAAAGTCACACAATGGCTAATTTACTTAGGAATTCACATCTGACCAAATAAGGTCAGATATACTTAAAGGTCTTGTAATATTTAAAGTATGTCTTCTGTTTAGTTCCTTTCGTCAGTCTAACATCAGAATTTGCTAAGCATTTTTAAGCCATATGCTGAACTTTGTTTAATCTCTTTTATACTACTAAAACATTACCAACTCAGTTGCACTTATTATATTCTTATTTTTTATATTTATACCAGCTGATTCAAAATTGTTATGGGTTTATTGTAACTTTCACTAGGACCAGTGACAACAAAACAAACCTTTTTAAAAATGTTTACTTACATTTTTGGCTATTTGTGTTTTGCCTCCAAAATGATTTTTGACCTGATGTACTGTTATATGTGCTGCACGTTTCAGCTGTTTAACATGCTGTTCATGTGTATGAATTCTTGGCATTAATTTTCCATAACACGTGTTTTAAATATCAGTGTTTTCATAAAGAATAAAGTCTAGTTTCTTCTTAAAACAAGTCCACCATATCTCATTAAGCTGCCCTTTCTTACCTGATAAAAGGCATCTTCCATAAATGTCATGTCCATGTACCAACATGAAATGTTGTGCTTTGATATTTCATTAATTGCTGTATTTTCAAATGGCAACAACTGAAAACTGAATTTTGAACAAATACAACTATATAGTTTGGTTATGTCATTTCCCTTTTTTGTCTCTTTTTGTTCCTGCTTTATTTTTAAACTTTCTGATGTTTTTCGTTTTTTTTTTCTTCTTTTTTTTTAGTTTGACTGTGACGCCATTTGTTGTATAACTTCGACTTGATTGTATGCAATGTTATTTTCTCCCCGTGTCTGCATGGCTTTTCTCCGGGTACTCTGGTTTTCTCCCACAGCCCAAAGACATGCAGGTTAGGGTTATTGTCCCTAGTGTGTGCTTGGTGTGTGTGTGTGTGTGTGCGCGCACCCTGAGGCAGCCTGGCGCCCTGCCCTGGGTTTGTTTCCTGCCTTGCGCCTTGTGTTGGCTGGCATTGGTTCCAGCAGACCCCCGTGACCCTGTAGTTAGGATGTAGCGGGTTGGATAATGGATGGAAGGTTTGCATTTTATGAGGTTTCTGAAATCTTTTAGGACACCCCCCACACACACACAACGGGACTGCACGCCGAAGCGCGCCTGCTGTGTCTGTGGAGGGCTACTTGTCCATTGCTGAGGCAACCACAGTTTGCAGTGCAACATCAGAGTGCCGCGAAACCAACTACAAGCCAATTGAGATTGCCTGTCACCATTGGGTGATGCAAGAGACATTATAAATACAGGGAATAGTATAACTTGGCCACTACCCTGGCCCTGACTATGGGCATTTGCTGTGTCTGTATATAGGAGAGTGGTAGATCCCGCTGCAATAAATAGCCCTGCTGTTCCTGTTTCAAGCTGAATAAAGCTGATTTTGCTAAAGGACTGAGAGACAGCTTTGTTTTTGAGGTGCAAGATAGTGACTCACACTAATAAAAACTTCATCCCAAAATCCAAGAATGGGAATAATTGGCAATTCATAAAGTTTGCAATATAGTTTGAATGCTGAATGAGTTTAATCAAATACTGTTGGAACAAGTGGAGTTCAATTAATGTTGTTACCTTATTTTTTAAATCAATTGATATAAAATTTGATATAGGTTATGAACATATGTAAGCCCTACTAAGTCTAAAAACAATCTTGTACATAAAATAGAGACATGCTTCTCTTTAAGAGGTATTGGTATAGCTATATACAGATTTTCATAGAGGTCTCTCATATTAGTATAAGTAATGGGGATTTATGAAATGTATATAAAGTTTAGAAGTGGTGTAGTACCACAGATACACATGCCTATAGAGTAGTAGGGGGCCTTTGTGCTTTGTGAAGCCTTTTACTTTACATTCTCTATTTTGGCTTTAGAGGAAGAGGTGGAAATAGGACTCCTGTGGTCCGTGTTTTCATGGTTTTTGCATTTAGTAGGATAATTTCCTGTTTTTGTATCAATTTTTCAGGGATGTTAGATAAAAGTCTTTTTCTATGACTACTCAGTAAGAACTAATTCTGTCAATCCCTTCAGTGCTTACACAAGCATTTATCTTCTTATTAGTCTCATTATGTGTTATTTACTTTTACTAATATGGTTATTCCTCACAAACAGTTTCAATTAATGTCGCTCTCACACTTTCAGGTTAGCTGAACTATAGCAACAAATACAATGAAGGATGGATTTGTTTATCCACCAAAACTACACTGGTGAAGGAAGGCAACATTTAGATTAAACAATTAAAGAAATGAGACTGAGTTGTTAGCAAGCAAATGGTAGACAGCAAAAAAAAAACTTGCTCTGTGATCTTTCATGCTGTTGGTTGATTTGTTATTACATTAAGTTTAATTGCTGTATCGATTGTTAATCTATGTTTACAAATTTATTTTTAACATCTTTTCACTTGTAGCAATCAACTTTTGTTACTTGTCCTACTACACTAGCTGAAGAAACAGGCTCTAGCCTAATGTTACTCGATTGTGTTACCTCTTTTGGAAGTTGCTTTGGATAGCAGCGTCTGCCAAGCAAATAAAAGTAAATGTACCAACCTAGAAGCTTTAAAAGTATGTCTAGCCATACCTCTGTCATTATCCCTTCATCACTCCACCAAGTCAAGATCCCATGTGTAGAAAAACTCTAGGTGAGATTATTAACAAAAACTTCAGTGTCACTTGGACGACTGAGTTATTCTTAGGCCCAGGTTCTGCATCAGTCAGCAGCAGATGCCGGTACACAGAACTGGTGGATGTAAAATGAATGGAAACCCTTAGGCACCATTTCCGACTCCTTCATTCTTTCGAGCATAAGCTGAACATGAATGGTTTTGCTCCACTTTGGTGACCAATGATGCTGGTAATGTGATTTTAGATCAAGACTCTTTTTTTGTGCTTCCTGTCAAAAAAAATAAATTTATTAATTCTTGGCTCAATTAGTAATAGAAACCATTTTGACCATTTACAACATGAAAAAGTAAAAGTGAAAATGGCAAAGTGTAATTGCAATATTGTTGAAACCGTGTTTTTCAATAATTAAAAAAGATTCATGCAGTAAGTCCTGCGCCACACCATGCGATATTAATAGTGGCTAAGCCGTCACTTTACTAAACCCAGGGCGTTTTTTGTAACATCCTCACAACACCACATAAGGACGAGAGAATGTTGAAAAATACCTTTAAATGGAGTCAAAAGTGACAGCACTTGGTGATGAAGCCTAAGATGTCTTATCTTATCCGCCAGTTTGTATTTTTGGGAGGCATCTGCAACTTTTACTGGTTGTGCTGCATTCAAACCATTTACACTTTACGTACCAGTGCAAGTAAAAAACAACATGATATTCTAAATATTGTAATTGTATGGAATTTTGTCAAGTTTGATTAAGTGGGTTGTTCGCCTACTATGGATAGATATGAGGCAAATAATTTCCCACCTGCTATTTCTGGTGGATTGTGTCAGAGCCTGTAATATTTCAGCAGACGGTAAGCATTTGTGTTTATCTAACTTGTGCTTGGGAGAGATGTTAAGATTTTTTCTTCTGCAAATTACATATTTTTGTTCAAATATTTCCTTTAAAAGCTTTTCACACCCACGCGCTGTGACACTGGGGCCAATTTAGAGTCATCAATTAATCTAACACACGTCTTTAGGAATGCAAACTGAAAAGTCCCCAGATATAAAAACCCCATGCAGACCAGGAGAACCTATATATAGTGTATATATATATATATATATATATATATATATATATATATATATATATATATATATATATATATATATATATATATATATATATATATATATATATATATATATATATATATACATATACATATATATATATATAAAACACACAATTGGAGCACTAGCATACTGTACGTGTCTTCTTTGGCTTCAAACAGTACTGGGGAAGAATCCAAATTGAAAGCATTTCACAAGCAAAAGTTCAAATATATCACCATTAAATAAGACCTTGCAGGAATACTCCACCTAAAAATGATGTTTTGTTATACATTATATAGCCTGTGTTGTTTTATTTTCTTATTTTCATAGAGAATGGACATCATAAAATTTATGATACAATAGACTTCAATGGGGGTTGGTGTGGGGCCAAAACTGAAATTCTTCTTCTTCTTTCGGCTGCTTCCATTAGGGGTCGCCACAGCAGATCATCTTCTTGCATATCTTTCTGTCTTCTACATCTTGTTCTGTTACACCCATCACCTGCATGTCCTCTCTCATCACATCCATAAACCTTCTCTTAGGCCTTCCTATTTTTCTCTTCCCTGGCAGCTCTATCGTTAGCATCCTTCTCTCATTATACCCAGCATCTCTCCTCTGCACATGTCCAAACCAGCGCAATCTCACCTCTCTGACTTTGTCTCCCAACCATCTGACCCTCTAATGTACTCATTTCTAATTCTATCCACCTTGTGCAAATCTTAACATGTTTAACTCTGACACCTTCAGCTCTGTCTTGTTCTTTCTGGTCAGTGCCACCGTCTCCAACCCATATAACATAGCTGGTCTCACTACCATCCTGTAGATCTTCCCTTTCACTCTTGCTGATAACCGTCTGTCACAAATCACTCCTGACACTCTTCTCCTCCCATTCTATCCTGCCTGCACTCTCTTTTTCACCTCTCTTCCACAATCCCCATTACTCTGTACTGTTGATTACCAGAAAAAAATATTAAATGTCTCACAATCCATATTTCATTAATCCAGTCAAGTGCTCACAACATTTATAATGTGCATTTTGTGCTAAAATATTGCTAAATACAAAATGGAATATCAGAGTAGTACACATACATGAAGTGCATTCAGACTGGATCAAGCTTTTGAAAAATGTTTCCTTTTTTATTCCATGTTCTGATAAGAATTAAAATGTTCCCATACAGTTATGAATCAGCTGGTATAAAGAAACAAAGTAACAATTCAAAAGTGCTGCATATTTTTAACTTTTTGTACTTATTTTGAAGGACAGTGGTTATTTTACCTTGAAACAATAACAATATTTTTCATATTCTCTAGGACCATTTCCATCCATCCATCCATTATCCAACCCACTATATCCTAACTACAGGGTCACGGGGGTCTACTGGAGCCAATCCCAGCCAACACAGGGTGCAAGGCAGGAAACAAACCCCAGGCAGGGAGCCAACCCACCGCAGTAGGACCATTTCATTGAAGCTAAATAAACTCCCACATGGCCGGTCAAGGCATGTCACCTTACAAGTCTGCAGCCCTGGCCAGTGTCAACTAGACTTGTGGACAATACTCCTGCCCATCAGTTGTGGATTCATATCAGGATCATCAAGGTAAGAAGAAGCCTGCGTTAGGTGAGCCTTACAATCCACAGAGCCACTGAGAGGCATTTTGCTTTCTTCAAAGTAATTTTTAGAAATATTAATAATAACCTTCCAACTATTTTGTGCATACATTCACATGTGTATGATGTGAAGGGGGAACTTTACATTTTCTGCTATAACACTTGAGCATGTTTAACTGTGAGTAGACAGCTGGTGGGAATTTCTTGATGTGGAAGTGGTTGAGTAGAAGGGTTAATGTGGTAACCAAGCAAGAAATATATACATTAATAAAACTCAAATCAAATGCCAAAGCAGTTGTCACAATAGTTCGATTTAATTTCTTTAAATATACTTTTGCATCATCCCTTCTACTAAGTTATACTTTACAGTCTAGAGGAAAGAACAGCAATGTATCTTTCAGTGCATGTTATAACCCAATGTATTTGATCTGCACCATAACTAAAGGTGGTTGCGATGAACAGTGAGTGCTCATATCAGATCCTGTACTGTCTGACAATTCCCCATGTGTAGTTTGAACATCCCACAAGATCAATACACTGAATGTCAGAACGAAGCATAATCCCCCCGAGGGTTTGTTTAACACATGAGTCAAAGTCTAACAGACAAACCCGACAGAAACTTCCAGATGTCCATCATTTAGAGCTTCAGGATGATGAAAATATATACACCCCATGGTGAGGTGAAAGGTCAGCTCATTTTTAAGTAGATTGCTCTTTTTTGGTTCATCTCCCATCTGTAATGAAGCTTGATGAATACTCTGAACTCACAATGACCCAGAGATAATATTGACTTCTGTCAGATGACAATAAATTTACAGACCTCACTGTTACTTACTATCTATTGAATCTATAAGAGGTTGAATGTCATATCCACTCATCAGCTGTTCTTCTGTTTTAAAATACAATTCCACCCTCTAATTTGATTTTTTGTCTTAGTGTTCGGTCTTTTGAATTGGATTGTGCAAGTCTGTGAACTGGTGGTTTAATGGATGTTTTAGTTATGTGGAAAAGGCTTTGTCAAACTCCACATCTGGTCAGACATGGACATGTGACAATACTCGTCCTCCTACCACCATGTCTGACTCATTGTGTGACTCTGCACATTAAAACATGTAACATTACCCTCCATGCTCCACAGACAGCTTACAACAGTTGAATCATAGATGTTTTTGTGTATAACGAAAAATTAAGGTATTCTTGTTTATCTCAACTTGATATTCATCTTCTGTATAGCATTCTAATTCTTGGCTGGTCCCACTGAGAAGACATGATAATGTTACTGACCGTATTATGTTCCCTTAGCTTCCTTAGGAGAGCTTGTCCACCTCCAAATGCACAGTTAAAGAACTCAGACTAAATGGTATCTGGAAGGTAGTACACATTTGTAAGCCATGCTGTGTCTGAGGTTCGAGCGTGACCGAGGGACTCGCTTTGAATTTCTGGGCCCACTATTAATTTCAGTCCAACCCAGGAACATGTGTCATGTTTAACAGGCCTGTACTGGCCATTGCCCATTTTTGTTCTTGAGGCCATTTATGAGTTCCACTTAGGATTTGGTAACATCTACAGAAATAAGAATTTGTATAAAGTTAGACCTAAATGGCTCTTTCCTAATGTAAGAATGGTTGAAAATTATAATAATCCAAATAGATATACAGAATATAAAGCAACCAAGAACTACCCTACTTTTTATTAAGGGACTATCAAAGGAGTGACCTGAAAATGCAACACTGAAATTCAATAGCTAAATCACCCAAAATAAAATATTGGCCATAATTAAAATTCTAAAGCTCAGTCCAAAGTTTACAACAAGCAAAGCCCAATTTTTTGTTTTGTTTCGAGAGTGCTCTTGCTTTAAGCATCCCCTTGTCTTTCCTTCATGTTGTGAGTATTCCCAAAAGGGGATAACAAAGCCATATCATTTTTACAGAACCAATAATAATTTAAATGTAATGAATTTATTGTTTTACATAAAGAATTCAAATTAAGAAGGAAGAGTTCAAAATAATAATTTGAAATTAAAGAAATAAAATGTGCAACACTTAAATTAATGAAACAAAAGAAATTTCTCAAAAGGATATAAAAATGGGAAACAAAATTTGCTGTATGCACAGGGTAGTGCTGAGATACTTCTAGTGAAATCTTGGCCAGCTTAGTTACTTTCAATACTGGTGAAATGTCAGAGAAAAAGAAGTTTAAGTTTCAGCATACAGATATCTCAAGAGTTGAACGTTGTTATGTACCTTATTTTCGAGCTTCCAGTAAGTGCAACAAGGTACTTAATTTCCATACATTTCCCTCTGATGTAGAAATTGGTTAGTCCCCACACCCTAGTTTGTAATCAGCATTTTAAAAAAGAGGATTTTGGCGAGTCACGCAGATACTGTTGAAGAAGGGAGCGGTTCCTGCATTGTTTGAGTGAAACAATTTCTCCATTCCACTTTCAAGACTAGGGGTTTGGGAGAAGAGAAAGTGACCAATGGAGGATAAGGATAACACAATGGACGAGTAGGGGAATAATAAAATCCTCGAGAAACACGACTACACTTCGACTTTGGATCCAGCAATTGTTGACCTAGCACTTGATGAAAACATGTCTCTCAGAGTGGAGATCGTAAAAGAGATTGTAAAGTTTTTGGAAACCAAATGGTGAAACCCATATTATTGAATGTTTTTGCACAAAAAAAGTTTGAGAGTTGCAGAGGAGACAACTTTTAAGACGGGAGTCTAAATGCAGACTGAAGTAAGATAACGGTGGAGGTGTTTATAAAATCAGTGGCAGGAAGAGGCACGCTAAGGTGACCAGAGACTACTGTAGAAGTGATATCAGAGGTCTTCCAGTCGTCACTTGTCTGGTTTGCAGGTGGAGGAAGAGGAGAGGCATTAAGAGAAAACACCAACCCGCAATCCTGGGAGGAACCCTGAAGTTGTTTCTTAAACAAATGTGTGTGTTAGAGCACTGATGAAGATAAAACAAAATTACACAAAATGATGATCTATCAACATATTGTTTTGTCATACAGTGTGTGTAACTAATTAAACTCACTAGGCACTCTAATTGTCCACAGGTCTTAAAGCTTCAAAGGGCGTCTTTTGCAATAATCTATAGCCTGCATTATCCATCCATCCATTTTCTAAACATTATTATTTATTTATATCACAACATTGACCTATTATTATTATTAATAATAATAGTTTTTTCATGTTCTACTTAAGGCAACATCCGTCCTCTATGACAGAATTTCAGACAAAAGTCCAACTGAAGAGCAATGTTAACATAACGAGTGTGTTGGTTTACTCATTAATTTACAAACGAGACTAAGTACTGCTTCAGTTAGAAAAGGTTTCAGGAAACTCTTCTTAAATAACAAATGATCCTACAAGTATGAGATAAAGTACTTAGCATTACAAAGCTTCTTAGTTATTCACAGTCATGTCAAATATTATTTGCCACATGAAACTGTGTTCTAAAATAAAGCATTTTTTTCTCAACCTTATTTACTAATTGCTTCAGATATTCAACACATGCTACACTTACTAGCCTATAGTTAATTGTCACAACTGTATTTTTATTCATACACTATGACAATTTTTGTTAGTTTCCTATCATTACAATATGCAATATATGGTTTATATACAGAGCATATTTTTAGTATATGTACCCTTCACTTAAATTGTGTTTTCTCTTGAGTTGGTTTCTATCTTGTGTATATTGGTGCAGGATAGGCGACAATCTCCCTTGAGCATTTTTATAAGTGAACACAGAGAATGGATGATGAATAGATTGAGTGGTTTCAAATGATCAATCTGTGCAAGGTGGCTAAAAATAATCAGTGAATTGAAGCAGTTCTTTATAAAGAGGAAATGAGCCAGAGCATCTCCAATCTGAGGACTGATTACCAGGTACAGAAACTTGGAGACCACGTAGTTAAAGGCACTACCTCCTTGAGTACTTTTATTTATCTCTGACACTTTCAGAGGATCTGAATATGGTGATCACAGTGTACACTCTAGAATAATCATAGTAATACATTTGTTTTACGTTAAGGAAACAAATATTAATTATAGCTCAAATATATACTGTATTTGTTTATGTAAGTTTCTTGGTGGAGAAAGAATTGCCTGTAATTTAACCTCAGTATGAGCGAGGAATTGGTTATTAACTTTCGCCGCACCGAAGAGCCTCTATGTCTGGTCTCTGATCAGGAAGTGGATGTAGAGGTCATGCACCCCGAGAAGTACTTGGGGGTCCATATCATTGATATACTGGGTTGATCTTAGAACACAAAGGAATTACATAAGAAAAGGCAGAGCAGACTCTTTTTCCTTAGGAAATTGTGTTCCTTTAATGTGGGTAGTGACATCCTTCACAAATCCGTGATGGCCAGTGCAATTATCTGACATAATTTTAGGAGTTTGATGTTTTGCATAGTATAATAATATGTATTTATTTAATTGAGCTTCTGTGTTAATTTAGATTTAGCCCTGGGGGCAAACAATGCGATAATTAGTGTGGTCCAGATCTAATTATGCAATTTTCAATATGCTATAACTTATTAAGTTTATTACATAGAAAATCCCAGACCATCGAGAAGTGTGCAGACTGACGATATGAAGAATCGTCTTCGCACCGAACTGGAATCGTCCCCGCATAAATCAAAGTCATCCAGACGATCTGGATCTGCATAATTAGATCTGGACCACCCCGTATATATGTTATAACAATAATATTGTAATCAACCTGAAAATCACCTGAAAGAAATTGTAAAAACCTAAGGACACAAATTACAAGCATGTACCTCATAATGAACTGTGGGACAGCATATTCAATTCATTGCTGACATGGAAAAATATTTAACTATGAAAAAAGCATTACAGTAATCAATTAAATCAAAATAATTGTATTAATTCTGTGTACACTTGGTTTCTGCATTATGTCCAAAGCTTCTGGGTTACCCTCCAGCCCCACAATACCCTGAACGGGTGTAACAAGATTTCAAGAATTTTATGTCATGTTAATTAACTTTCCTTTATTCAACATATCGAGTGTGCCTTGACTTTCATAATTTTCTGATTTTGGAAAAGACGGGTTTTTTGATAGCCCAGTGATGAGTGTGGTAAAAAAAATCAGTGTCGAAAATAACAAAATTGAGTTCTGATTTGCTGAGGCCCTCTGAGTATCATGTGGTTGTCTGCAGTCTTCCCAATAATTAGTAGAATGTCTATTGCTTCTGTATTTAAAGCCTTCTACCTACACAGGAAGTTGGAGAATTAGTGACATTGGAAAGTTCAATATGGCGGCTGACAGTGGCGTCATACCACCGAAATAAGTATGTACATTGGTTTCGGTTAGCGCAGGGAAGCAGCCTACCAAATTTCGTGAAGATGGGGCCATGAATAAGAAAGTTCAACATGGATAAACCCTGGATAAATAGTCAGGTACGCCACATGCTGCGTGCCCGCCCTCTTGCATTTAAATCAGGCACAGAGACGGAGCACAAAGCTGTAAAGTACGGACTAAGAAAAACCATCACAGCAGCCAAGAGGCAGTACAGATAGAAGCTGGAGGGTTTCCATTCTACTGCTGACTCTGGACGTATGTGGCAGGGCCTACAGCAAATCACAGACTACAGGACCACCACCAGCACAATCAGCTCCACAGACAGTTTGCCGGTGATCTCAACATTTTCTACATTCCCTTTGAGACATCCACACACACACCTGGACCACACAACCCCCTCCCCTCCTCCAACGGTCTCTTCAGGTCAGGTACACAAAACACTAAGGAAGATCAACCCTCGTAAGGCAGCTGGACCAGACAACATCCCTGGGCGGGCTCTCAAAGCATGTGCCAACGAGCTGGATAATGTTCTCTGCTCCATCTTCAACCTTTCCCTCAGTCAGTGCATCATTCTGTCCTGCTTTAAGACTACGATCATCGTCCCCTTTGCTAAAAAAAGCCCACCCACCTGCCTGAATGTTTACAGGCCGGTAGCACTTACTCCAATCATCATGAAGTGCTTTGAGTGAATGGTGCTGGCCCACATTCAGAGCAGCATACCGGATGCTCTGGACTCCCTGCAGTATGCCTACCGGCCCGACAAGTCCACCACGGCTACACTACATTATTCCCTCTCCCATCTGGAGAACAAAGACTCCTATATCTGGATGCTCTTTGTTGACTACAGCTCTGCCTTTAACACTTTTATCCCCCATAAACTCACCCATAAACTGTCTGCACTTGGCCTGCACCCCACCCTCTGTGACTGGCTCCTAGACGTTCTGACTGGCAGGATTGGTAATAAGATTTCAGCCACCATTATCACAAACACAGGCACCCCACAGGGATGCAGCCTCAGCCCCATCCTCTACACCCTGTTCACCCATGTCTGTGTCGTCTCCCACAAAGATAACATCATTCTGAAGTTCACAGATGACACCGCAGTGATTGAAGTGGACAGTCTGGCGTTATGGTGTGAGGACAACAACCTCACCCTCAACACAGACAAGACGAAGGGGATGATAGTGGACATTAGGAAGGAGAAGAGACCTCACCGGCCACAGTTCATCTGAGGGCTTGAAGTGGAGACGGTGAGCAGCATTAAATACCTGGGCATCTACATCAGTGAGGACCACACTTGCACTCTTTAACGCCACACAACTGGTCAAGAGGGCTCAACAGTGGCTATACTTTCTGAGGAGGCTGAGGAAGTTTGGTATGTCAGCTAAGATCCTTGGCAACTTTTACAGCTGCATTCTTGAGCGCATCTTGATCAACTGCATCACCGTGTGGTACGGCAACACTACTGCTATGGTCCGCAAACGCCTGCAGAGAGTGGTAAAGGACCACCAGGACCCCACTGCCCTCTCTGCAGATCATCTACAACTGCAGATACCGCAGGAGAACTGCCTCAATCCTCAGGGACTTGTTTTCCTTGTTTTCATTCTCCATGTGGCTAAATATGCATGCATAGGGTATGCGCCTCCTTCTCTTATATTGACGTGGAACTTGAAGATTGACCTGCACATTTGGCGACAAGCAGAAATAACTTGTTATTTATGCTGTATATATTTCATAAAAATAAAATTTGTGAATCTGCACTATTTATTTATCTGTTAATCTCCTTAAATTGAGTTTACGTACTATAGACAATATTAATGTGCCTTTATGGTTTTACATTTTATAGCATTTGTTTTTAGGGAAAATGTAAAAAACTGGTATGAATACTGATGCTATCGTGGCTGTGTTAGCATAAAGTTTCCATGAAGTCTGCATGTTGCAGGTTCTTGCAGTGTTCGATACAGTATGCAGTGTGTCAGACAGTAGACTAGCAATGCTAACTGTGAGCAGGATTGTGTGCTCTTCACAACTGTATGACCATGCTTCTGTAAAATCAAAGAAGAAAGAACATAGTGAGCAGTGGCGGCTGGTGAAAATGTTTTGAGGTGGGGCTGTGGTACAGCAAACAATTTCTCAAACAATTCTTCACAAATCAAAGCAATATGATTTATTGCAATGCAGACAAAGTTAAAGAACATTATTAAATCATGTCTGATCAATTATTTCAGTATATATATATATATATATATATATATATATATACACACACACACGACAAATGTGAGGACAACCATGTACAGGAAAATAACTGTGGTGGGAAAAAAAACTGCATCTTTTTTTTTTTTACTTATTTGTACAGGAATTTTGCTCTTCTCTCCTTCTGATTAACAAACTTCTCAATTACTTTCTTATTGAAGTCAGGAATGTCTCTGACAAGTTTCTTCTCAATAGAAAGCATTGCCACAAAAGCCCCACAAAATTTAACACAATCAATTATCTTGGATAAAATATACCGATTTTTATCTACCTCCTCGTTGTGTTTTCTTATCGCAATCCTGTGACCGTCGTCTAACTGAGTAGCGATGTTTACTCTTCCCAAAATGGCTAGTTTGACGGAATTATCCATGTGTGTCCTGGTGTTCTCATGTTTTCTTACTTTCTCGGACAGGTGCTTCATATCTCTCACTCCCGTAACTGTCCAAGCAGGATCTGTCCCAGTTGCTTTAAACAACAAGCACGGAAACAAAATAAGGCATTAGCAGAAACGCATCCACATAGCCAGGCCTTTTGGTGTACCAACTGGAAGAGTAGCCGCGTGTACTTCTTCCCTTTTTCGCTTATCTGCTGTCTGATTAAGAGGTTAGGCTGATCTGGACCCAGCTCCTTTACCTTCAGTTTTTCTGCCAAAGTTCTCTTCTCAAGCGGATATTGGAGTAGAGATTGAACAGAGTTGGGTTCGTGTCCGGAATTAACAACACCTGAGTCCACCATTGTCACGTAATGTTAATTGAAAATTGCGCCACTACAGACCATCCTTGATTTTAGCTGCTTGGGGCGACAGAAAAATCGCCCATTTCAGTTAAGATTTGAGGACGCTGATTGGCTAAATTTTATGTCACATCTTGAATATATTTATATCTTGAATCAGCATTTGACTAAATTCTACAAAGACCCGCCTCCTTTGGGCGATATCTCGATCGCCCCTCAGCTGAAATTGAGACGTGCTGACAGGCAGAGAAGTTATATGGTGATGGTGAAAACATTTATTTTTTACAGAAGATTTTCTAATATATCACATCATATAATTATACATTTAAATAATTTATATAATTATTATTTTGTGTGTGTGGTTCAGGGAGGGCGGCGCCCTAGCGCCCTCTATTGGCCAGCCGCCACTGATAGTGAGAGATACACAAGCAAATGATCAGCATTATATTCCCCGGAGGGCAGTTTCATCCAATGTTGGCTGTTACAGCTCCAATGATGTTACGCCGGCATTGCCAAGCATTATGGAACGTTGAAAAAAAAAGTTATCTTAAACTGGATGTATTATCAGTAAATAATTTGACTAACGAGGGTGAAAACGAATGCAGAAAATTCGCTACAAATAATGCTTTAGCAAAATTCGCTGATCAACTCCTTTGATTAGTTCTGTTAAACAGCAGATACTGATAGGCAAGGTGAGTGGCAAACTGGAGGCAAAAGAATGGGGTCAGAGATTAACTCTAGACCTCATCCTGAAGTCTACATAAATTTTGGGCAAACTATTCCTTAATTAGATCCTATTTTCCTCAGCTCCATGTTTGAGAATATCCTGATTTGTTCTATTTATTTGATTTTTTTATTTATGTTACAGTATTGACAACTGTCATATGTGTACATCTGAGGGACATTTTAAGAACCAGGGTGAAAGGAGAACTGCCACTAACAGACTTTTCTCCTTCTTCTTCTTCAGCCCAGAGAAGACGCCCCCTAAGGATAACAAACCACAACCCTTCAGAACTAACCAGTATAAAAGAGAGATGCCCCCAGATATCTGCATCTCATTTGGACCCAAACCTCTGAGAAGGCTGGAGCTCCCCAGACTATTTTTAACTGTTGTAACCACAGAGGCAATACCGTATATACTCACGTATAAGTCGGGTCTTGAAACCCGAAATATTAATCATAAAATTAGACCCTGACTTATATGCCCGTTCCAAAATGCAACACTTACTTTTTTTTTTACATCTTCTTGTTTCCTCCAATCTCACATCAGTGTCGCAGATGCATCAAATTTTGTTGCAGCAGCGCAGTTAACATTTTCTTTCATTACTTCAACATTTAATTTAAAACTAGCTTCATATTTTCTACTGATTGAATGCTCCATAGTAGATAAGGGATGCTCTTATAATAAAGGTGTATGAGGGTGTGAGATATAAAAAACACAAAACAGTGCAAACGTCGCTTTGGAATAGTTTGGGTATTACTGTGTGGTCACATAGGCACAATACATAGAATAAAAAAGGCAGTATGCTCGGTGGTTACTCTCTCACGTGAGCTTTAGCATATCATAATCTCTTGGAGCAATAGCGTGAGTTTTCTGCATTTGATTTATACGACCAACATTATAAAATGCCAAAAATGATACAGTAAAATCAAGTCCCGACTTATCCGCGGAAGAACTTATCTGTGAGTATATACGGTATTTGTTTATTTTAGCTCCATCAAGTACCTATTTACTTTGTACGCTACAAGAATAAATGCGGCAACCCAACTGGTGTCCCAACACTTCACAAGAGCTAAAAATTTTTATTATTATTTTCATGATTTCCAGTCGTTGCAATTTTGTTTGGTGTTTTTCAATGCGCATTGTTTTTTAATGTAGCTATTCATGTGAGGCAACGGCGATATGATGCTTGATATCTTCATACCATCATTATAAAAGATGTCCACCTGCATGGGCTGGCATTTAAAATTTGCATGAAAAGCAAAGGAAAGATCTCATGGTTGTCTATCACAATCAAGAACACTTGAAAGCGACTTTTGGGAAGGAAGTTTGATTAAGTTTTTAGCTTTGTATTTGTTACTTTTCCAAACAATAATTACAGCTTAGAGTTATGTTTATTTTTGAAGACATTTTGTAAATATATTCCACAGGAAAAAATAAACAAATCTATCAATCCACTAATTCATCTATGTATCATCTGTTTGCCTAAAATAAATCAAAATGAATCTTTTTGTCTCTGGTTTGTCCAATCTACACTATGTAGCTCCACCTTTCCATATTGGTTGGGTTAGAAACTGCAATAAAAGAAAATAAATCAAGAGCCTTGAGAGTTTACTTCTTTTTTATAGAAGACTCAAAAGCTGGCGGAATTCATCCATCCTCCATGTAGGTTTAATACAGCCATGAATTCTAATCAAGTGAATTTAATTTTATTCTTTCATTCCTTAGCTCCTTCATAGTACAGGGGGAGGGCTGTGCTAGCATTGGCTTACAGGATACCATAGCAAGCACTCTTGAACTGAGATGACTAATAATAAGAATTAGCTTTGCAAACATTTACCCATTTCTCAGGCTGTCATGTGAGCTTTTCCCCAGATGCAGGGAAATTAATTCCTCTCATGTCACCATGTGAGGTTTGGTGGTAATTAATTAAAAGTGTCTTTTTTTTCCCCTTTTGTAATTGGAAAAGCCGTCTCCTCCCTCACCATGAGACACAGGGCTCTTTGCTTCAATGAAGTAATTAACTTGCCTGTAGAGAGCCAGCTAATGTAGCATCTTTAAGGAGCTTGGCCACTTCCAATCTTGTAGCAAAAGTTTGACATTTTTAAAATAAAGATTATCACTTCTGTTCCCAGTACTGTTAGGGTCTTTCTCCTTTAACATACGATATCTACTTCAGAAATGTCTTAGAGACATTCAGAAGAAAGTAAGCTATGGTTTTAATAAGTTACACCTACCGGTAGAATAAATTGGGTTACTTAGGTTCCAAGTTATTACATCAAAATCATAATTCTGCAGGTACAGGAAAATAGAAATGGTTACTTTGCGGGGCATGATGATTTTCATTTAAAACGTCAGCAACTAGGTGACATGGTGCTGTGGTGGTAGATGCTGCTGCCTTAAGATCCAGGTTTGTCTGTGTGGGATTTCCTTCCACATCATCTAAGATGTACAAATTAGATTTACAGGCAATTAAAAAAAATTAGCTGTAAGTGTGTGACTAGGCCTTGGTTCCAGCTTGGCACCCGGTGTTGCCAGGATAGGCTCTGTGCCTCCTGCCACCATGACTTAGATAAGTGGGTTAGAAAATTTTATGTTATTTAATATTAATATTGGATGCAGTAATTTTATAACAAGCTAGGAAACATGCAGACCTCTGGTCTTGTGCTGCATTTTGTTCTGCCACGTCACTGTTTTGAGAATGTCACTTTCCTATTACAGAGTTGTTTGTCACTGCTATTTTGTTGTGTCATGGCACCGTGTTGATCACTGCACGTTTCCATTAGAGATATTTTCATCACCGTTGTTCTTTCAGCCATGTCACTTTGTTAATCAGTGCCAGTGTAATGTGCTTCACTGAGTTGTGTGTGGCCACACTGCCATGTTTTTCCTGTCTGTCAATGTCACATATCCATGTTCCTGCTTTCTGTCTGGAGCATGGCTGCTTTGCTACCTGCCATGACAAGAACCCAATGCTGAATTCCACAGTCACGGCCGCGGTGATGTCAATCGTATCACAGGCATAAGCTGACCAAGCCCCAAAGCCCAGGGCTCCATGAGTTTTTGAATGACAGACAGACAGGCAGCCCTTAACATTTTATATATATATACCCTGTAGATCAGCTGGTCTCAAGATTATTAAAGATATGCATACAAAAATACCTCATAAAATTACTCTTTATGTCAGGCTAGGTGTAGCTAAATAAAACAGTAAATTGGAGAGAAATGCTATGTAATAATGACCTACTTAAAGCTAAATCAACAAAAATTAAAGACATTTAACTAAATATCACAATATTTTTTAGTTATTAAAAAACATGTATTCTTCATCATGTACTTCATTTCAGCTACTCTAACCTAACATAGCACAGCATCCTTAACTCGGCTTATCCAAGTCAGGAAATGTGGGGTTGGCCTATACTGCCAGCATCAGTCACAAAAAAGAAACCAAACCATTGCAGAGACCACTCATGAACACTTACTTACATTAGACCTATTCACAATTATCTAACTATTAATAATTAACAGAACAAGCACCTCTTACACGAAAAAACATGCAGGCAAAGGAAAATGTGCAAATTCTACACAGACAGTAACCACGCATGGCTTTCAAACCCAGGATCCTGAATATGTGAGGTAACAGTCCTAACAACTACACCACAGTGCCACCATTCTCTGACTGTATTCTTTCTTGTTCAAAATTTTAACACAGATTTGTAAGAGGAGTATAACATTAGATTTCTTGATACTTGTGAACTTAAATCTTTAAATAATAATTTCAATCATTAACAGGTCAAATTTGTTTTCAAATGGACCTGACAGACTGCATTTTCTTCACACAAGACAATGACAAGCTAATAACAGGGTAACATTATTTTTTCCTGATGTTAAGTGCCTACTTATACACAGCTACACTTGCCATTAGTTTCTCTTTCAGTTTTTACAGAGACCAAATGCTAGCATATGGCACTGAACTCTCATCTCTTATACCCTTACTCACATAAAGCATGCCAATTACCAGTCAAATTTTGGGAAGTAGACGGAAAACAGAGAACCTGGAGGAAACTAACAGGGGTACAGAGAGAATCCCAAACTGAGAAGCTGTGAATGGTCAGCGGTAGCCACCAGTGGTAGTCAAGCTACACAAGCCCAAAAGCACAATTAAATGAAGAAATAAGTTGTATGGAGGCCCAATGGGGAACTTGGTGAATTGCAAACATTTTCCTTTACTGTAAGTAATTTCAGCTTTTTTGTGAAATTATACAGATACAACGTAAGTTACTGCATTAAATTGAAGTTGTCGATTATCTACAGAGTGACATTTCAGAATAAAATGATAACAGCTGTATCTCTTTCTGGTGGTTCATTATGAATAGTTGAAATATGGAATGGAATAATTCAACATACAACAAATAGGTACAGTATGCCTTTTTCTGCAGTTGCAAAAGCCATTACTCTTGCTTATCAGGGTTTTTATGGCCGAATGACCCACCTGACACCCACTTCCTTCAGTTGCCCTTTTATGATACATAACAGGAGTGGTGACTTTATTCTAACCACAGGTAACAGGGGTAAATAGATAAGCATGTGTGTGTGTGTGTGTGTGTGTGTGAGTATTGTGATGTGTGGGTCACAGACTTGTACAAGAGAGGAGGAGGTGAGTCCAGGTTTCCAAAAAAAAAAAACAGCTTAATTGTTTTCAAGACTGGAACATTACTAAAGCATTTACCCAAACATGTGAGCTGTCACTCAAACATTTCTCCCTTCTCAGATGAAAAGAACAGATAGCATCCCTGCATAAGTGAAGAGATAGAAAGTGAGCACATGGCTGGGTCAGCAGCCAGTTTTAAAGGTCCCCTATATCAGCCAGCAGGTGACAAAGTTACAGTTAACTGAGTGTTGGCACACAGCACAGTTAGGGGTTGTCTGGCTCTGAAAAATTTCACTATGAATATATATATATATATATATATATATATATATATATATATATATATATATATATATATATATATATTGTATGGGTGGTTACCTACCAGGTAACGCATGTGGTTGGTCTGCCTTTCGTCAAACATCTGCCACGGGGCCCTGTTTCAGTTGCAAGAAGCTGATCATGGAATGTTGCATAGTTTTACTGTCAAATAATGCAAAGAGTACGCAACACTATATATAATAGTAAAAGGTGCTATAAAGGCACCTGACCCGACACAGAGCGACATGGAGGCACGTTAAAACAAATTAATTTTTTTATTTGTCTTCACCTGAGGGGCACGTCTTCACCGTGATCCCCACAGGCACAACACAGTCCCACAAGTAACACATAAGCACACTCTTCTTTGGCACCACCACTCCTCCTCCCGACACTGGCCATAGAGGCGTGGCTGCTGGCCCCTTTTATAATCCACCCAGACTGCACTTCCGGGTGTGGCGAATATGGGCTCCATATGGGCTCAGGAGTCCCAGCTGCAGCACCCCCTGGCAGTGCCTGCGGGACCCAACAGGGCTGTACCCAACTCCAATTCCCAAGGAGCCCTGTGGGAAGCTAAGGCACTACTCCAACCCAGGGGGCAGCCATCTAGAGTCCAGTGGGAGGTTGTGCACAGTCCATGGCTGCTCCCCCTGAACAAATAGTGTCATGGACCCTGGCCATCTGCCACAGTATATATATGGCAGAAACGCTGGACCACCTCATTAATTCCGGGCCAATAGAAACAGAGTTTTATCCTCTCCAAGGTTTTTACGGTTCCTAGGTGGGCGCCTAGGAGGTGGGCGTGTGCTAGTTCGTAAACCTCCCGCCGGAAGGTACGCTGTACTAGCAACAACTTCCGTACCTCGCCCTCATGAGTTGCGACTTGATACAACAGATCATTTTCCAAAACAAAGTAGGGCTTCCCTGATATGAAACTGTCAGCCGAATGGTCACCCACGGAGACGATAGCATTCCGGGCAAATTTCAGGGAGTCGTCATTCCACTGCTCCCTTTTAAATGACGCAGGCGTAGACCTAAATTGATGGTCCATGCTGTCTAAAGGGTCTTGTTGTTCCGGGGAAGCCATGGTTTCTCGGCTCGTGCGGATACTTCCGGGTTTAGGTCCATCACCTGAAAATCTTCCCCCTGGCTTTCTACGTCATCAGAGTTTGCCTGTGTGTACGGCTTGGGGGCCGCGGGGAGGGCAGCGGGGAGGGGGCCGCGGGGAGGGTGCCCGCCCATCCATAACAAGACCCAACGAGGCTGCAGGAGTGGTTGTTACTCTATTGCTAATATTGTGTGACCAGTCGTGTCCCAAAATCACTGGAAAAGGGGGCTCGGGTAATACAGCAACCGACAGCCGACTTAAGTCCCCTTTCCAGGAAATATAACACTTTGCAGAGCGATACGAGCTGGTCTTCCCATGTACACAAGTGACGTGCAAATGCTGGGGTAGCCACTGTTGCGGTAGAATATAACGGCAAGCCACAATGGTTATGTTGCTGCCGGAATCGAATAGGGCCACCACTGAGTGTCCGTTCACCAATACCACTCCCATATTCGGGATTGCCAGGGATGAGACAGAGTACAGTACCTCTCAGTGGTGGCCCAACTGCAGTCCATTGGCTGCACGTTTAACGGGCAGGCTGGCAGAAGATGTCCAACCTCACCGCACTTGAAACAGCACGGCGAGGCTGGGTTTTCTGTGGGTTTTACTGGTGCTTCTGCAACACGACGAGTGGGCTCAGGGGTAACGGCTCGTCCTTGTCGGGCTCTGCGAGCTGACCTTTCCGACCCCCCGGTTCGGTGCACCACAAGCTGACACTCCAAGACATCTAGGAGACACTTCATATCCGTAAATGGGTGTCTCCGGACCTGCTGGGCGAGATAACTGGGCATGGTGTTAACTAGCCCCTCACACACCACTTGTTCGACCACCTTATGAGCTTGCGGACCCTCCGGCCGTAGCCAGCGTCCCATTTTCCCCCAGAATTCGAAGGCTTGTGCTCTGGCCGGGCGATCGGGGTCGATTTGCCAATTTCGCCACTCACTTCCGTAGCGACTTAGGATCTCCACTTTGAGGAAGTCATAATTCGCGGCTTCCTCCTCGGGGAGGTCGTAATAGGCTCGCTGCGTGGCACCCTTCAAATACGGAGCCAGTATGGACGCCCACTCTGTCCACTGCCACTGGTTCCAGGTGGCCGTTGTGGTAGCTGGCCCGGACACAGACAGGCAGACACGTTCATGTCACCCACAACACGTTTATTTACAATACAAAATGCACCACAAAACCCCAAAAGTCCCCAAAAGTCCTGGCCACAACAATGCCTTTCTTCCACTTCAGGCCGCCTCCTTACCTCCTCCAGCAAGCTCAGTCCTCTCCGCTCCTGACTCTCGCCCTGAATGAAGGGAGGCAGCCCCTTTTATTATCACCCGGATGTGTTCCAGGTGGGTTCCTGTGTGGACTCCCTGTGTGGGGGAGTGCCGGCTGCATCCCCGGAAGCACTCCAGGTGTCCCTGCTCTTCTTCCGCCCAGCACTTCCTGGTGTGGCGGAAGTGCTGAGGTCCAGGGCTCCCAAGGCACGGAACGCCCCCGGCGGCCCCAAAACAACCAGGATGGCGGCCCCCACGTGATCCAGAGCGCACATAGACCCTCCTCCGGTCCCTCAAGGCATCCCGGCCGGGTCGTTGCCCCTGGCATCCCTGACAGTGCCCCACAGCCAGCGAAGACCACTCGGGAGGAGCGACACGTCCCGCGAGGGCAGCTTACCCCCGAAGTGGGTCCTACTCCTGGGCCGCCGAGGTCCGGCCCTGTTCTCCTAACAGGGATAGGGGCAGAGACGCCACCTGAACACCACCAGTTGGTGCCCTCCTGTGCCTCGCACAGGCTGCGCTCCCCCCTCTCCACCCTGATGCCCACTCCTTCGGCACCCCCTCCGAGGTTTTCGTGCCCCTTTGGTTGGCGCCACTCGCTCTGTCGTAGGCTCCGCCA